>NW_008795334.1:1829340-1857045 GCF_000699145.1 Aptenodytes forsteri | reverse complement strand
TGGGAAATCAAACACTCATCCACAGTGCCAACACAGAGGTGAAATACCGGCTCTACTGACAAACCTCCTACTAACTGAAGAATGCACCAGTAATTCGTATCGTAATTAGAGACATTCCCAGATTTACCTGGGATCATAGATGCATATAAGAAGTGTCACTGGTGGAGGGTATCCAGTGTTTTTTAGAAAGGCAGCGGCATCACCTTATGTGCAAACCAGCTGTACCCAGCAGGGGCAGTCACCTCCTGCTGGATACATGCTTTCCAGAGGCTGGGAAGGGAGCCAGTGCTCTTCAAAACTTCCCAGCTAAACTGCTTTGGTGGTGTCATTATGGTACGTGCTGTTAACCAGCTGCTATGGTCTACTCCAAGGACTGTCAAGCTGCAGAGAGAAACAAGTAACCTCCTGCACTGATGTTTCCACCAGCACTTCAGCAGACATGACGAAGGCTGACACCAGCAGAGTGAACTGAGCTAGAGAGAAAAAAACCCCAAGAATTAAAGGAAGCACCATACCAATGAGCTGTGGCTCATCTAGTCTAGCCACTTGTTTCCAACCTTCAAAGACAGTCCTCAGAACACCTTCAGTGGACGACAGATGAATAACCTGTTGTTATATTGCAGCTCTTAATCTCTTTTTTGAATTAAAAGTTTCTTGTCAATCTATCCTCAAGCTTCTTACTAGGTGTTTTATCACAGTTGCTTATTTCTGAATCTCTCTCATTTCTGCTACCCGCATTTATGCGCGCGCGCACACGCACACACACACACAAATGGCATGGTAACTTGAAATAAGTCTTACACTCCATGGCACAAACCAGACTATTTCTTCTCCAGAGCCACTTAGAGCTCTTAAGTTACTGATTTACCACTTGAGGACTAATCTGAGCAAATTCTGCAGAAGAAAAACTAGACAATATCATTACACTTAAATTCAATAATGAGCCTCACCCATGGCCCAATATCTGAAATTAGCAACATTCATATAATCAGTTCCAGAAATTCCCAAATATTCTAAACACCTGCCTCTAAATGTCCCCTGTTGTAGCCTCTACTGCATTCAAATACATAGTTCCTGACTCCAAGGTCTTACGTGTTTTAAAGCCCATTCATCTTCAACCTTGCCCGTTTTTATTTTCCAACTGAACACCACAGCTACACTCTTCTCAACCATTTAAAAGGAAAATAAAAGCAAAACACTTTCAATAATTTGACCACATCATGCAAAAAGTGACATGCAAACATCAAATATCTAAACATCACACTGAAGTATGCGTGGCAACATCTGCAAGTCCAGATACACATGGGTAAGTTTAAATAACTGGTTCATAAAACTCTAAAATATCACAATAATGTCAGTGTTCATAAAACTTACATATTGGGCCTTTCAGTGCATGCCAGAATAGGAAAATAATAAACTTTTAGTATGCAGAGAGACAAAGCTTCATATCAGTTCAGATTCATACAGTTCACAGTATTAAACAACCATACTTCAACATTGCCAGGACATGAAATGTATTCTCTTCACTTTAAGATAGGCACTACTTCTGTCCTTGCTATACATACATATATATGTGTACACATGTGTTTAAATATACAGTTAGCAAAGTGTTATGCTATGGCTGCATTAAATTACTCCTTTCAAACCAATCAACCAAAGATGCAAAGGAACCAGACATGCAGAGGAACCAACATACTGTTATTTATTGTTGCAAGGACACACAGTACCAGAAAGACCTAAACAGAAATTACTTTGAAGTAAAAACAGACAAAACTCACAGTAGAAAGAAAACTGTTAGCCCAGAGAATTAAAACAACAACATTTCTGCAACATTTAATTAGAAGAGAAGAAATTATCTTGTATGTGAATGAATACTTGGAAGGAAATAATGTAAAACAGCTGGGAGCACTCTGGGATAAGAAAATATCACCTAGCCAAGTAGTACTAATTTACTTTGAAAACTTATCCATTAGCAAAAAATACACCAAAATATGTTTGCATATGGTCTGAGATAAAATAGGAATTAAACTTCAGATTTTGTTTCAATTAATATAGCTCAGGACTTTCAAAGAGCTGTATTTTCCACACAAAATGACTATGATTGACACCTGTGCGAGAGATGCACATTGCTGGTGTCCGCGTACTCCTTGCGCAGAGGTACTGACCTCAGACCATCTGAATAGGACGGAGCCAGATCTCACGTGTTCAGACTGAAACACCGTTCCCCGTGTTAGCTATGCAAACCTAGTTGAAAAAATGAAACGTGTGTGTCCCCCAACCTATTTGTGAACACACCTCAGGATCGACAGACTATCAGGGATAACCTTTTCACAGGCTGTGATTTCCTAATGGCACGAACTGGAAAACCTCCCCAGTTCACTGACTGCTTTAACAGATGAAAGCACTCAGTGTGCAAGTCAAAGGTACCAAACCATCACAAGAGATGCAGCACAAGAAAGAGAAAAGTAAGAGTCAACATACAAAATCTGACAGGACAGATGAATGTGCTCGTGGCATCAGAGACCTACTACAGGACACCAATGGCTTTTCTTTATTTGAATATGGAATTACTGGTAGTAAATAATTCTCCTCTGAATTTGAAAGAAACTGTTCAATGGCATGACACTGAGTCAAAGTGTCCACTTTTGGTTGCATGGGCCACTGTAAGAATGGTCCCTTATCAGAGAAGTGTTTGGAGCCCAGAACGAAACGAAGGCACCACACAGTTATATATATCCTGTTACATTCAATGGCCTTTTCAATCTCAATCTTATTGTAAACAGAGACAGCCACAAGACCGGGGAGAAAAGCAGCAGCTATCTGTATATCAATCCAATTCTGTTGACACGGCATCAAACAACTTGCATGAAACAAACCCAAGAGGAAATAGAACTGAACACAATGGACTTCTTGAACTGAACTCAAGAACTCCTCTTATGTCTGCAAGATTTTGGAGGTAAAAACATTGCATGGAAATGGTCCCTTTTGGTCTGTGGATGACTAAGCACTACGTGCTTCCTCAGTGGCAGAGGATTTACACTGGTCAGGAACTTTTCTCCAAATCCCTCCCAGTCATCCCCAGGAGGTGAAGTTCTACCTAGCATCTCCTAGCCTTTTCCATGCTGCTCTTCACTTTTTTGTTGGTGAAAGGTCAATGAACCAGGACCACACGGTTGCTCATAAAACTTCTGGTTTTGAAAGTATTGTTGCTCTGATAATATGGAAAGCATGGCTTACTACAGAAATTTAGAGCATATTCACAAAAAGAATCTATCCTTTTGTATTGGCTTGTTTACCTACCATGTGTATTACAGTAAAACATGATCTCCTGAAAGGCTATACTGTAAGACATTTCTTATGTAAAATGCATAAGGCAACAGGAGTAAGAAAAACAATACTGAACTAGAATAAAAGAAAGCCACTTTAGCTAAGCTGTATGAGAAAGCAGACACTGGGTTTCTTTAAGAAACTTGGATTCATATTATCTGTATAAATTGCCTTTCTACAGCAAGAAAGAGTCAAACTCTTATCAGTGGAAAAACTATTTTAAGATGTAACCAATTCAAAACTCTGCACAGGAATGAGGTATATCTTTACCCAGGCGTCATGCAGATTCACACAACACTGCAGACCTTTGAAAGCCGACTCTTTTTCTGGAAAAGGCCTTACTGAACAGGGTGGCTCCACTGCCTACATATACTCCGGAGATGAAGTCTGAAGTCAGTCCTCATCGCAGAAGACTGGGCAGTCAGCTTGCAGCTGGTCTTTCATCTCACCTTCTATCCCTGTCAGAACACGGGGTGCACAAGAGCTGTCACTAGCAAGGCAGGCCGACTGTCATCCTAGATCTGTCCACACTGGCATGGACATGCCAGTGAGTCCTCATCAGCAAGCTGCTACCTGGAAATCTGCCTAAGTGTGAGCTGTCACCACCCAACTTCTGAAATGCAGCGCTACAAGCTTAAAGGTCAACATAGTTAGAAGTTCACAGCTGGTCTTCTGCAGGCAGATTCACATAAAAGGATAGGTCGCAGAGAGAGGACTGATATTTTTCAGTTGGAGTTTTGCCTCACTAAAGACAGAAGACTAAAGCCTTGTCCGTACGGGGGAAGGTCCCCAAACTGGCTATTCATGGGGATGTTATTACGGAAGCAGCACAGGATAATTCTGGCAAAAAAACATTACAGTAAAAGAGACATGGTAGAGGATTTTGAGGACTAAAATGGAAGATTACATAAAAACATAAAAGATGTGATTTCAGATAAGAAGCTAACTTCATCTGAGGAAAACTGAAAAACACAGAGTGGACTTTACTGGGCTTTCCTGCCTCTACCACCTCCCTGCACCAGGACCTGCCAATTCCCTCCAGAAACCAGATCTTCCCCCTCTACCTAAAGCTTGCTTAGAGTTGGCGCCATAGTCCCTCTTACGGGGTCCACCACGATGGGGCACAGGGCTGCTCCCCAAAACCTTTGGCACTGGTCTCTGCAAAACTCAGAGGAATCCGTTTGCTGCACCCCACCACGCAGCCTCCGCTTCATCTCTTCAGAGGCTCAGCAACACAGCAATGATAGGAACATTTTTAAAAGAATGGGAAAATCATGAAAAAAAATGAAATAATCAGAAGTGAGAGCCCAAGGGGAAGGCAGCACCTGCAACGCCTTACCATTCCCTTTTAAAACTAAATGGGGAATTTATGTTAGTAATTTCTCTTTAAAAATTAAAATAAAGAACTAACTCACAAAAAGCCAGTAAGGCTTTAGAAAAGTACCAAAGATTTTTTTTTTTTAAAGGTATGAATAGTTGTTTCCATTTTTAATAAATGTACAAAGGAGTAAAACAGTCTGAAGAGATTCCCACTTGAGGAATTGGTCAAGTTTCACTCAGAAATAAAGGCTTGAGCCTGAATTTTTGTCCAAATGGCTGAAACACAGAGCCTGTAATAGAAAAAACTGAATACAGCCTTCATCCCAGTATCATTATAACTGAGGAGAGCAGTTAAAACTTCAAAAATACTGGAAAAGTGAAGTCTGTTACACAAAATGAAACTATTAATTCACTCTTTTGAAACAACTAGCAACAGAGATGTACCTCCACAAAACCATAAACACAGCCATATTTAACTGGTAATTCTGGCTAGGAGGGCTTTGTGAACACATTTTGTATTCTAAAGAAGACTGGATAAAGCCAATATAGTGTAATATATTGCTGTTTGTAACTCCCTTCTCCATATGTCAGCCTCTGCCAATTACCTGATATACAGCAGTGATAAATTCCATGCTGTAGCTATTTTCAGATGCTAAGTTTGGTGTAATAATTAGAAATTTTAGTGATTACATTTTTATTTCAAGTTCAAATTATTTTACTATCTGATGCTGATCTAGGAAAAACAGCGTTACAATACTGAAAAGAGATAGTAACAAACAATATAAATAATTCACTGAAGAGCACATGTAATTGGTGACCAAACTCTGGCAAAATTAGTATTTTTATCACTTATTTTATCGCTGTTTCAAGGGAAGGATAGTAATCAAATTGCTGCCATTACGAATCACTCTTTAGCCCTTGTTCAATTAAATAGAAATTAAAACTGTACTATTCAGCAGGATCTTTCAGAGCAGACAAACTTGTGCAGTAAATGGAGACCGTTTATTTTTCCATCATTTTGCAATGCCACAAACTGTTCCCTCGTAACAGGCACCCTGTGTAAGGCAAGGGCAACACTCACCAAGCACAGGTCATATTGGTGGCATCACAACAGACACAAACAGTACGCCCTGTATCTAAATGCAGTGCAGCTTTCCAGCTGCCATTCCTGACTAAGTCGACACGGCTCTCTGTTGGTGTAATTTGTGGATATGTGAATATTTCATAATAAGAGAGACTACCTGCCATGAAGCTGAAGCAGCTTTTAAGTAGTTCAGGCTTTCTTCTGCAGGCGCAGCTAGAAATCCCTTTCACTGAAGACCAAAGGCAGCCATTTAGAAACAAATACAGATGGAAAGAAAATGGCAAGAGCTTTGGAGGCACTTTCTGGAAGAGCAGGAATGCAAAGGTACAGCACAATATATTTTAATTTAAGAGTAAGTTGTGTTAATGTTTTGAGACAATAATTACTCATCTTTTTTAGAAAGAACTACACCAAAGTAAAATGTTCAATTAGGGTTGACCTGGTGCTATAACAAAAGTAGGTGGAATAGATGAATATTAGCAAGATGCTTGATTTCTTATGGACCAAACTGTGTTATCTAATAAAGTACTATCTCCATCATCCTTAGCAAAGTCTGCGTTTATCAGCATTAAACAAGCCAAATACTCCACTCACCATTGTCGTAAGTTGGTTTATCACCAGTCCAGTACTAAAACCTGACTGTATAACATTGTACTTGTGCTAAATTAAATAAATCAAGATCCTTTCTTGATAAAGACTAGAAATATACCATGTCATTTCAAAAACAAATCTCAACGCTCCTGCCTGGAAGGAACAATCTAGCTCCTTCCCTTTATGTAGTTAAGGTAGTAGAAGATGACTAGTATATTTACACACTATGGACTGGAAGAAAAGGATCACCTTATGTGATAGAAAGAAGAGCTGGAACCCTCAGGAATAGATACCTCAAAGAAAAATGCACCAGCAAGGAAACTGTATGGGAACAAAAAATGTAATTTAAAATACACTGTAATAAACAAACTTTCTGCTTTCCTTTAGATAAACTAAACAAAAATGGATAGAAGCAGCAACTAGGTGTTATGTCCACTTCAAACTTGGTGGTGATGATAAGCAAGGTGCTGGGGACGGAGACGGAACTGTCAGTGCCTCTCTGCTTAGGTCATTGTGCATGAGGGAACCAGAGCCTCAAACCTAGTTCACTAAAGGCCAAGCAGACCTACTTCCTGAACAAAATACTCTTAAGCAAGGTGACGGGTCTAATATAATAAATTTTGTATTGAACTGGGAGATTTTCTTGGAAAAAACCAATGTATTTTGGATGCACAGCTCTTCTTTAGGTAAAAACAAATCCCAACAACTGGCATGGCTAGGGCATCAAATTATGGCCAAGAAGAATACTCTTGAATACAAGGAACTGCAGTCCCAAAGGGCTCGAGGTTGGCAGCATATGTGACTTCAAAACAGAGACTGCAAAAGTGCTGTACAGAGCCAGAGTGCTGGAAATTCAGTACCTGGGAGGTGCACAGTAATAAAACTTATGTCACAGGACAATTTTAACAGCGTTACTTCAGTTTAAAAGCATTTTTTTTTTAAATTGGGAAAGAGCACCAAGGTAGACTCATACTAAGACAGAAAATATATTCAGGGAAATCTGAGAGATATCATCGCATCATTAAAGGGACATATGTGCTTTGCTTTTTAAGGGATTCATTTCCACATACAGGCCTCATTTCCCCTACTTGGAAGCAGCAGTAGTCTCTGGCTGATGCAAACGCAGCTCCACTGGAGTGGAGCCTGACTTTCAGTCAGTCTTTCCAGCTAAAGACTCCTTCCACTGCATGGTGGTAGAACGACCAAGTGAGACCACCTGTCTGCAAGGCTCAACAATACTTGTGAGCACTTGATCTACATTATCAAAATAGGTTAGGAAATAAAATACCCATACTCTACAGAGATAAATATGAGAGAACTCACTTTTTTGTACCCCTAGCTTAGTTACCTCAATTCTTATGACTGTTTTGTAACAATTTTTCTCCTGTAAAGATCCTCTGAAGAAAAGGGATACCATCCAAACACAGGATTTGATACAGACTTTGATTATCTACCACCATCTCAAAAGTGTATTTCCACAGTTAAAAGTTAACTGAAAAGGAGTGTTCAGTGTCCAGGCTGGAAGCATGATGGTCCAAACAGGGACATGTTCAGAGTTTTCCAAATCTAGAAAAGTAATCTGGCCAATAATAAATCTGTAAATCCACTTGTCAGTCTCTGGCCCTCCCATTGCTCACATTCCAGCAGTGGGTGCACAATGTAAATGAAGGAATTCAAACTCAAAAGTGCCTTGTTTGTAAATAAGAGATCTGCACCAAAGTTTCCTATGTCAAAAATTGCAAAGAATGGGATGGCGACAGGATCCAACAACACGTTGTCCTAGTGTTCGGGCAACAATGGGAAACCACTAGCTTCAAATCTGATGGCTTTCTTCACTGCTGGGATGAAGCATAATGAAAGAGCTGGCCCGCAATATCACATACATGTTACAGATACTGTCCTTCTGGGCACACAAGGGGAAGCACAAGAACAGAACTGGGAAGACAGGAGGATAAAAAGGTTTTATTAAAAAGGAAAAGGATGGGGGGAAAGTGTTTTTTCCTCTTCTGAACTTCCAAAATCTTGAAATAAAAGTGTTTTCCTTCTGCCTTCTGGGCCTAAATAAAAGCAAAACCAAAGGAAAAGAAAGCCGCAGAAACTTAGTCTTCTTGAGAAGATGCCAGTGACTTCAGCAGATCGAGGATTTGATCCTAATGGGAGCATATTCGTCCCCCACCCCATACGCACGCTGAAGATCAAGACAGGCATTGGAAGGGAGGGGAAGACATGTATTAATGAGTGAAGGCAAACAAAATTAAAGGAACACTCTCCATTAAACAGCACAATAGAAAGAACACGGGCCTTGAATGTTTTTATCCCATTTATTTCCTGTAGCGGGCTCAACGTGCAAGTTTAAGTTGCTCAGATTTAACAAAAAAAGACCCCAAAGACAAGTTTTCTCACTTTGCATGCAGCATAATCGACGGTACCACCTACCCTCATAATTCACAACAATGATGGTCAGCAGGCAGTCTCGCCTGAGCATCACTGCAAGAAGCATGAACACTATTTCAAAAACAAATGCAGCAAAAATGCAAGCCACTAGGACAAGTAATTATAAATCAGACAAGCCTGACTAATTTGGGGAACATTACTCAACAAGGAGTGATAAACAGCCAGAAGCTGGTCATTTAGCATCATCTTTTCTCACAGCATGCAACTGGTTGTCATGACAACCCTGTCGTCCTCCTTGCCGAATTGCTGAACCAGCCGCATGCGTTTGGGGAGAGGAAGATTCTCAAACAGGTTCCAGGAAAAAGTGCTAAAATGTGGGATTTACAGGCATACATGTAACCAGACACAATCTGTGCCATAATGAATTGCCATTTTGATCACCTGTAACATAAACCATAATCAGAAAAGACTGATTTCTTAAAAATCCTAAGGAAGCTTGGGTTGAATCACCTGTACTATTTTTTTCATGTGATGTGATCTTTGTCCTGCTGTATAAATCATGACTTACTACAGGCATACAAGGCGTTCAAGCAGAGATGACTCATCTTAAGGAAGAGAGAGGAAAGCTGATTTGTCAACATTCAGGAGAAAAACCACACCACTAAACCCACTTGTTTTGATGTCCTAGCTTCTCCCTTTCAACCACCAAACCCCAAGCTGTTGATATAAGGACCGAAGTACTAGCACAATAACCAAAGAAAACCAAGGGCAAGTGACTTGACAAGAGAAGTTCAGAAGAACCGTTGATGACAGCCCTGGACGAGTACTCAGGATGGTACTACCCATCCTGCTCAAGTGGGAGAATTTCAGGGCTCTGCGAGGTGTCTGGTCAGGGGCAATACAGCTTGAGGTCCAGATGTGAAGTCGTGAGAAACCAGCACCACAGCTTGCGTTTACAGGAGTCGATACTAATAGCAGCAGCAGGGAAAAGTACCGCAGGAAGACCGTGAGGAAAGGTCCATGTGTTCCTTCCTGGAAAATGGGCCAAAAATAGGTAAGAACAAGAGGACTAGCCTGTTCACCAACCAAAAACATCCAGCCACGAAACAAGCAGAGTCCGGCAAAGGAAGGAAGGAAGACTTGGAGGTGACCTGAACTGCTGTCTCAAGGGGGCTATCATGGCAGAAGCCGTGGACCAGGAAGAAGCCAGGCTCTGGGAAGACCCATCCCACCTGGAGGAGGGTGGCGGCTTAGCCAGGTGGAGCAGTGGTGGCAACATGAAATAGCGGACATAAAGGAAGGACCACCTCAGCTGGAGCAAAGGCTAATGAATTGCTACCTGAAAGTGCTGTAGTGGAGACACATCCTGCAGCTCTTGCACAAACTTTACTGCGTGATGAGATCTCCATCTCTTGATTAGGGGGCTGATGAACATTAGGAGAGTTCGGCAACTAAGAGGCTGTACTGGGTCTGGTTGGGATGAAGTTCAGTTTTCTTCATAGCAGCCTGTAAGGTGCTGTGTTTTACATTTGTGACATGTTGAACACACACCAGTGGTTTAGCTATTGCTGAGCAGTGCTTGCATAGGGCCAAGACCTTCTCTGTTTCTCACTCTGTCCCCAGCCAGAGACTGGATGGGTATTGGTCTGCTGGTGACAGGTGGTCAGTGATTGTGTTTGAATCACTTTTTTTTTTTTTCCTTCTTATTAAGCTGTCTTTATCTTGACTCATGAGGTTTTTCTCACTTTTGCCCTTCCGATTCTCTTACCCATCCTGCTGGTGGGGGGAGTGAGCCACCACAGAGGCATTCAAAGCATACTGGCCAAGCCTAAGATCCAGGGAGGAGCATGCAGGTACCCCCCGGGGTGGAATGAAAAGGAGTCCCGAACAAGCGAGAGCAGCGTACAAATGAATGCCCTTTTCACCAACTTTGTGCTTAAATGCCATACAGCCTCAAATACTACGTGAACAAAACGCACCATTACCTCACAAGATTTCTACCAATTTCCACATAAGCCAGAATAACTTGCTACTGTTCTAGCAAGTGAGTTACTCCTGCTTATAAATACACTTTGCATATGACCAGTATTAGTGGGTTTCTTGCCTATTTGAAATGCTTAGTTCTCTATTCTTTCCACTAGATGGCAAAAGCTTTTACTTAAAAATAACAATGGTCCAATACACAGCAGAGTGTACCTCTGACTTGGTCTAAATCCACTGTGACCACGCATTGTGTGATTGTGCCCCAAGGGACCTCCTCACCCTGGAGGACTCTAAGCAACAAATAATTCATCCAGAGCAGTATCTTCTGCCTCATTAGCAAATCACTAAAAATGGTCTTGTGAGTTAGCTTTCAGGGCTAAAACAGTCCAGCAGCAATCTGCATCTGCTTTTCTGATTTTTTTTTTTTGGCATAGTATCTCTTCTCCCCACGCCTTTCCCCACAGAGGGCAGGATTGCAGCATATGATCTTGTGTTCTGGGTTCATACCCTATTCAACTACTTTGTATTGTTTTAGAAGGGGGGGTTTGTCTGGTCTAAAGAAGAAAAATTAAATGGCCATCTCAGCAAGGGACCGCTGGACTCACACAGCAAAGCGTGTGCGACATGCACTGTCGCACCCGCAGGGACACTGCACAGCATGCCCAGCAAAAGCAATCTGCGCATGCGCAGAGTCGAGCCTTCCTTACCCCCATAAAAGTTATCTGTGTCAGCAATAGCAGCCAATCATTTGGCACAAAACCAGGGAAAAATCACTTTGGTGGCAGCTCTGAATTTATGTATTTCTCTACTAAAATAAAGAGCCTGATTCTCCTGTCCCCTCAAAGTGAATCGATATGTTAGTGTCAAACCATCCACAGAAGAGACCATTACTGATTTCATTTTGGGCAATGAACAAATATAATCTGGAATAATCACACAAAACAAAGGCTCAGTCTATAAATACTGACACAAAAAGCAGTTAAACACAGATGTCCTTCTGACTTCAAGATGCAAGATGCCTGCAAAGCGGGAGGAGACGCTGTGTCAATGCATGGCATACAGCAGTACGGTCATCTCAACAGCCTCAACGCTCCACACAGGAACTGCTGCACCGTAATGCTTTATTTCCAAGTAAAACTCTGTTTTACAAGCATCAAACATTACAGAGTTCAGTATCTCCCACCCTGTAACTCTCTGTTTTGCTGGGACTGGCTGTAGACACAAGTGGGTCCTATCTCCCTCAGACCTTCTGCTAGTAGCTGGTGCTACTTAACTTGATACATGCCATGAAAGACAGATGGACAGATCGTATTCCCTTACTTCACTACAATATCCTTGCCATCAAGTCTTGGTACTAAAGAACAGCAACAGGCTTGGACTCCACACTTCTATCAGATTTGTTTCAACTGAGGAATAGAAAGAGCCTCAATAGTTTTAATTTGGTGATGTTAGTGAATGTCTCTTTAATCTGAATGACAGAAGTAGTAAGATAGAGCATGGAAGAAGGAATCTGACTAGCAGGCACTATTTTCTTCTCCCTTTAGAACAGGAACTGCAGAAAAAAGAAATTTGCATAAAAGTCAGGTACTGGGCAAATGATAATTTTCTTCATCTAAAATATGATGAAACCTACTCACTTCAGGAGAGAACAACATAGAGCAAAGAAGGCCTGTACTTCTCTGGAGAACATACTGCATAAATAAATTGATACTGTCTGAAATTTTATAGAAATGCTCATTAGTGGGTTTTATGCATATGATTAGTTAATTAAAAGCCAGTGAAGGTGGCCAGTGCCACAGACATACAATTCAAATGGTGGTTTGACCAAAACTGCTTTTCTTTGACAGCTTCATTTATAGCACTGTGCAAATGCATTAGAAAACCTTTTTCTGAATTTAATGCTTCAATGATAACAGAACATAAAATTGAATTATAACAGAGTTACTCTCTGAAATTAAATGTTGTGCTTCAAGAAAAAGCAAAACCTGCAAGAACAGCCATTTCCCATCTCAGATGCCAGCTCTGCTCATCCCTCAGTCCATGCGGACGCACAGCTCCACACACAGTACGGCAGATGCTCTAGGATGCCATGAAAACTACAACTTTATCTTCACACCAACCTTGTGAGGCAGGAGAGTATGAGCCCCGTTTTAAACAAAGCTGGGCAGAGGTAGGAGGAGGGGTCCGAGATGCATTAAATAACTTGCCCGGAGTCATGCCCAGACTCTGCATACTCCCCAGGATCTGTGTGGGCTCCCTGCACCCAAACACCAACCACAAGATCAAGGTGCACAGACAGAGACCACCCACAGTCCTCCAGTGTGTCCACGTGCCAGAGTCCCCTTCCATCCCACACAAAGGGCTGCTCTTCCCGATGCGGCAAAAATGTAATTCCTACCCCATCCTACTCAATTTAGTCAGTTTAGTACTATCAGTAAAAGCCAGAATGTTACTTTTAACCATCTATATAATGAATCAGTTTGCCACTTTAAAGCTGTAGTCAAATGTACATTAGAGAACAAACTGAAGGCTCCTTTTTTTTCCAACTTAGGAGCCGAAGACCTAATGTTTCCTCACCTCCAAATTAATTTCATGTTGCTACAGTATTGAAGGGAAGGGAGAAGTTGCTATGGAAAAAAATCCTCTCTTTTACCATTAGAGGTGCATAAGCATGAAATACTGCACAAGCATAGGAAGCAATGCATTGGCCCTCAGGGCCTACAGTTTGCCTGCAAAGAAAGATGTTAAGAGAGAAGCTGGGGCACACCATGCAGCTAAAGGCTGTGTTGAAGCCTTGTAAGATGTGAACTCAGCTCTACCCTCCAGCCTTCAAACTTTGAGACTTTTTTTTAAATAAAAAAACTTTAACCTTTTCAAAAGCAATCTTGCTTCAGCTGAACTAAGTTTTCTCCTGCACAATGCGTACAGCCATATATGAAACGCAACGTATAGCATCTACAATGGGAAGGCTTTATGAACATGGGCTTCTGACAGCAGAGATGCAAGCGTCAGGGGAGCTGGTTGTATTTCAACCCCCTGGGGAGAGGGAAGCATGCTGATAGTGCAGAGGGGGCTCTTGTAGCCCAGGAGTTTATTTAAGTATTTCACATCGCTAGATTAGTATACATTTCTATTAAATCTTTATTCATACCGTCCAGGTATCTTTTGGTATAAGCAAACTCAGAGATGTTAATCATCTTTGAAAGCATCCATCTAGCATTGGAAATATCATTATTTTCATTCTCATATCTACTTCATGGCACTCCAGCACTAAAATTTTGTATTTATTTTTCAGAGAGATGGATTTATACACATAACTGAAGAACAGAAATCTATGTTTAAGGAGATAGAAAGGGTATCTCTGACACAACCACTAACAAGAATTAGAAGAAAATTTAGAAAAATAACTGTGTCACCAATCACCCTGGTAAGTCTAACTTAGCAAACAGTAGCCAGAAACAAACCTAACATACAACAACTGGAGTCCTATGCCGGACAAGCATTTGAGAGAGAAAGAGGGAGGGATTAATTTTACAGTTCTGCAGAACCACAACAGAATTTCACTTGCAATTAGCACCACCTTCGATTCAAAGTATATTAGCAAAATAGCTACTCGCTTTGAAAACTTGAGGACAAACTCTTCTTAAAGCCACATATGCCCAGAATATAACAACTTCAAAAGTCTCCTTTATTGTGAAACCTGAGCTAGAATCTCCCTCAAAACAAACACCTGCTTGGTAAGAATGTAAACATGCCAAAGCACAGTAAAACAATACACAAAAGATCTCCAGTATATGATGTAGCACACACCATCGAGATCTTTAGCACTATGGAAGAGACACAGCTGACTGTCATCACAAGTTGTCACAAACAGTAAAACAAGGGATGCACAAGCACAGCATGGTCCTTCCCCCAGATGAAAACAATATCTAAGCTTTGGTGAAAACATTACGATTTGTGGACATGCCAAAGGGCTGCAGGTGGTCTTGGGAAGCAGGAAAACCACAGTTACATAGGATGAGGAGATTTCCCTTTCTAGATTTATATTTACCTTTGTTGCTGTGCAAAAACAAAAGACTGCAAATATGTCCTACTGGATTAGGACACACATGGTTTCAAAAGCTGTTTTTCTAATGCACAGCCTTCACTTTTCAGTTTCCTTCACCACACAGATGTCCATCTCCTGGTTTTTATTAATTTCTTAAAGCTCCTTTACTGTAACTCTTCTGATCTACTACTTAAAATCCTCGTATACAATGGCAGGCAATTAATTACCTTTTGCCACTCTGGAAGGATCAAGGTCATTGAGTTCTTTGAAAATAGCAGCTTGGTACTCACTGGCAGTTGAAAAAGTTGTATGTCAGGAACTAAGATCAAGACAAAAATCCTTATGCCTACTGTTTTAATGTAGAGTTGAACTATGACAGGACTAATGCGTGCACTTCCACGTGCCCTATTATAAGAATGGATGTAGCAGAACTAGAAAAGACATAAAGACAGAGAAAACTGCTTCTGCAGGCAGAGACGTTGAGTGTAGTAGGACCCTCGAGCTTGGAAACGAAATGACACGGAGGAGGGAAGCTTGTCACAGAAATCTGTAAAATCATGAATGGTGGGAAGGCGGCAAGGATGGAAAGGAAATGATCATTCGCTGTTATTTACTGCTTCCTATAACAGAAAAGCAATGGGCACCTAATGAAATTATTGGAGAGCAATTTTATAACAAAGGGAAGTACTTTTTCATATAACACATAATTAAATTATGGAGCTCATGGTCACAGGATGTTGTGGATGCCAGAAATACAAATGAGACCAAAAATGATTAAATAGATTCATGTTAGAAAAGTCTATCAAGAGCAATTAAAGAAGATAACATGAATGACATACCAAGTCTCAAAGCCCTAAAACCACCAATTGCTGAAAGTGAAAAAGATATAATAGGGGGAGGACCACTTTATGCTAGTCATGGTTTTTGTTTTTATTGCTCCCGTAAGTTTCTGCTACTGACCACTGTCAGAGGTGACCCATAAAGAACTACATGAGCCTAAGGTCTTCCGGATACAGCCATTCTTACAAGTTGATGTACTATCTGGTGATGTACAAAACGGAACTGTAACCTCTTTAACTCTTGTAAAAGTGAGCTCTAGCTTCCAGTCAGTATATTAGTTGGCACTGGAAATAGTGGAATTAATAACATTATTGAAAGACTTTGACAAAAGTAACCACAACAATTATACTGGGTCAGATTAAAAAGCCACATCTGATATGAGAACCCTCAGACTGATATATCCAAGCTTCCTCTAAGGGATATACATATTCCCAGAAGGAAAATCCACAATAAATTTGTTCTCATAAGTACAAAGGTACACAGTTTCCTACCCTGAGACAATCTCATATAACAACAGAAATGCAAGAGTTATGGGATTGAATATTATTATCCTTACACATTTGTCACCTTCAATTTTATATTAACATGTATCTAAAAGGAAGATGTTACTACTTTTATACTAAATTGTACAGAGCCATCTGATAGATAAAAAATTCTTTATAAGCAAATACATCTGTCAGGCTTAAATATCTCTCTGAATAAGGAAAGGAGAACATATTCGAACTACCACAAAGAGCAGTATCTAAAAGCAGATCTCATCTAGTGATTACTGCAGAGCCAACTGCTCTTGAGAGGTAATTAACACTACTTAAACTACAGGCTTTTACATATGACAATTATTACAGTTCAAAAGAGCTCTTATGGCAGTAAATGTTTACATGCTTGCTTCCCTTACATTATTTGCATTCCAGAAAAATTCAGAAATAGAAAGGAGAGATGACAGCAACATACTGGATGCGAGATGCTAGTTGGAAATTCACTGTTTCCGCACTGGTAACGAATTCTCAGTGAATCCTGCCACCTTCTGAAAACAGAATTAGCCCAGGTAAAAGACTGTGGCCAGCACAACATACAGTATCTGTAAAGTGATAAACCGAAAGAAAAATAACTAAGTCAGAATAACCTGGTGGCCTTTACACTGACCCTTTTGCAGTAACACCAGAAGGAGAAAACAAAGAGAGTTTTCTCTCTCTCCTAAATTTTGACCACCACCTTACCCATCAGCAAGTCATAAAATAACAAAGCACGTCCCACCAAAAGACCTTTAGCGTATTACCAAATGAGGTAGCAGATTTGTTCATCATTGCAGAATTCAAGCTGCAAGGCTCATTCCTTTCAAAAAGTTTACTTTTAAAACACTAGAGAAATGAAATACTATTATTGTGAACTTATGCTTTTTTTCAGCATTTTTGACAGAAATTTTTACCATTTTGTATTGTGTCTTGTGGTATCTGGTACTTTTTAAATCCCCAACTCCTGGAATCATGAGAAAATTGGAGCTTGTCCATTAAAAAAACCAAAATAAAACAAAAAACAACAAAAAATCCTTCTCACTACAACCCACAGAATCTCCCATGTCTCCCCCTGCAAAAAGCCCTGAAAAAATAAAATTAGAATGGAAGCTTAACCCTAAAAGATAAACAATGACCTAAAACTGATTCTTGTTTTTGAAGACACATTCTTTTTAGACTCCCGTTTGGGGACAAGGTGTATTTGTTTCAAGAAAAATGTATAACTTTGTTTTCCTTTAGTTTTTAATTAGTTTCTTGGTGTAAATTGAAACATTTATTCTTCTTCATCAGTACTATAGCCTTTATGAATGCATATCTATAAGCATTCTTGTGTAATTAAAGAGAGGATGTAAAATAAATGTGTTAATAATAAATCTGAAAACTCCCTCCCCTCCCTTCTGAAGAGCCTTTCTGCTTCCAGTGCTGTCCATCCACTTGCCCTGCCTGCAGATGGGATGGTTTAGCAGAGGAAGACAAAAGAGATCTACTGTGCAAATGCTAGATTCCCTCACCTACAGTAAAGATTCTGTTGTATACTTTAATACATAAAAAGAAAAGTTAAAAAATACAACTGGTAATTACTATTACTAGAGTATTTCAAGTGTGGTCTGCAGGGAGCGCAACTTTTAAATCAGTAGGTTTTGACTTTTTTTTTTTTTTTAAATACTGTTAAGTAGTTATTGCACTGATGTTAGCAAAATTTGGAAGTAGTGAACCTGAAACATTGGTCAAACACATAGATAGCATCTCTACCTACTTCTGGCAGAGAGACCTGAGAGAAAACCTACCCCTCTGCATCATTCTTGGAAAACCACAACTCTTCCTGAGTCACTGCTCAACTGATTTTATGTTGGGACAGCTGAAGCTTCTCCCAGATTAACAATAGTCTCTCTCAAGTTAGAGACACCTGGCCACCCAAAAAAGGTAAGTTTCCTCTGGGAAGTGTTAAGCACTCTGGACCATGCACCACTGTTTTCTGGACCAGTTCCTTGAAACTAAAACCAAAGTGGATATGGACAGAAGCCACTTGGAGGAACAGAGAATGAGGCAACTTCCATGTCACCCTACTCCCGAAGCAGCTTCTTTTAAGAAACTGCATTTTCCCTGTGAAGTAATTGTAGGATTAGATAATCTTAGGAAAGAGGAGCTTCCCATAAAGAAGTATACTTGGTATATTTAAAGTACAGAAATCTGGAGTATAGTTATGAAAGTGAGAATTCAACTATGACATGAAATCAAGAGAAATACAGAAAAACGATCTTCTGTTAATGATCACATATTCATTTTGATAGTTGCATAACGGCCTTATTTCCTACACCTATCCTGAATACGCATAGGCAATATAATTTTACAAAGCCCAACACACCCATTTTAGTGGGAAAAAAACAATCCTGTATGAAAAAAAATCAAATAGACTTCCTATTCTATGCCAGTGGAAGCTTAGCCCTGAAATATCTATTTTTCTGATGTCTTCTTCCTACTTTTCAGATCTCTTCGTTAAAAAAACACTGGTTATGTTTCAGCACAATTAACTATGGGAAATTAACGTAGTCAGGAGACCACAAAGTTCCTTAGTCAATGTGTGACAAGCTCCAGTGGCAAAAAAGGGAGACTCATTATTCTGGTTTAGTTAAGCAGGAAAGAAAATAAGGTAATTTGAGTTTAACACCAAGTGTTATCTTGAAAGTCTGCTACAGCTACAGAGTGTGACAAATTATGTTGGCTTGCCTACAAAAGAAAAAAAAAACTTGAACTAAATTTCAAATAATTTACAAAAGCCAAACCAGATCACTTTTTCTTATTACTAGTTTGTTTTTGTAAGGAGCAAATACAGTTATGCTATTTAATTACAATTCCACAAATGAAGACAAGAAGTTGTGTAACGGTTTTGTGTGAACCAGCTTTCTGACAAAAGATCGTTTTTCTGACCTCGCCAAATCGACTGATTTAGGGCTGGCAAAATGAACAAAAAAAATGGCCAAGAACAAATGAAGACAAGAAGTTGTGTAACGGTTTTGTGTGAACCAGCTTTCTGACAAAAGATCGTTTTTCTGACCTCGCCAAATCGACTGATTTAGGGCTGGCAAAATGAACAAAAAAAAATGTCCAAGACATTAGTCAACATTCTTTGACAGATCCCAATCAAATACTGGCTATAAACCACCTCACATTTCTAACCCCCAAAACCTCACTCAGTATATCAAAAGTTGCTTTACCTTGAACTTTAGGGAATCGCTAGGGGTACTACTCCTATATTACTTAGACAGACTTTTTTCTTCCCTTTAACTGCAAGGAAAATAAAGCAGTCCCAGGAGAGGAATTTCTGACGTGTGAAGGAGAAACTAGAAGTCCAGTTCAGAATGTATTTTAAGCCTATGTAAAAACCTTCAAGCTCTATGGATCACAAGTCTAAAACACCACTTGTCAATTCACTACTGAAATGATGAGCATTCAGAAAGATACCTTTACAGTATTAACTGCACACCACGCACTCTGCAACTTAAGCTGTCAGATACCAGCTGATCTTCCACTGAGCAGAATTTTTATTAACAGATAAAATAATTGTATTCAATATCCAGGGCTAAGTGACATTGTCAATCAGAGCTAATAAAAAGTAAAATAGAAAATAAGTGTTACTTACAGTTACTAGATGCTCCCGTATAGTTCAACATGTACTGATCTGCTACCAGCATCCTTTAAGTTTGCAACATACATGTCCCAACAGCTTCATATTCTCCTTCTGTGTACCATCTCCAATTCAAATATGGGAAAATACACTGCTGTGTTTAAACAGACACTTACTTAATTAGTCTAACAAGGAATGGTGCTTTGGATGGGAGAAAAGAAAAGCCACCCCGATTCAATTGCTGGTAGATGTAACAGAGGAAACACCACATGTTGACCATACAAATGACTGCGTTTTCTAATAAGCCAGGAAAAAATGGGATGGCTATACAGGAATTACAGCAGCGCGTGCATACAGTGCATTCTCTACTGAATTGATTCCAGCTTGCAAGACACTGATGTATTTTCTGACTGACTCTGCTCAGGAGACAAGCTTTTGAAACAGTACTTTCAGCCCACAAGCCTTTAGATATCAATCACATCAAGATTTAATCAGCTCAACTTTGGACCAGAACAGCCCCTCACCCTGCAAATCAACCCCTGGAAATATATTTATGTGGTTTTTTTCTCCTTAGCTGCCTGTATAAACACGAAAAGAAAAGGCTTAGGAAAATGTATGGCAAAGATCCACTCTTTGAAGACAAAATTCTTCTTAAGGCTGCTAACCTCCGACTACCCGAAGGTGCATTGCAGCAATGGTAGAAACTGATTTAGTGAAAGGCTTCTATTAGTGAGAGAGCTGTTCTCATCGTAAAGTCCCTCCCCTTGCTATAATCAATAATTTAAGCAAAGCCAAGAATCATGTCAGCCAAAATGACCAGGGTAACTGTCTCTTTCTTGCAGAGTAGAAGGAAAATTAAATTAAAGTCTGAATGGGAATGTATTCTAATTTAAAAATTAATTTGGCCAATCGGAGTTGTGCATTTTGGCTTTCATTTTGAGAAGGGGAGGAAGGATGGGCTCCTTCCTACTGAAAACTTCTCAGGTTCAGGAAAAGAGCAAAAAATCCACTTCTAAAAAGTAAAAGAAGCCATAACCTTATATTTAGAGCATTTTATCAGTTATGCGCAAACAAGAAACGTGCTCTACAGAGTTACAACCCTTACTTGAGAATTATGACAGTACTATGATACCTATCTCTCAGTGCACTGCAGCTCTCTCTGACTTAGTAACTGAAGCAGTGTTTCATATTTAAATTTAGCCCTGCAGAATCTCAATTGAAAAGCAATTAAAAACAAAATAACAGGAAAAATGAATTCAGGTAATATTAAATTATGTCACTGTTTAGGAAAACAAATAGTTTCATTAAGAAACAGTTTCATGAATAGTTCTGAGACTTCAAGGCTTTTGCTTGAAAATTATATTTGGTAATAAATTAGTCCAGTGTATCAAATGATGTACATATAAAATGATCAACAGAACAAATGGTGGTTAAAAACAATCCCTGTAACACAACGCCATATAAAAATGGATAAAAATGCCCCCGAGACACTATGAGCAGGGAGCAAAAGTATGTGCTTCAGAGTTGGGGCTGTCCTCCCCCTCTGCCCCCAAGGATTTCACATCGCTGAAGTATCATGGATAAATCTACTGTGCAAACCAAAGGACACGCACTGCTAGGCTTTAGAAATCCACATCGCAGACACTACAAGAAACCTGCTTAATGTCATTATCTTGAGCTCTGTGGCATCCTGATATTGGACATTTACGGCCTAATGCTGAGTACCCAGGGGCTCCATACATCTCAAAATGAAGCAATTGAGCCTTAATGGCAAATGTATGTGCTTTCATGGGATTGCTTAAAAAAGGCTTCATGTCCCTTAAGGCAGGGACCACGCATCCACTCTCAAGCAAGGACTGAGTTCAGAGCAAGGTCTCTGCAGCATGCTAAGTCCCATCACGCAAGACCTCCTGGCCCACAGAGATAGCTCGGTACTGCCCTGAATCTGCCCGCCTTCTCTTGATGCAGCAGCAACGAACCCAAGGCTGTCTGAAGCACCACCTAGTCCACGTCTCAGTGGTACATGCTATAGGTTTCTGTGTGTTTAATACCACAGCTTACAATAGCACAGTTGTGACTCAAGGGACCCACAACCCCAACTCAGCCAATCCCATGTTGTTAATTAAAGCTGAATTAAATTTCAATCAGCTAAAGCTGATTTCTCTGAGAGTTAAGCACATGAGGAACCAGTGCACCAAGAGACTGGGGTCTAAAGGAGCCACTAACTTGGGGAGATTAAAAGAAATACCTACAGGTGCAAATATACCAGGGCAGGAACTCGAGGGGAATTTAGGTCTGTGTCCCTCACGACACAGACGTCTCCTTCTACCAAGGCCTGAATCCAGTCCTGAGCTAGGATTTTACTTTCTCTTAGCAGTACTTCAGTATTAAATAACTTTCACGCAGAGCTCCCCTGTTTTTGCCTGCTTTAAGTTTTCAGAACTGCTGTGAAATAACATCCCAGCCTCAAGCACACGCAAATTCCCCAATACTCACTTCTGCTGCTTTACTCTCAATTTTAGTCCATCCTATATATTGTCGCTGTGTTTGTGCTAGTCCTGCTTGCCTAAGCTACTATGAACACCCCTGCTTGCTTCCAGCTCCTGCTTATTCCAGCTTTCCC
This sequence comes from Aptenodytes forsteri, assembly GCF_000699145.1. Classification (NCBI taxonomy): domain Eukaryota; kingdom Metazoa; phylum Chordata; class Aves; order Sphenisciformes; family Spheniscidae; genus Aptenodytes; species Aptenodytes forsteri. The sequence continues at coordinate 1,834,698 of NW_008795334.1, read as the reverse complement.
TCCAGTTTCTGCTAAGTTCTCATTTATCTCCACAGCTGCAGTTACTCTCCTTTTGCTTCCCCCTCCAGTGGGTCCCTCCTCTCAACAAGCCTCCAAGCCACACTCCCATCTTCCAACCCTCCCTACCTTTCTCCCCACCCCACAGCTCTTCTTGTTCCCCCATCAGCTTTCTCCTCTGCTGAGAGCAGCGGTGTGACAAGCTCACCACTGCTACTGAGGCCCGACGCTGGTATTGCTGCAGATGCCCAGAGAGACAACCACAGCAGCCCAGACTTGGGTTTCCTCTCTGCAGGGGATTTAGCTGGAAAGAGGCAGGAATCACTTCTGAGCAGGAAACTCCCAAAATTGTACCAGCCATCCCTGGCATTGTACACCTAGGTGAATCACTGCTACACCAGCAAATGTGAGATCTTCCAAAAGTTCAGTGGCTACTGTAAAGACTAGAGACTCATTCTGCTGAGCGGCAATACCAGTTCTCTACCACACCTCCTGCAGCTGAGATATAGGAGCACAGAAGACTACAAACAAGCACCAAACCAGGCTGCAAAGAGCTCCGGAGCACACAGAACACGCCTAGCAGAATACGTCCATGTTCTCAGCTTGCCTTAACAAACAGGGGGGCGCAGGTTAAGAGTCCTCCCAAAGGTAACACTGGTTTTTCCTTCCCTTCCCCAGAGATTTCCATACCCATTTCAAAGCATCAATCAGGTAGACTGAAGTTTGGCCTGAGTTCTATGCAGCATTCAGAAGTGCTGAGACAGAGGTTTACTGGATTGATTTTGGTCGTAATTTGTTATTACTTGCACCGCTTTATGAACTGGGAACTTTTTTTTTTTTTTAAGGAGGGGCAGTTAGTATGATATTAGCTGATGGTGGCTTTTGTTCTGTGCAACTTCCTGCCTTACCATCCCTCTGACAGAGCTATTAGGATCCTGACTTTTCCCCATTACCTTCTCTGGTTTCTCTTCCGTGGTTTGTTTTCCCTTCCTCCTTGCTTGGTCATGTGTCTGACTGGACCTGAATTCTTTCCATGGTCTCAGGAGAGACCTGTGAAGACATACAATCCCGGGCAAAGAAGAGCTTTTTCAGCAAGACACATTCAACTTCAGAGAGGACGTGCAGGATCCAGAATTACACCTGTCCATCCCTGAAATGACAGACTCTCGAAAAGTTCCAAAAATAGTTTCTCAGGTTAAGTACCAGACATGATTAAGCTATTCACCACTTCTGAAACTCGAGTCTTCCCCACAGATGCTCAGAAGAGTCTTCCACTTTGCTACAACACACAATGAGCCCTGTATAAAAAGCACGTCCTAATATCTCTTAACATTATGCATCAACGTAAACTGCACTACGGAGTTAGGGGAAACTTGTGGTGCTCTGAAGATCTTGTGAACTACTCTATAGCTTCCACCCAGGTGGTAGTACGGCGCTGGCATTCACTTTCCTGCATTCTCACCACAACCTCTATTCCCCGTTGTCGCCTTTCACTTTCCCCCGTTCTCACCACAACCTCTATTCCCTGTTGTTGCCTTTCACTTTCACCTGCTGGTATTTCACATGTTCCAGCAGCCAGGCCTACAGACATTTGTTTACCCCAGAACTACACATTTTACTGAGTAGAAAATACTCATTTTTAAAACACTCAAAATCATAGCACGGCACTTATACAAAGCAGGACTCTGATTTTGTCCGGATTAGGAATTATGTGCTTTACTACGCTAGCAAGGAAAGTGTCTCTGAAAAGACAAGCACCAAACAAGAAATGAAATATCAAGAGCAAAATAAGCCAGCTTGTTAAACTCCCATCAAGTGGCCAGAAGTTCAACTGGACTAACATCAAAATTAATGAAGCTATGTCAGTTAGGACAGGGCCACATTTGACAGTGTTTTAGCCAAAGCACTGAGCTAGGCACAGCAATGCTTTGGTAGTCAAAGCGCAGCCACTACAAGGCAACTGTCTTTGAACTCAATCTCCCTCAGCCCCAGAGCACCCAGGCAGAGATGTCACACTGGGAGAGAGCTGTGTTTAGAAAGAATATGACAAACCATCCTAGACCCTTTAGGCACAATATAGCAGAGATTAACCAAGGAGCGTGTGGTGGGTTGACCCTGGCTGGATGCCAGGTGCCCACCAAGCCACTTTATCACTGCCCTCCTCAGCTGGACAGGGGAGAGAAAATACAACAAAAGGCTCGTGGGTCAAGATGAGGACAGGGAGAAATCATTCACCAATTACCATCATGGGCAAAACCAGACTCGACTTGGGGAAATTAGTTTAATTTATTACTAATCAAATCAGAGTAGGATAATGAGAAATGAAACCAAATCTTAGGAACACCTTCCCCATACCCCTGCCTTCTTCCTGGGCTCAACTTCACTCCCAATTTATCTACCTCCTCCCCTCAAGCAGCACAGGGGGACAGGGAATGGGGGTTGCGGTCGATTCATCACACATTGTCTCTGCTGCTCCTTCCTCCTCAGGGGGAGAACTCCTCACACTCTTCCCCTGCTCCAGCATGGGGTCCCTCCCACGGGAGACAGTCCTCCATGAACTTCTCCAACGTGGGTCCTTCCCACGGGCTACAGTTCTTCACGAACTGCTCCAGTGTGGGTCCCTTCCACGGGGTGCAGTCCTTCAGGAACAGACTGCTCCAGTGTGAGTCCCCCACAGGATCACAAGTCCTGCCAGCAAACGTGCTCCAGCGTGGGCTTCCCACGAGGTCACAGACTCCTTCGAGCATCCACCTGCTCCAGCGTGGGGCTGCAGATGGGTATCTGCTCCATCGTTAACCTCCATGGGCTGCAGGGGGACAGCCTGCATCACCATGGTCTTCACCACAGGCTGCTCTGGAGCACCTCCTCCCCTTCCTTCTTCACTGACCTTGGTGTCTGCAGAGTTGTTTCTCTCACATATTCTCACTCTTCTTTCCCTCTGCCATTGCTGTTGCGCAGCAACTTTTTCCCCTTCTTAAATATGTTATCATATTTAACACTACCACCATTGCTGATGGGCTCAGCCTTGGCCAGCAGTGGGTCTGTCTTGGAGCCGGCTGGCACTGGCTCTATCGGACACAGGGGAAGCTTCTAGCAGCTTCTCACAGAAGCCACCCCCTGTTGCCCCTCCACTGCTACCAAAACCTTGCCACGCAAACCCAATACAGAGTGATTTTTAAAACAAAGCCAGATCCAGAAAAGGAACAAATTTCATTTCTGCACTGCAGGGTAGATGTTGCAGGCTCTATCCAGCTGGTTAATTCATTTGTAAGTGTTACTTGATGTGCATCCTGCTTAGCCTGCGGTTGCTCCTCCAGAATGCAAACCCTAGTTCTTGCCTCCTGTCTGCTGCCTGTCTTGGACACCACCAGGCACCTCAAGGGACACGAGGCAGACAGTTGAATCAAGCCCTCCGTAGGGAGAAAAATGAATAGCTCTGATGAAATAAAGAATCGTTCTTTATCTTTTTGGTAAAGAGTAAGTATGAAGCTGCAACTGTGACCACAGAACACATCCTGGGAAGCCTCTTCTATAGTCCCAAATTCTGGTAATTGCAAACAGAGTTTGGGAAAGCATACTAATCACTATTGTATAAAACATCTATCCTCCCATTCCTGAATTTAAGCACGTTAATTCACTTTTACATACCTAGTTTTACTAACTATCCCAATTCAAAAGGGTGCTGATCACCCCTCTTTACCATGGAAACTTTGGGTTTCAAGTCAGAGCACTTGGATCCGAGTACTCAAGATACAGATTTAGGTAGCTCCACTGAGAACCACAGGGTAAGACCGACCTGACTGCCCAAACGCAGCAAGTGGCCTCCCTGTGCTACTGATAGCAGCAGTGTGTACCCGAAAGAGTCATCTTTCAAGTTCAATTTACAATCAAGTTCAATTTATTTTATGACCTTCTACCAGTAGACCCTGAATGCTGATCATTACTGTGAACATTGTGTAACTGTGTGGCCTTTTAGGTTTTATTTCTTTTAAACTGGCTTACTTTTTCTTCCCTAAAATCCTCTTATAGGGGTAGCTAAAAGGAAGATAAACATACAGTTACTCCACATACAGAATGTTACTTACACAAACACTGGGGATATACACCAATAGACACCTTCCCTATTTCATAAGCAGTAAGCAAATGGTCAAGTCTGAGACTATAAAACATGCACTGTTCTTGATATGTGGTTATCAGTAACATGCAGGATTAAAAAAACCAGCTCAATATTAAAAGTTGACAGGCTGCTAAGATGCATAGCAGGTGTGAACTAGAGCCTCTTACTCCTGAAAATCTGGAAATTGGATGTTTACCTAGAACCCTACAATTGTACAGATGATAATATATTCTTCCTCTAGTATTATAGGACTGGTGTTTATCCACAGTGTATTTGAATGTATTTCTACTACCATAAATCTTTTTCCACACTCAGGAACACAGAAAACATGTTCTGTAGTAAATAACATACTTGTTGTCTATATCAGATAGGTACTGCAAAGGAAAAACGGTGCTTTTAAGAGGACATCCATTTTAATTTTGTCAAAGATGCTGGTTAAAATCAGAGGCAGAACTTGATCATTGGTATAAATCTTTCTGACTAGTTCATGATTTGCTGTAATTTTTATTGTATTAGAAGGCTATTCTATCCAGACATACTACCAGAAAACCAGGCTCTATTTACAGGAGTGATGCTCCTGATCCCCAAGGGCCAGTCTCATTGCTGTCCTTTCTGCACCGGGTTGAACTCGTTATTTGTAACCAGCTATTAAACTGGCCTCCTGGATTTGCTCAGAGACCAGCAGCAGACAGGCATTTGCTATATGGCAGGCGCATACAGCGGCGGCGCTCCCTGAAAAAGAGGACGCTTGTACTTTTGATACCCCTTTGAGTGACATTTTCGACCAGGGAGAAACAAGGCGTTGTACAAGCCAAAGGCTGAGAAGCTGGGGAGCCAGAGGAGGCTGCTGCCCCTGCACAGTCTCCCACAGCTCTGGAGAGCAAGGAGGGCGACTGTCCCAGAGCAAGAAAACCTGCGGCTCTCTAGCACCGTGTCCCACATCTCAGGGACATTCCTAATCACGGGGCTATTCCCTGATCTGGAAGGAGGGGCGGTTGTTCAAATTTAGATAAAATGGTGTGGTTTAACCCAGCAGGCAGCTAAACACCACACAGCCATTCGCTCACTCCCCCCCCTCAATGGGATGGGGAGAGAATCGGGGAAAAAAAGTAAAATTTGTGGGTTGAGATAAAGGCAGTTTAATAGGACAGAAAAGGAAGGGATAATAATAATAATAATAATAATAATAATAATAATAATAATAATAATAATAATAATAATAATAATAATAATAATAATAATAA
>NW_008795334.1:1819578-1829169 GCF_000699145.1 Aptenodytes forsteri | reverse complement strand
AGCACTACCTAGCAACAGCTAAAACGTCGGTGTGTTATCAACATTAGTCTCATACTAAATCCAAAACACAGCACTGTACCAGCTACTAGGAAGAAAATTAACTATCCCAGCCGAAACCAGGACAAACAGGAAGCAAAAGCAAATTCCAGTATTTTTCTTGGCTTTAAGACAAACAGAATTCCTTATTTTCCCCAGAGAATTCTCAGGATTCCTAATTCATTAGAGATTATTACATAGAGAGCTGCACTTCACTAAGGAGGGATAATTTACCACTGAAACTGTTTCTCAGGTGACAGGAAGTTTAAGAAACATGTCTGCCTTCTACAGACATTCTGGTGAGCTGCTTCTCAAAAAAAAAAAAAGCCACAAACAGAAAACAGCACTAGCATCACCCTCATCCTCCCCTAGGTTTGGGCTCTGGGGTGTCCGCTAGACTCCTGCTGTTCGCGACACACCGATTCATAAAATGTAGGTGAAACTGGTGAATACATAGAGACAAAGAGTAGGTAGAGGGTGTAATAACACAAGATGCATTTCCTTTGAAAACTAGACTAAGGAAATTTTCTCAAGAGGGGGGAGGAAGCATTCGCCTTGATTTAAAACCAGCTCTGTGCCATCTGCAGTTTTAAAGACATCTGGAGCTGGTCTTTGGTAACCCACAACATGCTCTCTGAATGACAGCAGAGTCAGCTGGATGGGTGCAGTCAGTCCGGAGGCCAGTGGAGGAAAGCTGAAAGTCCTTATAAAAAAAATCTCTGAAAGTTCAAGTCAATGTAGTTCTTGTCAAGAAGCAGATATAGATCATTTCTTTGGAGGAGAAAGAAGAGTTTCCTCAAAACACAATTCTTATACTGTACTGTGCTTGTGGTGTTCGGTGCCCCCATTATTAATGGACTATTACATTTGTTTAGCAACATTACTAATCAACAACCTTAACATTTGTTTAATATCCAGTCAGGTTTTTTGCATCTTTAAATTGGGTTGTCTTACTTTTGCCTCCTCATTCAGAAAAAGTGTCAAGTCTCTTGAAAACACCTTTTCATTAGACCACAAATAAAAGTATCCTGCCCTAAGGAGAGTTCAGGGTGATTTTATCTGAACAGTGATGCATTCCCAGTGCAAACAATTAAGCTTAAGGGTAAATTTTTCAGGGCCTTTGAATTGCATACCTCCAAAACAAAACACATGAAAACAAAACAAAAAAACCCCAACACAAAACAGCATTAAGTTCTCCAGGATTTGAATAACAAGTTGTGTTAACAGATAGAAGATGGTGACAAAACAATTCAGAAGCCCTGGAAGTAGTACACTGTCATTTTCAACAGTGTCCTCTCAGTAAAAGGAGAGTATACTAAAGTGTTAAATATAATCTCTGGATTGAACATTAATAATTCTCCAGGTATCTGCCAGATTACAGTCTTTAATGGATTAACTCTTCTCAAAACTGCATCTTTTTTCCCCTTCCCAGAAGCCGTATGATTAAAACTGTCTACTTTTGCAGATTTTTCTCCCAGATACCTTTCTCCCTTTGGTCCCTAACATTTATTTTTGGAGCATAAACGCAAGGGTTGGAGATCTCAGAGCCATGAAGACCCCACGCAATGCTCTCCTCCCACCCAGATAGAGTGGCAGTGAGGAGCCCTGGCCATGCCCAAAATCTCGGACCTCCAGGATGGGTACCACCAGGGCTCACTGCACAACTCCCCAGTCGGGAGGGCTTCCCTTCACCCATGCTGGCACATAGGGACAACAAGGAATGAAAGATTACACTAAAAAGACTGGAAAGATCTACTGCAAGGGAAAGCACCATGTGCCTCTGGAGCATATGGCCCAAGCAGGTTAGGGCAACACCTCCACTGAAGGGATGTTTAAAACCAGATGAGACAATCACAAGAGAGCCGAGAGACCACCAATCCTTGCTTTCTGAGGTTTCTTCTTCTCGCCTACTCCTAAATGTGGGTTCTCACATCTACTCCATGGCCTCAGAAGGGCTAGATACAGCCCCCTGGGAATCTCTCGGGTTTTCAGTCAACCACCACTGACATAAATGCACTGGATGCATTTTCTGCTTGTGGGAAACTACATCTCGGTCCCCAGCATGGCAGAAGGGTGCAAGGGGTTTCGGGAAGCAGGAAGCGTTACTTGTTTTCCTTCAGTACTTCCAACTCCACCTACTGCTGTAGCACCCAAGTTATTTGGCAAGTAAGGTAACTCCCGTAACTTGACCTGGCACAGTAAGAGGTAAATGCTTCTTGATCAGCACCACAGTAACTCAAGCAACTCTTGGGAAGGAGATGGGAAAGACACAGGTGTTTACAATGCAAAACACTGAACTGCTCTTGACCCTGCCTCAAAAAAGAACATTCAGTTCATTTACTCAACTTTTATTTCACCTCTTATTTTATTACCCTTCAAACATCGCTGGAGACATATGAACTTGCCTAGGGATGGCACATCACTCAAATCTACAAGGCTGGAGCCCCTGAGAACAACTAGAAAATTTGCCCCTAAACGAGTAAGTCTGGAGGTATTTGCACCAGTTGTGATTTCTGCTTTTTTCTACACCAGCAGCATTGCTTTTTGCACCCCCATTTTCAGCCTTCCAGAAGGAGCTGCAGGGGAGCTTGAGAAACTGGCCTGTTTCACCACATCCAAAAGCCATCCTGGCACCCACGGCAACTCAACATCTTATTTCTTAGCTCTCTTCTGTTATATCAAATGATAGTCCATTTTGGAAAGAAACTGGAAACAATGAAATAATTTTCTCAGAGTGGAGGTAAATTCAAGATAGCCAATAATCCTAAAGGACGGATGTCCGTTAAGTTGCAAGTTGCAATAGTTGGATGTTTTTAGAGTCCATGAATACTTATATATACAGGCATCTTAAAACCAGTGATCCAATCCAGTATGATGGTCCTACGTCCTAGTTGGTGCTCTCTGACAATAACCACATGGATGAGAAAGAAACACCTCTACCACTTTGATCTTGAAAGGCAATTTTGAGGTTTTCTAGGGCTTTCTGTTTATTTTTAACTCTTTTCTTATAGAGACTGATATCTGGACACCTGCTTTTCTGTAACTGTTTATAATACATTGGTTGCTAGTATGGTGAAGGTAGCGTAAAATTTAAAAAAGCCCTTTATTCTGCTTTAGAAGAGTGGTGAGCTCTGAGGGCTTTATTAATTGATATTTTTTAATTTTTTTTTTTTTTTTAATGAGGAAACCCCCCATACTTAGCAGGGGAAAGTTCCCCTTTATTTCCGTAGTGCAAACAAACCACAGCTCAGCTAATGCTTGGTTACTTAAATAAGCAAACTTGCTAACACTTCAAACCAGCTTAGAAAATCCCCCTTCCTGAGTGCTGAAAGAGCTCATACACCATACAGCGGCAATACACATGCTGGAAGAAAATTTTAAACACATTATTTAAAAAGAAACAAAACTTATGCTAGCTCTTAGCATCTTAGGCCACCCATATTTAATTAGACTACTTGGAATTACTCTAATTTAGTTTTCATTTAATATAAATTTTCTACCTACAGTTTCTCATTGCCAAACCTCAGGCAAGTACAAAGACAGAAGGAGCCAACAAGCTCAACATTAAGTTATTTATATAACTCCTATTGATAGTTTCTCCAGAAAGTGTTATCAGTGATGTCACACATATTATATCAAGTATCCTGACAAATAATATTAACTCAAACAGCAATTTTAGTAAACTGAAAACTTTTTCATTTTGCATATGAAGAGGTGACTTCATGAAAATTTTCTCTCTTAACAGCAAAGGTTTGTTACATATCAAAACAGAAGACAGAAGAACCATTATATATCACATAGTGGGGATTTCTGGTTGCAATTTTACCTACACATTAAAATAAAAATCACTATTGTCACAATCATGCATGACTGACATGTAACGCAGCTGTGGTTTGGACCATATGCATGACTGACATGTAACGCAGCTGTGGATTTGGACCATGGTGGCCTCCAAACAGTATACAATCTCCGCACTGTAATAATGAAATAACTTAAAATACGAACAATATATGGCAAACTTCTTTAGCCCCACGTCACCCTAATGAATTGGATTGCACCCCCTCATCTTGACAAAGTTGTACCTTTATATACTGGCTTGGATATAAAAAAATTGACAAAGTCCATTAACTAGAGTAAATGAGATCTCTACAGTTTTAAAAATAGAGATGTGTTGTAAATCACAACAGAGCCAATGCAGAAGTCATCATTACTGTTCAAATAATTAATGAGCCCAGGCTTCCAAAACATGAAATGCCATGGTTTCAGCTTCTGAGTTACTGTATGGAACTGCTGCACAAAGGAAACAAAACACAGAAATTAAATTACCCAAGGTTTGGGAGGACTTTTTTTAAAATAAAAGAAACTTTTTTTAAGATAAAATAATATAATCAAATGACTGGGGGCAGAGGGGGTGACACTCACAAAGATTTGAATTTTGTGAGTGAATTCAAATTCAAATTGAATTTGAAAAGTAAAAATTTTTGCTGAACCTAAAAATTATTGCTCAGAAAAGTTTGTTTGTTGTGTGTAGGCAGCTATCAGTAGTTTAGCATCTCCATGTACTTCTCAAAATGTGTACCCACTGATTAGCGAAGAGCAATTATTTCTAAACTAGCAGAAGGTGCAATTACCATATTTTTAGGACCTTGTCTATAGCATTCGCTGGTGCCTTTCCTCAAGCAGCAATAAAGCTTCCAGGACGGAGCAGGAGGCTGCCAAGCATTCCCAAGTAGACAAGGAGCTGCACGCAAGCCCAGCACTTGTGTTTCAATGCAATCCACTTCCCCACTGAAAGCACCGCTAAATCGCCTCTCTCCTTCCAGCCACCAGCTGAGAGGAGTTAAGCAATGCATTTCTAAAACAGTGGCTGTGAGCAGCCTTTACTTGCATACCTGTTTCGTCTGGTGAGCTCGGCGAGGCACTGTCCTGGGACAGCGTAGTCCAGCTGGAGTCCTCATCGCTTGGGGCCAGGTTTTGAATCCTGTGGAGGGCACAATCTGTTTTGGCCCCAGTTTTTGGGTGGTCTTTCTTAGTCTCAGGGCTTGATGACACTGTGGCAACTTGGCCATCCTCTGGGCTTGACAGCTTGTTTTGTTTCCTGGGCAGGACTTCCCCATTGACAATAACGGTAGAAGCCTGGCTGTTGCTTTGTGCAGATTTATCTTCCATTACAACAAAACTCTGCTCTAGCTCTCTAGCAGATGTCTCTAGATCCGCATAGTAATTCAGGAAGCTCTTGGTCCTCCTTGGCTGCGAGGGTAATATTTCACAGCCAGAAGAATCCTGCGGGATCGGCTCTTTGCCTTCAAACTTCTCAGAAGTTACGTTTATGCCCGCAGTGGTACTGAGGTTTTTGTTGGGATCCTGCTGTCCCTGCTCGGCTGCTTTCCTGAGCTGGTTTTCTCCATTCTTCACCAGCTTTATATTGGCAGAGCTGTTCCCCAGAAGGGGCTGCGCTGCTGGATCGGAAAGACCCATGGCTGTCTGAATGTTAGTCAGTGCGTATTTCTTCCTGCATTTCGGAGGAGTGCTGTTCTTGGTCTCTGTGTGCCTAATTTCCGCATTCAGAAGTTCATTATGAGAGGAGCGCAGGTTAAGGGTGTTTGGCGGGGTGGCGGGGTTGTTGCGGTTCACAACATCCGTCGTGCTGCTGCTTGCCATAAACACTGCCAATGCGTCCACACCGGAATCGACTAGAAAAGTAAAAGAAACACTCGTGAAACACACTCATTATGTACACTATTTTGCCAGGTCTTCTGGTAAAGGGATGCGGCACTTCACATAATTGTTTTATAGTAGGAAAATTACCACAACCTAAGTAGGTAAGAGAATAGACAAAAGCTTAGCTTATTAAATAAGGAAAAACAGAGGCAGAAAAATACAGATAGATCATCAGGACCACAAAGCTGAGAAAAAGCAGAAAGCTTGACCCTATACAAGGCAGTTTTAAGGCAGTTTTTTCATGTCTAATTCTGTTGCAGGCAGGCTTGGGGACAGTAGAGGTGCCCTTTGCAAATGCCTAGGAGTCCAGAAGTCATCCTTACCATCATTTCATTTTAGTATTTCACCCCTACCTCCAATGAGGAGGAGGGGAAGAACTCCTTGAGTGCTCATCACTAGGAAGCAGAAAATTTGAGAAATTTCTAAGCAGACCACAGGCAGATGCTGGTCCTTTTTCATCTAGGGTAGAACTCAAGTACTGTTAAATTTAAGCCTTACTGGCCAGTCAGCTGTTGCCTCTTAACACCTGCATTTTCTCTGCTCTTTGTCTGTCTTTTTTTTTTTTTTTTCTTATTTGTTTTTGGAAGGGGGAAGTAGAGGGTCAGAAGGCAGGGAATACAAGGAGTATTTCACAATACTGTATTTGATTTTGGGGGGCGGGGGAATCCCTTGACAAAATATCCTGCTCCAATTCAATCAACTTTTAAAAAGGGCTGCTCCAGAAATGAAGATGGCTTACTGTTTCTACAGCTCACAAAGTTCAAACTTAAGGATAAAACGTACATCCTAGCACAGGGTATACATATTCCAGAGTTAAATAAAAATCATTCTTTTGTCTACTTATAGACAAGTTGCTGATTTTTATTAGCCAGGGGCACAGCTCGCATTTTGAAAAATAATTAAGTTTGTTGAGGGAACAGATTTTTAGACTATGAAAAAAATGATCAGAAGTATATTTTTTAAAAACTATCATTTCTTCCTGTATTGCCTATTTATGACTCCCACTAATCTGCACAAATATTCCATGAACACCTCAATTTACATACTGTAGTAGTCACTGTTGTTTGACACCTGGGAACCAAATTAGAGGCCAATTAATAAATCACTCCCACCTGCCACAGCATGAAACAGCCTTTCTGTTGTTCCTAATTCTCAGATCACAGACTGCTTATATTGCACATAAAAACGTATGGGGCTTATCCAGGAATGAAAAGCTATAATTTGAGCTAGCCGATGACAGATCATTCCAGCTGAGTTGTGCTGCATCCTTGTATATTTGATATATGACAGAACTGACTGCTGTACAGATTTACAAGAGATTAAATATATGGGTTTTAAAAGAACATATACATAAACAGAGTGAAAAGGAGCACTTCACAATGTTACCTAAACACAGACATAGTTGCTAGTGTTCCCTTCTCTCTGATGTGCTGTCAAAGCTACACACTTCCAACCATCACTCTGGTTCATTTAAAATCAAGCAGACCAAGTATACTCTTTGTTCCCTGAATCACCCACCTAGAACACCTTCGAAAACTTGTTCAAAACAGAATTTAAACTAAATTTTACAAATTTTCATGTCTGCCATTTCCTCAAGCACCAGTCAGTCAGTCTAGACCAACTGCAAATTCTTCAGAAGACAGATCACCCCACGCACACTGTGCAAAAACCATCAGCTTAGGTAACAGTTAACAAACATCCTATAGACAATTTCAGCTTTAGCCACAAAAGACTTCTAAAACACAACCATCACATAATTTAAAGAACTTTGTAAATGTACATCTCAAATACATCAATAAATGTTGCTTTCTGCATCTTGCCTAAAAACAACCAAGTCTAATGCAAACAAGGTCACATTTGATCCAACATAGTGTTACGAAAGCACAGGTTTTCATCTAAAAACACGAAATGGCCTGTGTTTATGGACTGGCTGCTTTATATTTTTTCTGAATCAGTTAAAAGTCTGACAATCTAGAAGTCACATAAAAAAAATAAATAAATAGGGCAGGATAATTTTGACTCACTGCCTGACCTTTAGAACTTACGGAATTGCACAGTGTCTATGGATTTCACTAGCTTATATTTTACTTTATGCTTCAGCAAATTAAAACAAACATTTATTTTTTTCATCAATAAATACAACTGCCGCAATCTGGAACAAGACTGAAATTTATTCGTGTTCTTTGTTACAAGTGAGCTGCTTCATGCAATGTTTGCCACTATTTTTACCACTGAACAAATTTCTTAAAAAATAATCTTTGTAGATAAAGCTTAAGTATCTGCCTGCCAGATTATCTTCAGCTAGTGTCCTGCCGTTAGCATTTCACTTATCAAAAATATTGTAAGAATAAGCACACAGAAACATGGAAACAAAATGTATTATGTTTTACTAATCTGCTTGATAAACGCTCCCCCATGGATTTATCACTAACATTGGCACATCGATCAATGACTGAGCCAAAGCCTCCAGAAGTCTTTGTGACCCAAGCTGTATTTGTAAGCAGGGTTGGTGTATGATCATAAGCAGAAAAAAGTCAAAATGAACCTTTCACTAGACACCACCTCCCGTCCTGACCCCCTTTCAAATGATCCGTTCATCAAATCAATGAACTTGCAAACAGTACCAGGAGGCACGCACAGAGAGGAGCAGGCTGTCCTCTCAAAGGACAGGCGCCTGCTCACTGGCCATCACCCTGCACTCCCAGCCAGGCGCTGGGATACACGCAGCCGGCATCTCTCCACTCTCGGAAACAGCTATAAAGGTGGGAAAAAGGGAAGCAACAAAAGAGGCAAAAAGAGAGTAAGAAATACAGATAGGAAGGGGCAGGTCTTGCATCTCAAGGGCAGAAGTTCTACCAGACCAGGACTAACTAAAGTGCAGGAAAACGTCTGAATGCAAGGAAATGCTTAAATGCACTGAAAAAAACCCTAGACTGCCTAGTAGAACAGCATAAGGAAGAAGAGCCTGTCCCTTCTTCTTTATACAGGAAACGGTGATGCCCAAAACATGTGACTTTTCCCAGAGGAAGCACATCCCAACTTTCTAATTAAAAACTTCAAGGAAATGCAACTTCTTCCTGTGCCTGTAATTCCAAGGCCAAAATTCCAATCGCTGACTTCTCTTATCTTTTATTTTGTCTCTCCTACCGACCCTGCCTCCCTTGCAGCAGGGGTACCTAACGCACACTGGTGCCGAGTTGCTTACCAGCTAACCAACACCCCGTGCCAGGGGTACTGCACCCAGGCACCCCGCCGCAGGCAGACCCTGTCCCCCCCTGCTTGGACAGCTCCTCGTGCTGCCTGGCAACCGGCAAGGACAACGCTACTGGTACAGGGCACCCTTTTTTCAACTCCTCTGCCTTCCGCTGAAAAGCAAACACAAATGGACAAGCAGACCAGAAATCATTGAGTTGATACGTATATCTCAGCTAAAGCAGGTGAACAGTGGTAAGTTGTAAGCGAGTAAAAATAGGGTATTATAATAAAAAATATTGGACTCTGGTGAAAAACTAAGAATAATTAGGATGTTATCATTACTGGAAATAACAACATTATTAAAATGTTGGTGCTTAAAGACAGCACTTAAGTAGGTAGAAGATCTGCCACAGCAATTCATTAATGATTTTAGCTTGCTTACTTTTTAAAACAAATCACAGTCTCAACTGCATACTTCTAACATTTAGAAACATACCTACAGATATAGATTAATATACTTTCACCACTATAATGTGTTTAACACAAAGCAGTCCCAATTTTCTAAGCATCATAATAATACAAACAGCATTATTACTTGAATGGCTTTTATTGCTGTTTTTCAATCTTGTTAAACCTTAC
>NW_008795334.1:1806297-1818843 GCF_000699145.1 Aptenodytes forsteri | reverse complement strand
ATACAAACAGCATTATTACTTGTAAAGCTTTTATTGATGTTTTTCAATCTTGTCATAAACCTTACAGAGCTAGAAGGAGAGAGAAAATGCCATTGCAAACAGAAAACAGTGCACGACCAATTTGTCTTTACCTCCAATAAGGCTTTTTTTGCATTGTATTGTCTATAGGAATAGTTTTTAAAAAAGGTGAAGAGAGAGTTTATTCAAAAAGGCACTGTTAAAAAGAAAAGAAAGTGCTTGCTCTTTTTCATGTATAAGTGCAAAATGAAAGCAAAATATGCGTCTGGGAAGAAGAAGGAAAAGAAGCGAAAAGTTTCACATATTTGCATAGCAGAATCTTTTAAAGGGCATCTGACCTGGAAGTACTTCTGACATGGCTCACGGGGCGTCAGCAATGCATCAGGAAATAGATTATAATTTGAAATCTGAAAAGAGGGATCATTTAAGAATTAAAACCAAAGGAAAACACAAAATAAAAAAATACCACATTTCAGAAGCTCCTGAGAGACGTTAAGCATTCTAAACAAACCCTGGAACGTAACAGTGAGGATCTTTTGAGCTTTCAATGATATTTGACAGTCATTAAAGTATGGGAGAGGCTAGTCTACAGCAATGAGAACAAGTAATTAAAAATAACTATGACATTTTTCTTAACGTACGCTTTACTAAGAGCACAAGTTCAACAATATTCTCCAGTTTCAATCAACATACCTCATGACATTAGAAAATCTGGGGTTTTCCCCAATTGCCAAACTACAGCTTACTCAGGAAACTACAGCAGTGTTCGAAAAAATAGACACAGCAGTAAGGCACGTTCACATGAGAATTTGCAGAATGAGATCCAGCATATGAAACTAAGAAGCATAGTCTGCAGGGTTGATCCCACAGGAGGGAATCATAAAAACCAAGCTAGGCAGCAAGCTTCTGTATGGGACCCTTTCCTGGCCATCTTCTCGTAAGTAAACCATTTTGCCTTAAAGTCTCTGGTTTGGATGTGAATGGCACGTACACTGGGAGCCAAGGTATTTCTATGCACTTATGACTATTTCTGCCCTTGTGTCTAGGAAACATAGGAAAGAAAGAATACAAACCTTTTCACACAGCAGATTTCCTTTCTGCAAGGGTATCTGTTGAGTACAAAATGTTTCATGATAAACTCACACCATGGGGCTACAGCCGCAGGTCCTGTGCATTTTGGCTCTAGTTAGTTTGGCTCTGCCTTAGCAGGTGAAGAGAACGCCTCTGTTACACAACGATTGCAACTCAAGACTAGCTAACTCCCTCTGCTTCAAAGGGCGAATCCCAATGTTAAAACATTAATTCTTAATTAAGTATCCTAACACACTGTCTTCTCACATCTGCATTCTTCAACTAGGACCAGCTAAATAGTAATAGTTAAACAGATGTCAGCCGAAAGCATCCTAATGAAGTCTAGATTTACATTAAAGTAGCTGAAATGAGAATCGGGACTAGGTGGTTTCCTCACATCAAGTGTCATCACGCTCCTTTTTGCCTACGTATCTACACAAATGCCAGGGGATGTTAAACACCTTCAGAGGGGAAAAGGAAGGGGGACAAACACTTGAATGAAGTGCTGTGGTAGATAAGAGCAGCCAATGATCTTCCTACAGCCAGTGGTTTTCTTCTCACTGCTCCCTCCAGCAATGACATCTCTGCTGGACTGAGCTTGGAAGCTGGAGAGAGAAAGCTCAGCAAAACCAGGAAAACAAATTCTGATGGCGGGCAGAGCAGTTTTGGGAACACAAGAGCAGGAAAGGAGCGGGATTGCAAACAGCTTGTATGTGCGCTCTCAAACCTGTCTGCAGACTCCTCCACACAAATCTCAGAGATGCTGAGGATGGGAAGGACCTCTCAAGATCTTCTAGTTCAACCCCCCTGCCCAAGCAGGGAATCACTGCTGTCTTCTCCATGCCACCCCAGCTCTGTCCTTACATCACAACAAAATCACCTCTTCAACCTGCTTGCTAAATGCAGCTTCTCCCATTTCCAGCTCTTTCTGCTTCACCTAGTCCTACTGAAATCACCATCCGGTAACCAGCTTTCTGTCCTGGCTCCTCCTTCCCGAAGAGGCACCCTGCCAGCCCCTGCTGCCACAATAATTACATTTTTCCTTTTAGAGCTAAACATGATGCCAACCGACTGCAACAGCCTAGCAGCAGTGCTGCCTCCGTTCTAGTGATGCTCTTATTAATGGAAATCCATAATGCTGATCTGTCTTTAAATAATGTTATTAAGGAAAAAACAACTTCAGATCCTGCAATGCCTTCTGGCACTCAAGTGGTATGCCTTCCCATTTGCCATTTTTTCCCCTCCCCCTTCCCACACAGCCAGTCAAATTCCTCATTCAGCAAAAATTTGGGAACAAGATGCCTCTCGGAATCAGATTTTAACAGCTACAAAGAAAAAAGAAAAAAAAATTAAAAAACCAGGCTAAATCCATTGCTCCTTTACTTACAATTTTATTAAGATAGATACATCTAGATAATCAGTGTATATTTGACTATCTGATTGAAATTCTATGTTGCAGACAACCTGGGTCATCTCTTGCTACTAGAGTATTCTTAAATCAAGTGATCACTTGGAGAAACAAAGAGCAATTCTTTCATTTACATAAGGCATACCATGACATGCAATCATGACTAATCCTGCATTTAGTAAGGGAAAAAACAAGATGGCATACTACATCTTTTCCAAATTCAATTTTTCCCCGTTTAATTAGATTTTCCCCCCTGTGCAGAATGGAACAGTCTGGCAGGCAAAAACAGTGTTGTCAAGCCAAGAAGATGGAGCATGTTTTATCTATCGGCTACTTGCAAGCACAGATAAGACCTGTCATCGGATCTATACATTCACAGTGACATTTTCTAAGTAAACCTCAGGCATTTTTTCTAATCCTGTTGTGTAAATTAAACTCCTCAGCCTTAACTTTTTTTTTTAATCTATGTATAAATTATTCAATCTCTACAATAAAGATCACACCTCAGACTTATTTGTTAATTACGAACAACTCTACTTCAAATGCATGTGCTAATATAGGGCAAGCATAAACTTCGTTTTCTGTTACACAGAGACACAAACTCAGAAATTATAACTTAAATTGCTGCAACTGAGATGACTAATAAAGCAAGGAGGACTTGGTCTTCCATATCCTGCAACTTCAATCTCAAGTGCCATCCAGAAATAACTCTTACCAAGTCTGACGGTAAACAACATGTAATCAAACCTGATCAGAATTACCAAAACCAAAGCATGACGCCGTATGAAAAAGAAAGCTAGGATAAGTTGTCTCAGGGAAAAAAAGGCAACCAAAATGCCTTGTAGGACAGGCAGCCTACCCATATGCTTAATGGAGTAATAGAAGGGAATCGATGGCCATGGATTTGGCACATAAAATGACTCAGACTGACTAGACTGAGTTCAGACCAGGGATTTTTCAGCCCCACATAAATTTAACTTAGATCATTCAACTGCTCCTAAATCAGGAAGCAGAACCATTCAAAAGATGATCGATCCCTGAACAGGGTTAAAGAAACCCACAGGGTCCAGCACCAGCTTTCGAGCTGTTTGTAATGGCACTAGCCCAATACCAAGCTCTTCGATCAGGAGACACAGGCAGCGAAAGTAGGAAAGAGATTAAGCATAGGTCACAGCATTATTAACAGAAGGAGCAAAAATGTTAACTGAGCCCCTGTCAGATGCAATGGATGAGTTAAGTTCTAGCACAGATGCTGTGCTGGACAGGAGGGAAGGGGGGGAAAAAAAAAAAAAAAGGTGCTGGAGAGGGGGGAAGGGGGGGAAAAAAAAAAAAAAAGGTTATCATTAACCACCTCCCACACATCTGGTCTGTGAACCTCCTATTTGCAGCTTGCAAACACTTGACTGTTCCCGCAAAGCCTAGAAACAGCGCTGCATACTCCTGAGCACAATCTGCTTCCTCGAGAACAACTAACTGCATGCACATAAATACAGACATTTCAGCTTCTCTTTTTAAACTAATATAGTTTAACAATTAAAATTCTGATGGCCTGGCATCATGATTTCACCCGCTAAAACTGCATTTGCCCTCTGAATTACATATAATAAAATTATGGCTAGTTACATATTAAGCTTTTATCAAGGTTATCCAGAAATGTTTTTACCCTCAAATTACCCAGACTGGTAGCAATAGTTTTGGGCCACCTATTATCAATCACTGCCTCATAGCTGAGATCTTAAAATGCATTTGAAAGAGCATGGTACACCAAAATTGTTTTCTTGTTACTATAAGGTTGTACTTGGTGTCAAACAACTCTGGAGATGAAAATCTGAAAATTAAATAAATGGGAAATAATCTTCCAGTAGACTCTACAACTCTGTATGAAAAAAAAGGAAGAATAAAAATATGTGTATATCAAAAGTATCTATATAAAGAATAAAAACCTCTAATTTCATTAATTCGTAAGTGTTTGCAAATAATTTCAAATTGCTAACAGTAAGTTGAGACCTGTGAGCAAAAATAAAGAAGTCCAAGTCTTAGTAGCAGAACAGAGCATTAGACTGATTGCCAGGTTTTGCAAAACGAGACTATCAGGGCTCTCAAGGAGAGGAAATTAAGATTTTGCACATTGACAAGATTGGTTCTGTTCCACATACATTGAAAACGTGCTGTATCTCACCTAGGTAAGGCTATTATATGTGCACTTTTAACTACATCTGCTAAAACTGTCAAAGTTGGACTCACATGTCCTACCCACATATCCCTTGCTCCCAGTAATGGAATAGGATGTATTTCAGAGCACAGGATGCATCAAACCAGAAAAGGTCTCCACATTTCTAGTCTGTTTTTCCATTAAAAGCTGAACTAAAATAAGGCTCGTTACGCAAAGCTACATCTCAGCAAGGCTGAAAGTTGCCAAAGCTACATATTGTCTTCAACCAAACTGTAATGGGACAAATCAGAAATACTTCAAAACATCAAACAGTTTACAAACCAACTGCTGCAGTACTGCTTAAGCTGACAGAACGCCGAGAGTTGACTAAAATGGCCATACCCTACAGTAACTCTCCCAATGTAATTATGGTACTAGAATATAGGAATAACTTCAATCTTGGCCTGCTGTAGCCAGTAAAGCTCCTTGAGAATGCTGTTGTACTAACACTGAGAAACTTCTAACCATAGTGCTCTTATACAAAACAAAACACATGCTCATAAATAAAATCAAAGTATCATATTTGCTTTATGGTCCTCATAAACTAAACAGATCTACCCATAATAAAGTGAAAAGAGAACCTAACAAAAAAGCAACTGCACTTACTGGCATTTATATTACACTGAAGTGTGGCTAAAAGTGGGCTCAGTTTCAACAAGAAGCAAACTTGGCTGTAGAAGACATTGAACAAGTGGAAAAGAACAAGCTAGTAGTATTACTGGCCTGAATTTCCACAAGGAATCTTGAGTTCTTGACAAAATCCTCTACTCCTTTTTCTTGTCTACAAACTCATAGAGTTTCACAAGGCACTTTAACACCAAAGGAACTGGGGTTCCTGTGAAAGGGGACAAACACGTGACGCAAATCCAGTACCGTGGTGGTTCTCCATTAACATGCACAACCCCAAGCGGAGTTACCAGGAAACCTTCAGCTTCAGAGCACTCTACCTCTGGTTTCACCATGAAAAAGAAATGGACCTGTCAGGGTCCTGGGGTAGGGATACTATTTAACTATGCTAAGAAATAAAACCAGAAATGATGATACACATTCTTAAAGAAAGCTTTTTATCTGCAGGCTCTGAGTCAGCTCCTATCTGTGGAAACCAGCACATGTCTTGGGGCTTCACCAGGATCATCCAAAAGGCCTCAGTGAAGTTGTTGTGCAAGTCTCCACATAGCTTCCTAGGAAAGGTAGAAAGCTAAACAAGAGAGGCTTTAATGGGGAGAGCAACGTATGTGTCATTGGGTGCTTTTGTAAATTTTACTCCATGAATCGTCTGTATTCCCGCCTTTTCCTCAGCTAAGCAATGATTACATGGAGCTTTTCAGCAACTTTACAGAAAACTGTCGCCCTGAGCATGACCTGAGCAGTGCTAAAGCTTGAGTCTCGTTTACACCAAGATATCTTTCTCTGGAAAGAAAAGGTCAGGAGATACAGGGCAGGATTTTGCAGATGTAGAATTTCACTGGAATGCTTCTACCAAGAGTTGCACAGTGGATACACCCCTCCTTGGGGGTCAGGGTGCCTCTTTGGGTGAGTTTTCTGTTACTCTGGAAGCGGCTCCAAGCCAAGCCCACAGAGCCACTCCACGGTACGTTTTCACACCAACTCACCTTGGGCTAACGATTGCAATGTAATTACTGCCACTGGCTGCAAGACTGGAAGTTTGGGGGTTTTTCTGGGGTTTGCTGTTATTTATAATGTCACCATTCTCGCATTTGTTTCCTTATTTCACTGCAACAAAGCCAAGACTTTCCAGCAGTTACACTAAGGAACAGCCCCCTTTGCAAGACCAGCAGCGGGGGACTGCCCCAGTGCAAAGAAGGTCACAGCTGGGCACTCCTTGGGAAGCTGAAGAGACAAAGGCAGAGCAGGAATTTGAGCATTCCTGGAGGGAAAATCAAACCCCAAGTTTATAAAATCAACCCTGCTCTCTCTACCCTCAAGTATACTAAATTATTTAGAAGAGCAGCTCTAGCATGGGAGACGATCAGGAAGAACCGAGACTCAAAGCCCTCCCCCTCCACAATCCAGGGGAGTGCCTTCCCACAAGGGATATTTCCTTTCATCCTCATCCTTGATTTATGAACATTTCATCAAAATGGTATTTCCCAAAAAAAGTTTGCTGGGAGGGGGGGGGAAATCACCCTCTATCAGAAGTTTCTGAAACTCCAGTCAGCTCTAATAATTATATTGGCAGAATTATATCAATAAATCATTCCATATGAACCTAGTCTGAGTCATTTTTAAATAAGAGATGATAATAGTTCAAAAAGAAATGAAAGTCCACCTCTGTCTGCCACAAATCAAGAGAGTGACTTAAGGGTGGGAGATTGTCACCGTCTTCTGTGGGCAGCGAGGGCTGGTCACGGAGCTCCAGGTGCAAGCGGGTCCCCTCCTCCCGGTGAATGCTGACGTGCCTCCGCCCTGGTGCACTCCAAAGGTCAACAAGTGCCTAAAAATACCACCCACAAATTCCTGCATTTTCTCACTTCCGGTGTCTTCTGAAAAAGAGGGAGCTTTTTTTTCTTTTAAAAGCACTCTCACAAAACTGTGCATTTTATTATTATTATTGTTTAAACCCTTCCTGAGCATTTAATGCCAGCAGAATGGCACTGGAATCAATTTCATTTTCTCCAAAACACTTTGCTCAGATTTCAGTATTGTGCAAAACTCTACAACTAACTAAAATAAATGAGTTATTGTGCTGGGGACAGGATATGCATGGACAACCCGTTAGAAAGTTTTTTCCAGACATACAAAACCCTTTTATTCTGTGCACAGAACAAAAATTTTTTAGCCACAGTATGAAAGGAAATTTAAGACTACCTAACAACACAAACAGTACCATGTCTTCAAGAGAGCTGCTGCAGCCAATGCAGAAAAGTGGGTTTTATGAGTAAATATTAGAAAAATATAAATATAAAGGAAGCTCAGGAGAAATTCATCAAAGAAGTCTGTTTACAAAACCTAGCTTCTCAGTAGCTGGAGACTGTACATCCTTAGTCCGAATTTTCACAAGCACAGAAAAGAAAAAATAAAAACCAACAAAACAGCACACAAGGGAGTGTTAAGTCAGGACAAGCAGTGCTAGACAGAGCCAAGGATACACCCAAGACTGCTTTGCTTATTGTCAGTAATCAAGGGAGATCACTGCTCTTTAATTACACTTTTTAAAAGTCTAAACTAGCACGCACCTGTTAAATTCGCAGCTTTCAATTTTAAACACCTTGCTGTTTCTTATATCTTCAGCACCTGTATTTGAAATATATTTCCTAGCAGTGGGCTTCAAATAAGCTGTTCTATACTTAAATTGTTATGTGTTTCCTTGAATATAAAACCTTTTGCTATTCTCCTAAGACTACACAGTATTATATTCATTAAATTTATGAAATCATTCAACAAAACAGCCAATGTCATAAATGGATGAAACATTATCTCACCACCAAAGAAGCAATACAACTGCCATACTCCACACAGACCTAATTCTTCCCCTCACAGACTTTATTTAGGTATATACGTATGTACAGACAGAAGATAAAAGTCAGGGACTAAGGCTTAAGGCTGCACCAAGTCCTTTATGGTACAACATTAAGATTGCAACATCTGTGAATGTGAAATACAATAGCTGAGATGAGGCAATTACTCATTATTTATGCAAAAAAAACCCAAAAGCAAAGTGATGGATTTTACTAGCACTTTCATTGAGATCTAATCTGCTATCAGAGATTTCATTATGATCCGCATTTCCCAAAGACTGGGCAATTTCAATGCCATTATTGTTGGACACCCAAAGCACTTATTATGTTAGGCACCAGGAAGTTGCACAAATCATACAGTAACAAAACCAAAAACTAAAGCAAGTTTCCTGGCTTAGAAATCCTGACAGGTTAAGGAAAGGGAAAACTTGGCTAAACAAAAGCATAAAGCAATCACGAAGCAGATATTTTGATATCTCAGTCCTCAAACAGAGGGAGCTCTGGTGCCAATTGATTCTGACGCAAGTTTCTGCCCAGGCAGATGATGGAAACGCCAGCATTTCCCCAAGCAAACAATTCCAGTTCTTCACTGTCTGCAACTGCTCAACTAGGCAACAGGAAAAACGTTCTAGGCTCTTCTGGTAAGAATTTAATGCCCTTTACTTGTTCTCGCTAAGTAGCAATGGGAAAGACTTGGTTACGTACATCTACACAAGATCATTTTAAAGCTCTGAGCTTCAAGCCTAGGCATGAGACATGGATATCATGCCCTGCAGTACGCCGAGAGGCCAGGTTTGAAGGCTAGTGTCTAGATTTATTGTCAAGTGATTCAAACAGATTGGTCCAATTCTGTACTCCAGCACTTGACCACCAGAGACCTGTCAAAACTGTAACCACCATTTATTTCCCCCGCTTCTAGTATAGACAATATCCCAACATTAATACCCAAGACAAACTCTTTGGAAAAGTAGTATCTAAATTGGCTCTAATGCACCATTTTAACACACATCTTCATGACATCTATGACCAGTCTGCAGCAGAGAGTAAACATGCTTTACTACTTCCTAGGATTTAGCGTTGGGGTTAGGGAAAATCCCACAAAGTCAAGTTCTGAATACAGGACCTCACCGTGTAGTTCCTCATATCTGATGGCAAAGCCACCCTAGAATTCCCTGTCCTGCCACAGCTGTGAGCTCTCACTGCAGTTTACTACTTGCATCAGCCAACGCAAGTATGTGTGGAGCTGGATGCCTGAAGTGATCGAGGCTTTTAAAGAAGTCTTTAAAGGAACAGAAAGAGCGGTACAAAAGTGAGAGCTTCTTAAGCTGGCTTTGATGCCAAGAAAAGCCACATGGGATCATGTTCCTCTGCTACAGCAGAAAGAAGAGTGAATACAAAAGTTAACCTACCACAGCTTCACCTCAGCAGCCTGAGGGATCAACAGGAAGTGCATGAGGACCGACAGCAGCCCTCTGGAGTCGGGGCGCTACCCCACACAGCTCTCCAGGGAAGGTCACGTCAGCTCATTTCACACAGCCTGCACTGTGGTGGCTGCCATCTGCACTAGCATGAGAGATGTCTGCTTACTCAATGGAAGGTGCAGGTGATAAATTTTAGGAGTTGCCTTTGCACTTTTACAGAAGACAACCATCAATAAAAGATAATGTAATATAATCCAATAGGATACAACTCAGAGGAAAAAATGACGTGAATAGTATTGAACTCAAGCATATAAATAATCTTAACTGGAGGCATTAGTTGCAGTTGTAAGCAATTAAAGCTATAGTGCACAGTAACATTTTAGGATAAGCTCAAGTAGTTTGTTAATTTGAAGGTATCTGGTACTAAAAACTTGGGATGGGAGTGAAGAGGAATAGCAGCTAAACTTCTGAACCCTATAATAAATGAAGTTGGAGATCCTGAACACAAAACACAGCACACTGCAGTAGACTTGGTCAAGTCACACCACAAGCTGCTTTTAGCTACTTTTAAAAATTCTAGAAAACACTTTTGCAGTTTAAATATACTTACCATTTGGGTACACACACAGGAGAGCTGGCATTGATTAGAATATGTCATCATCCTTTATAAATACTATTTCAAAATTTATAAACTTAGCAGCCTTCAAAGGTAATAAAGTGACAAATAAATTAGACCAATTGCATACATACATGAGCTGCTTGGCCGATAGTGAGCCCCTGGGTACCGCCTGCCCATAGTGCCAGTCAGCACATTACCGCACGCTGTCAGCTGCTTTCAAAGTACAGATCGAAACGCTTAGCTGAGGGAGAAGAAAAAAAAAAAGTGAAGATTTAGTACAACAGCTGTATCTTTTTCATTAAAATGCTAATGACCCTTACAAATTTCAGGATAACTACATCTATAAATTATTCATAGTCATGTTGTCAGAGGAGATGAACTGTTGTGCTATACATGCAGCACGAATTTATTATTAGTGGTTGGCCTCCATTAATAAGCTCACATAAATTTTAAGGCACAAAGTCATCTCAGGTCATACAGTGGCTTCTTTTGGCCCATGATACAGACTGAACAACAAACACTGCAAGAAAGAGTTTGCTTCTGACTTTAAATACAGTTAGCCAGTAGGTGAGATTTAATAACAATGTCATCTTAAATTCTGTGAAGCAATCCTTAAGCAACAAGTTTATGAACAGTTTGCTATAGAAGCAAAACTTAACCGTGCTACATAACACTGATTGCTTTGAATCTGTCCCTAAAAACCAAAGTGTCAGGAATGCAGGCTATTTACTAGTGTGTCAGTTTTCTTGAAGTATCAAAAACCCAAGCAAACAAGAAATGCATGGCACATCTTACGGTCAGTTTTGAATAACAAATCACAAATCCAAAATCTTAATTGAAATGCTACTGAACCTGTCAAATAACTAGCATAAAATCTTTTAGTCTAAAAACAAGTCCCATTTTTTTCTTTCTTCGGTGTAAGATTTTGTACTAAAATACAGCTTTCAGCTGATTTTCAGCTTTACCTTTTTCTTAGTCTATCTGAATAGCCTTCACGTTCCCAGATGTCTTCCAATACACATTGCATGTCAACCACGCAATTTATAAAGATAAATTTCCTTTTATTTCATTCTCTGCCTTGCTGGAAGGACCAAAAAAGCAACGAATTCTGGGGAGTGTTTTTCCTCACTCATTAAGGATTTTTACTGTCTCAGGCTGCAGCTACAAGTGCAAGCTTGTTCTATCCAGGAAACGGAGAGAAATATCAGCACATAGGTGAAATACCACTGCACTGAAACAGTGAGATTTCCACAAATCTTCAGATACATCAGTTCCCTGATTGAGCAGAACACCAGTTTACTCCTGAATTAGATAACCCTTTTATATATATCAGCATCCATGCAATTTTCCAGTGAGCTGGTCTGGGAGCCAACACAGCTGAAAACTCCATATAAAGATGTATTTTCAGCTGGATTAGGCTCCTGAACTGGCTCACGGTGGTTGCACTAGTATTGGTAGCTAGTAAGGGCAAGTGGAGAGAACAGGACCATGGCAGCCTGTGCTTAAAATGTAATCACATAACATTGCTACAGCCTCTGTGGATTACTTCTGAAATACAGACACCTACAAGGCTGCATATCTGACAGTGCAAAAAACAGGTAAAGATCTCTATTATTTCCCAAATCAGTGCTGACAAAGCGTGTCCTGTTCAACTCTCCCCAGTGGCGAAAGTTCAGTGAATCAATGAGACGGTACTCTCTTGCAACAAAAAGGAGAATTCTGGCTGTTAAGATGAAAAGTGAATAGTAAACAGTAAAATTAACATTCAGTCAAAAACCCCTGCATTTCTTTTGCAGGGCAATATGGGACAATTCCTTGCCATGGGCCAAACAGACCTTTTCAAACTTCTGTGGTGGCCTACTAATTCAACACATCATAATGTTGTGCAAGGAAAAAAGTTGCAGATGGCTGCTTCCCCTTTCCTGATCTATAAGAATAAAAAAAACCCATAACGTATTTATTAATAGAAAAAATTGTCTCCCCTCACTCCAAATTCATTAACATTTTTACTCCCCTCAAATACCTATGCACCAAGTTCATAATTCATAGGAGAATACAACAGAACAGTCCTTAGCTGTGCAAGGATTAAAAAAAATTTACTGAGGGGAAACAAAAATTGTAACTGGATGACAGTAGTTACAATTATTTTCCCTAGCTTGTGAAAGAATTTTATCAGTATCATAGAATCGTAGAATCATTAAGGTTGGAAAAGACCTCTAAGATCATCGAGTCCAACCGTCAACCCAACACCACCATGCCCACTAAACCATGTCCCTAAGCGCCTCATCTACATGTCTTTTAAATACTTCCAGGGATGG
>NW_008795334.1:1801472-1805946 GCF_000699145.1 Aptenodytes forsteri | reverse complement strand
ACATCCAATCTAAACCTCCCCTGGCGCAACTTGAGGCCATTTCCTCTCGTCCTATCGCTTGTTACTTCGGAGAAAAGACCAACACCCACCTCGCTACAACCTCCTTTCAGGTAGTTGTAGAGAGCGATGAGGTCTCCCCTCAGCCTCCTTTTCTCCAGGCTAAACAGTCCAAGTTCCCTCAGCCGCTCCTCATAAGACTTGTTCTCCAGACCCCTCACCAGCTTCGTTGCCCTTCTCTGGACATGCTCCAGCACCTATGTATGTATGGAGCTGCAAGATTATTCATTTTTCATAAATGCATTCTTGTCTTTCTAGACACTATACACTTTTCTAAAGCGGTAACACTCACTAAATTATATCACACGTCTACACTTGAGACACGCTATTCCTTCCCTACATAGCAGCACAGCATTAGAGGGGGCCTTCTGCGCCATACCATAATTAAAAAAACCTAACAAATTAAAAATCCCAAACCCCACAATTATGCTCTCGAACAGCTGAATTAAAGTAGAGTACAGTTTTCCTAAAGAAGTGTGCCCACCATGGGAATAAACCACTCTTAGGAGAGGCCACGTGGGGACCCAAAGGTACGACCATTTTAAGTATCACATTTTAAAACCCCAGAAATCTCAGTGGAAAAGACACCATAAAGATATATTCTCATTATAGCAAAGGTTTCATCAGTTACTGTATAAAATGGGAACTGCAAAGATTTAAAACCTGGATTAAAGCCAACTATAAAAAGTCAATTTATAAGCAAGTGCCACAAAGTAAGTGAACTGCCCTGCAAAACAACAGTGACAGTGGACTGTACATAGCAGCAGGGACATACCCAGATCAAGACAAATAAAGGTGCTGCTTGGGTTTGTCTTTTTTTTTTTTTTCTCTCCAAGAACCATCTTTGAATTGTGACCAGAATAGCCAAAGCAACCTGCCTTTTAAACACATCTGCTCACGCAGATGAATCTCAGAAGGATTCCTGAGCTTCAGCAAGCTCAGGGAACTCCCACAGAAATGTAAGTGACCTTGTTGGTATCCAAATGCCATTGCTAAAGCATCTGAAAACTAGCACTTATTTTCCATATACATCCATGAGAATAGTAAACAAAATGGAAGAAGGTCTCAAATATTCCTTTCAAAAGATCCAAGTACAAAGTATGTACAGGCTTGGGTTTTGTTTTGTTTTTAAATGTACACAACTTAGATATCCACAACTGCACATAAGTGAGTTAAGCCTCAATGTACCTAATATGTCAGATCAGGTCTTCTTAGTATTAGGTTTTAACCTGCTCACTCACATTTGTTTTGTAACAACTCTGTTTTGTAACAGCTTTCTGGGTTTTTTGATTATTATTCTACTGCAAAATTGCTTTAAAAATGTTTTAGTGATTTTTACATTTTATAGTTAAATTAAAAACTATATATACACAAATGCACATATAGCTTTATGGTTTCTCTTCAAGAAATGTTTTGATTTGGCTCTGCCTGAAGATTTATTTTTTTGTCCTTTCTTGATGATCTTCCCCGATTCGTTTCAGGTGACCAGCCCCGCTCCAAGCAATTACAGACAACCATGGAAACAAAACCTGAGCACTATCACTGCATACCTGCCACCCAGGGGAGCACCTGAAAGCACTATCCACTTCACCTCATGCCAAGTCTTTTCTAGGAGCTGTGGTGACAGAGCTACCAGCTACTCATCATCGCACATAATGAGGGCATAAATCATCTTGCAGAGAGGCCTGCCATGACTTTCAGCTGAGGCTGTCATCTTCCTAAGTCATTTTCTTTACAGAGCTTCTTTTGTTGCAGCTCTTTTACATTTCTTAGTTTTCATAACTGCTACATAAGAGTTTCATTTTACTTGTATTAATCTTTTGACACTACTGAAAAAAAAAGTAAAAACCTAAATTCTGGTGCTTTTTTTTCTTAAAGAGAGAGTCAAACCAAGAGTTATGTCCATATGGCAGGCACATAGGATCATGTTTGCTTGAACTAATTCCATTATCTTTTGTTTGAGGAGAAACAACTCATAGTCCAACCTCCATACTTTTAATGGACACTAAACCTTTTTGGGGTTTCACCCAAATTTACTTGTTCACACATGCTGCTGCTTATGAGGGTATTAAATGGACAGCTGACTCCTTGACCTTCCCTGATTCTCTACAAGCAATGTTTGCTATAAATACACGTGTGTTCAAACACAATTATAAGTACATTCATATTGGCTGCTATAATCTCATACAATAGATTGTCAGCAGAGCTACTCTCACATGCCCAAGAAAAACGATACAAAAAAAAAAAAGAGATGACTGCAAATTACCTACAGCAGTTATCCAAGTGTGACTGACTATATCATTTAATGCTTGCAAGGAACAGCTACACACAGCAGGGAAAGAAAAAAGGTTATTGCATTTAGTTTCTCAAGGGACACCTACTCAAGAACTTACATGCCACTATTCTCGGGGTGATATTCTGACAAACAACACAATCCCACCTTTAAAGTCTTGCTTTGAATACCAGGAAATTGCCCTGCTAGGGAATGGGTAAGAAGAATGCTTTGCATTGTTTTAAAAACACACAGGGGCCACAAGTCCTATACAAAAAAGGCCCACTATAGCAAAGGGTTCACATGCTGAAAGAGGCTGATTTAAAAAAAGAAAAAAATAAAAATAAAAATCAGCCTGTAAGGCTGGCGGATGGCTCATTTTGAGATAAGAAAGTGTATTTGTATATACACATAAGTTTTGTATATGTATGTACATATTTGCATATATAATGCAGATATGCTTCCCATAGTCAACTGCTTCTCACTTTGCCTGCATTCAGAGCAGCCACTCAAAGCATCACCTCCATCACAAGACAACATTAGCGAAACACGATTTAAACAAGCAAGCAAAGTGCGCAGCCAGGCCATTAGGAATTTGTGCGGCCTATTTCTGGAGGCACATAGAGACAGCACATTCATTTTCTGTGCTGGGAACAGCTATCGGATGTGGATCTCTCACGCCAAACTGCCTATTGGAGAAAACATAATGTTGTCTACCAGCCAAATATCTTCTATCATTGTGAGTGTAATAACCTCAAAAAAGGTCAATGATTTATATCCATTATTATTCTTTATCTAATAACTACCACCTTTTTTTTAAAAAAGATATTGTCATTTCAGGGATTTTTTGTTTTTTTTTTTTTTAATTCTTCTGTTACCCAAGAGACCTATCCGCCTTTAGAGTTTTGTCTGGGAGCGCTCACATCCAGGAGGTTATGCTTTCCCACTGCCTGGCTTTGCCGAGAGGCAGGAAGCTGCCCTGCTTACTGAAGGACTCACTCCCCGTTCTCCCCGCTCATTAGCACAGGATAAAAGCCTTCCAGGAACCGGAAAGACAACCACAACCCAATAGCCAAGGGGATGTCCCGCCTGCACTCCAGCCCTGCCGCACTCACCATGGGTTTACCACGCTTGGACCTGTCTGAGATGCAGTGTAATCCAGATACCAGACACGCTTAGATACCTGGAAAATCCTGTCCTGCCCAAAAAGACTGTGGACTCCACCATTTCTCCTTCCAACAAATTGACACTACTCAAATTCTTGTTTCTTGCAATCATTCTCACTTGCAATTCTCTGTCCTGTATACTTTTTGGCTGCCTTTGTGCTTCTAACTTCCCCCGTAACAAGTTCCTACTTGGATGCTTTCCCTCTTCTCCATTTTTGATAAGTCCTTCATGAGGGCTCTTCTTATTCTTGGTCATCTTGTCCAGGTACTGTTGTCACCTGCCTGCTTAGTTGAGGTTCCTATACACCATGTGGGGATGGATGTTATTATTTCCCACCCTGTTCTGGGGGATATCAGCAGTGTTAGTCACTTGGACAAAATTCCTATGGTGTCCCTAATTCATATTTGAGGCTTTGTCATAGAGTCCCTAACTCATCAAAAATGTGTTTTTCTGAAATTTAGTCTTTCAGTACTTCTGCAGCCAGATCATGTAGAGCAAGCTGAATTCAAGTCATTCATGGTCCTTTGACACTAATCCCCTAACAGACAATACATACTTACCCAGTAAAACACACCTGCTTTTTATATTTATTTATTCTACATTAAGTTATCTTAATGCAGATTTTGTTCAACCAAACAGTAAAAGAAAGCATCAGGACATTTTACGTGCAACCGTGTCCTAGTTTCGGCTGGGATAGAGTTAATTTTCTTCCTAGTAGCTGGTACAGGGCTGTGTTTTGGATTTATATGAGAATAATGTTGATAACACACTGATGTTTTAGTTGTTGATAAGTAGTGCTTACACTAGGCAAGGACTTTTCAGCTTCCCATGCTCTACCAACTGAGAAAGCTGGAGGTGCACAAGAAGCTGGGAGGGGGCACAGCCAGGACAGCTGACCCAAACTGGCCAAAGGGACATTCCATACCATGCGACGTCATGCTCAGTACATAAACTGGGGGAAAGCTGGCGGGGGGGGCT
>NW_008795334.1:1797471-1801403 GCF_000699145.1 Aptenodytes forsteri | reverse complement strand
CTCAGAGGTTAAACCACAACAAACTGTACAGTCCATATATATTTTAACACAAAGAAAAATACTGTATAACATTGAGACAGTTTGTTATAAATCAAGATAACTTCATTCACTCCAGTGCAGCTATCTGAACTGATATCCGCTAACGATCTCAATTTTACTTGCTCTTTGGGGGGGGGATTTGTTAAGTTAGAAGTAAAGTTGCACATGCAAAAGAAAAAAAAAAAGTTCAAAGTTAAGGCTGACAAGACAACTACTGCCATGCTTTGAGCCTCTGGGATTGCAGTGAGGTCACGCTGCGTGCCAGAAGGAAGCCTGGCAAGCCACGGAGCTGTACTGGAGTGCAAAGGCATTATACGATAAAAGCAATCATCGCCAGGTAATGCAGAGCTTCCCATAAAGCCTAAAACAAGAGGGCGATAGAGTGATTGAGTGGCTGTATGGTGCTCAGTTGCTGGCTGAGGTTAAACCACAACAAACTGTACAGTCCATATATATTTTAACACAAAGAAAAATACTGTCTATAACATTGACAGTTTGTTATAAATCAAGATAACTTCATTCACTCCAGTGCAGCTATCTGAACTGATATCCGCTAACGATCTCAATTTTACTTGCTCTTTGGGGGGGGGATTTGTTAAGTTAGAAGTAAAGTTGCACATGCAAAAGAAAAAAAAAAAGTTCAAAGTTAAGGCTGACAAGACCACTACTGCCATGCTTTGAGCCTCTGGGATTGCAGTGAGGTCACGCTGCGTGCCAGAAGGAAGCCTGGCAAGCCACGGAGCTGTACTGGAGTGCAAAGGCATTATACGATAAAAGCAATCATCGCCAGGTAATGCAGAGCTTCCCATAAAGCCTAAAACAAGAGGGCGATATTTAGGGTTGCAGTGATGCATTCTGAATCTCATTTACACCAAGATCAGTGAAAAGCATTTTTCAAAACTGACTGTCAGGTAACAGCAGTAATTCTGAATGTGCTTATTTCTTCTGAAGTTAGAGATGCCACTGTGCTTGTTTTCTGTGGGAAGCTTTTCAAGCACAGCTAGGTTTTCTGTTACAGCATTTCATCACTACTCTCCACATTTCCCCCCACCCTGTATCTTGTAGGAATGAACACAATGTTGCTGCTGCCCTTCCAAGAATGGATGCAAAACTTGGAAGCCGAGACAAAACAGAACTGGAAACTCCAGAAAAATGTCATAATTTCTGTGTTTGCCAGCTCTCAATTAACTAATGGAATGAGCTACAGCTTCTCTCTCCAAACTGATGTATCTGCTAAACCAAAAACGTTCGTCAACTGTTCAGACAGAAAAACAAAGACAAAACCACCACCACCTTCATCTTGCTGGTATCCTCCATTAAATACTGACACGTAATTTAAGAGAATGACTTCATTTTATTACTCAAGACAAAAATTCCCAGTTTACCTATCTTCCCCATTTGCATCTAAATGACATAATCCACACTCCCTGTGTTTTACCCTTCCACGGGAGCAGTGAGCACAGAACCCACCTACTGCCAGAAGACCAGGATTTCAAGCCAAGGCTGTTTCTAACTCCCATGGTTACTAGAAAGCCCTCAAAAGACAAGCTGAGCATAAGATAAAACTGAGCTCAGCTGGTTGCCAGGGTGTGAGGACAGAAGAGGAGAATTGTAAAGCAATACAAAAAAACCTGCACTGATATTTCTTTAAACAGTTCCTTCTGGAACAGTTGTTCCACCACCAGCAGATAGCTTCTGTGACTTGCCTTATCGCTGTCTCAAGCAGCCTCCACTCTTTCTATCTTGAAAGCAAAATACCAAAGCAAAATCACAACAATTCTGTTCATATCTTATTACTCATTCCTCCTGCATCAGAGTTTCCTATTTTTATTTAACCCAAGTGCATTATATCCCCAGTCTGCAATGAAGCAGTCACAGCATTAGCAGTTGCTGTTCCTTGGGGACCTGGTGGTAGCAGATGCAGTAACAAATGTAGTGCGGTTGTATTTTGAAACTTTAAGGTAGAGATTCTTCTAAAAAAGTTTACCCTAGCATTTTTATATATATAACATTATTATATATGTATATATACACACATACATTATATGTACATGTATGTATATATACACACATTTATATACACATTATTATATGTATTAATACATTTATTATATAAATACATATTTGTTTTATCTATATGTATCTAAAGCTTTATATATATTTATATTTTTGTGTGCGTGTGCGCGCGCAACACTTTCCTGACCATTGGGACAACCAGCTAAAACACAATTTACAATTCACAGCAGAGGAATGGCGCTGAAGCAAGCTGTCACCTTAACAAAGAGTTATTTTATTTGTAGCAGTGGAAGGCTGTAAGACACTAAACACAGGCTTCCTCCGTGCTTGATTTTGATCTCTGATGCAGTATACAAACTTCAGCAGCGCAAACAAGCCCAAGTATCTTCAAGTATTTTTCAGACTGTAAAACCAGGAAGACTTTGGGAACAGACAATTACCAAAGCTATTGTACAGGAGCTTTGATGCACCGAGGGAAGCACAAAATGTTTACCTCAGAGGAGTTAACAAGAGGGAGCACAAAGAGAGGTCCAAATAAATAGTTCAGTAGAAGCAAACTGGGAACTTCTCCTTTTGATACAGTAAGAGGAGAAGCAAAAATACAAATTAACTGAAAGAGTGGAAGAAATATCAGATGATAAAAGGAAGTTTCAATTAATATTATCATTAATGATCTTGTCACAAAAGGTGTTAGTGAAATCTGCTGGTAACACAAAATTTGGACGCTCTGCTGCAAAGAGAAAGATGGAATCACCAAAAGGAAAACTGGATGCTGAGAAGGAGCATAATAGAAATGTAATGAATCATAATGAAGTGAAGTAACACAGAGCACAAGGTCACTCATTCAGAGAATCACTAAGAAATTCTACTGTCAGTGTTGGTCTGTGATGCAAATGTTTCGATGTGATGGAAGAAAGAGGCCCAGCTACATCAGCAGGGTACTGACCTGCTCTGAGCTTCCAGTGTGATGCATGCACAGGGCAAGGCAAATACGTTCTCTGCTTACAGTCTTTCCTGCAGAGCTAGGAAAACACTGACACCATCATGCGAGGTAATGCCCAGACCTCATCTGAAACAGCCTGGTAGCATCTGGTCCCTCACACACCAGGGATTAATGGAAAACACAGGGAATTGGAAGATAACCAAGGTACCAGATTTTTGTCTTGTACAAGGATATTAAGGGTTTGGCTTACAGCAGAACGAAGGCTGAGAAAAGCAACAAAAACTTTAAAGTGTAATGTTGGCACAAGAAACGAGCGCACGTAAAACAGTTATTGCTGAATTTAGGCTGGAAATTAGAACATACCTAACATCAGAGAAAGGTGGTCCAAGAACAGCCTTCCAAAAGGGTATAAAATCACCTAACAAAATAATCTTAAAAGTTATGAATTGTGTAATATGATGGGCATAAGCATCTGAATGGGAGATACTTTTCTCTAATGTGATTTTTTTTTTTTTTTTTTTTTTTTATTAAAAAGAGCATCGACAATTATTCTGTGGAAGGCACCAAGAGGTTAATGAGAATCTAACCAACCACCTCTGGACAAAAAACCAGCAGGGTTATAAAACTGCGTGGTTAGTGAATAACAAGAGTATCCAGAGTACAAAGTTTAAAAAAAAAAAAAAAACAAACCAAGAAACAAACACCTAAGGTTTGGGTGTCAAGTTTCAAAGGATAAGATGGCTTCCATATAATATATATTGGCTTTCATAAACCAAGAAACAAACACCTAAGGTTTGGGTGTCAAGTTTCAAAGGATAAGATGGCTTCCATATAATATATATTGGCTTTCATAATGCATCGATGATAACTTCCTTCTCCAAGTGGTAGAGGAGCCAACGAGGAGAGGTGCTATGCTGGACCTTGTTCTCACCAA
>NW_008795334.1:1780242-1795500 GCF_000699145.1 Aptenodytes forsteri | reverse complement strand
AAAAAGAAAAAAGATGGCGGCAAACTTTTGAGCAGGGCCTGTTGCGAAGGGGGAATGGCTTTAAACTAAAGGGGGGTAGATTTAGACTAGATAGAAGGAAAGATTTTTTACCAAACTATTCTATGATTCTATGATAATAGGATTTGGAAGAAACTTTATGAACAGATTTTTCACTCTGCCTTCTGCACAATTTCTTGGTCTTCTTACTTCTCTGAAGCAGTTGAAACCAGGAATGACTGAAAGCAGATGAACTATTTCTGAGGTATGATTCAGGATTTTAATTTCTACTACTTTTTTTTTTCCTTAAAAAGCCCCTTTTTCTAGGTGCAGTTACCAAGCACATGTCTGAATGTCCCAATTTGCCATAAACTGGACAACAGCTACAGCTCTAGCAACATAAGCAGTACATTTCTTTTGCTGCTGAACTGAAGGAAGGACTAGAGTCTTATTTGTAGGAAGCAAGCAACTCATTTACATTTTTGACAAGAAAACAATTCAGCCCTCTGGGGTTTTTTATTTTGTTTTTTAACCCACAGGGATATGAAGGAAAAAATAAATTGGAAGTCTTGAGGAATTTATATGGACAACAGTGCTGTAGTATCCAAATAGAGTAAACAAAATAAACCTCTCCATTGTTTCCAGTTTTGGCAGGTTTTATGGCAGAGCCATTCAATACAGAGAACTCTCATTCAACACCTCTATTGACTAAACAGGTGTTCATCAGCCACACAAAACCCCTCAGCATTTTAGTAAACAAAGAAATGTTGGAAAAAGTAATTTCTGCAGCATCATAGGAAAAAAATATTAAGATCAGTTAATGAAATAAGGAAATAAAGTTTTTTTACATCTTTCTAGATGGAAGCTACACAAACTACCTCCATAGCTCTATAACAAAACCTCATGATTAATGAATGTATCATTGTCGTACTGAAATACTTCTGAAAAAGTTAACAAAGTAGTAATTACACTGAAAATCATATTGGAGTTTTTGTCAAAATACTTGTTTAGCTTCACCTTCCCTCAAAACTGATGGCTACAAGAGTCAGCCAAATCATACAATGTAAGATTTGTAGTTTTATTTAACTAAAAGAGTATTTGAAACCCATGTCTAGCATACTGAGATAAAACTTTGGTCAGCTTTTTTGGATATTGAATGATGTACGGACATGACCCATCCTGCATCCAAATCCAGTTTTATACTAGTGTCAGTCACCAAAATCACTTGCATAAACAACAGAAGAGTAGTTGTGAGACAGGCTCTCGTTGGGGCTCTTTGATTCTTTCCTCAAAGCTAATGATGACATGCATTTAGAATAAGATAAGCATATTCCTGGGTACCTCCTTCACTCTCCATTCACAACCCATATTGTATTGACAACTGCTGCAATACAGCATAAATTGTTCCTAAGCTGACATGCCACATTCCATGTTTTTCTGCAACAATGCAGTGGAAAGGATTCTCAGCATCCAAAAAGAAAAATTTATTGAGTCACAAGTCAAGATATGGTTCATTATCTGCAGTTATCACGTAAGAGTTCCACCTTTCTTGATGGAAGAACTTACTCTTAGGAAAAACCACTTTTTTTAATAATTAAACATCTGTCAGAATAATCAGAATACAGTTTCTTGTTGTTGCTGATGCTTCCTAATCCTAACTGAGCCATGAATAATCACGTTAAATATTGCAATACTCCATTAAAAAAGCAATTTTACTTAACATTTTCTAAAACACTGTTAATTTCTACCTCATGGTACCATTTTCCATTTTTTGACAAATAAGATGAATCTGGGGACACTAAACTACGAGCTCAAGACAAACAACCAGCTAAGATTCAATTATTTGTTTTCAGGTCTCTCCTCTCCCCGAAGGCAAGAGCTGTGTCCTTGGTTTTCAAGGACAATTGCTACCAATATAGCAAGAAACTTATTTCTTTTTGAAAGTATGATATACTAAGGTAGTAAAAAAGGCTGAACCATATCCTAGACTACCCAGTACTACATCGTCTGCTGCTGTTACCAGTGGCAAAAGGTGATGATGAACGATGACAACACCGGGAGCAGAAGCACAGGCTATTCCATTCGCCTGCTGCAATTTGAGAAGCTCCCCCAGGGTTTCCTTCACAACCTATTACTATTATTAACCAAATCAGACACCAGAGAATTAGCCTGATTTTGTGAATAACAGCTTCCACAAACAAGCAGCTATCCTCTCCAGTCCTAAGTAACGGTAACGTATCAGGAACTTTCGGATAGCCTCTGCTGAGCCACAGAGAGGACTTGCAGCACACTACTGGGGAGCTACCATGGAGGTACTGCAACCATATTTGCCAAGCACCAAGTACTATAGATGATCTCATGATTTCAGCAACAAAACAGGCTGAATTGAGGTCAATTAGAATGGGACCCATTAAACTCATCTCCTACAGGCTCCCTATGAAGTATCACAGAATACGTGTCTTTTGGGCCACACTTGGACCTGAAGTTCAGGTTCAACCAACCTCATCGCTTTGCAGCCAACAGTTTTAAATGACTCCTAATAAGAAACTGTTTAACTAAAGAGGGGTCACCAATACAAGTACATCCTGAGGTAAGAGCAACCATGGATTTTCTAGTAGCCTATGAAACAAATTGTTGATTCTGGTTCAACCCCTAACAGAGAGGCACACACACTACAGAAATTACTGTCTCAGCAGAAATACTAGAACAGCTGTGAAAACTGAACTCTCTTGTTATTAGCAGCAGAGATCCCACTGGGGCATGGAGGAAGATGCTGATGTGGCCTGAAGGACAACCTGAGCTATTGCTGCGTCCACACAGAGTTTGTTCTTGGCATGGACTTCCACCTTTAAAATGTATTCTGTAGACATGTTAAACATATAAGTGTTAATCCAGTGAAATCTGGAAAAAAATTAGTCTATGCTACTGCATCTGTGATCTCAAAGACGATGTGGTTAAGCACCAGCTCCACTGCAAGCATGACACCCATGACTTGTCTGCAAGGCTTGCTAAAAGACTCTGAAAAAGCAGCGATAGCTGCTCAAGTAGTTGAACCCACACCAACTCCATTACCTCCAAAACCCACAGTTATCACAAAATAAGTAACCTTTCCTTTTAATTTGAAAAGCTAGGATCTGGTAAGCTGTATCCTCCCTGAGCAGCTGCGGTGAGGAGTTTTAACTGCACTGAACAATGACGGAAGCACTACTCCCCTCAGCTTGGCATCAATGCAGTCTGCCATGAGAATGCTGATTGAAGACTAGCAGGGATGGTTTCACAAAGCTGCCTGCAAGACACCTAGCTAACACCAGGCCAATGGCTGCACCGTGCCCTGGCAGAGTGCTTCCTGACAGTAAAACAGAGGCTAGCCAAGCATCACACAGTCATCAATTCACCTAAAGATCCTCTGATGGACAGGCCTTTGGGGAACTGGACATGGCTGCAAAGAGGAGTAAGATGAATCAGGGTGACTGGTCCTATTAAGGTGAAAGTCCTCAACCCAATAGCTTCTTCCCCAGGGAAAAGACTGGAATCTTATTTAAGGGAAATTATGAGACTCCCTTACTGATACATGAAATGACTCAGGACAGTGAGAGGACTTACGGGCTCTTCTAATGAAAGGGAGAGGACCAAGAGGGAAGAAAAAAAAAGAAGAAAGAAAAGCATTAAAAATGTAGTGCTAAAGTTGGACTGCGTCAGCCCACGGCAGGGGGGTTGGACTAGATGACCTTTAAAGGTCCCTTCCAACCCAAACTATTCTGTGATTCTGTGACTTAGAGGCTCTTCTAATGAAAGGGAGAAGACCAAGAGGGAAGAAAAAAAAAGAAGAAAAAAGACATGAGAATGACCTAGTATATGATACAAATTAATAATCTGCATGGCAACTCTATGTTTCAGAAGAATACTGCTCAGTTCCCATGTAAGAATTGAAGCTCTGTCAAGTAGGTATAGAGACTAAAGAAAACCAACTTGGAAAGAGAAGTTGCATCATTAGCCCAGACTCCTGTGTATTACAGACCACTAAGTCTGCTTGATTAACATACACGAAAAGCATGAAGACCAAGACTAATCCCGTAACCCTTACGTAAGCCCTTACGAGCCCTCTTACTGCACTGGCTAAAACATTCGTGTCTCACACAACTGTATACCAACATGAGATTAGCCCTGACTGGAGTGCCATCATTCTCTTTGTGCAAAGACTGCTTTAATAAGAAACATGTTGTCTCACCGGAGTGTAGCTTTAGCGGGGCAGGGGGGGGACAGACACGGACAGACGGGGACAACACACACACAAGCCATAAAACCTCTGAAATTCTTCAGGATGAGAAGTCCTTTGTAAATAAGGAATTCTCTGGGAAAAGTAACATGCAGCATGAAAGATCATTTTCTAAATCAATGTCTCAGCTAGGTACTACCATTTATCTCTTCTCTACATTTTAACTAACCAGCTAAAGAGGAAACTTACAGGATAAGAGTTTGCAGCTGTGCACCCCACAAGTAAAGAACTTGAG
Organism: Aptenodytes forsteri; assembly: GCF_000699145.1. NCBI lineage: Eukaryota > Metazoa > Chordata > Aves > Sphenisciformes > Spheniscidae > Aptenodytes > Aptenodytes forsteri. The sequence goes on along the minus strand of NW_008795334.1, from coordinate 1,790,992 downwards.
GCATGCATAAGATTTGCTCAGTGGCTACAAGGCTGGCATACATCTGAAAGCTCTGCCAGCTAACCTCCAGCAGTTAGGACTGTACAAAGTAACACCCTTGGAAGAATCACATCAGCAAAAGCCCAGAAGAGTGCTGCTGCATTTCAGGAAGGTGGAACAGCAACCCTGATGGAAAAACTTCCTGCTTCTGGCAGCAACAGTGCAGTTTCTCCACAGAGCTCTGCCAGTACAACTGCTTGTATTATGTAGGCAAACCTACAGACATGCTTAGCCCAAGTCTTCCAGCTAACAGCACTTTCTTTGTGGACAGACAGTGCCAGACCTCTCATATCTTATTTCTGAAGATGAGAAGTCCCATGGCTTGCCAGGTACTGGGAAGTACGTCCCCAACCTGTTATGTCACATGAGAAGGAAGGGAAAGCCACAGTGCCAGAGGCTGCTGCGGAATGTGCCACCAGATAATCGCTCCACATAGATAGCCTCAGCTGGTGCCACAAAGCAGCTGCTGCTGTGGGCCTCCCTCCCACTCCGAGACCCACACAGAACGATTTGAACACATCGCAGGAGACTGCACTTGTGCTGCACAGAACACTGAAATCCAACATGGGTGTCCACATTAACAGATAGCATTACTGACACCACAGAGGAACAGCGCTACTATGAAAGACCTCTGTTGCGTACAGCCTTTTCTCACTGAGGTGGCAGAGCAAGTTGTAGTGTTCTGTCACACTAATAGAGCTAATCTGCAAGAATGGATAAACCAAGAACTGCTCTTGCTGGAATACTAGAAGAGCTGGAGCATCTTTGTTAACAAACATCATGATAAACAACATAAATACTGTACAGAAATACAGGTACCTCCAGCCTCTGTGCTGGGAGAAATCAGACACTTCAGTGTTTGAGATGTGGGACAAGAAAAGTGCAGAAAGAGCCCCCCCACCCCAGAGGATTCCCGGACATGGAGTAGGTTACTTACTCTCCCCAGCTCGTTGGTGGAAAGCCCGTACGAGAGCACCAAGTCGTGGAGTCCTAGGCACCAGCACCCCCTCAGGTTGCTGCAGAAATCAGGCAAGCTGCAAAACAAAAACAAGTCATATATTAGAGTTTTCATTTATTAAGAGTCAAGGAGGGATTAATGAAAACTACTGAGCTTGTAGTAACCTGCAAAGGTGCAGGTTACTGCAAGAAACCCACACAGCCACCCTCTGCAGCAGTGGGAGCCAGCAAGGCAGTAGGAGACTGGGAATCAGACGAGCACAACAAGTGACTGAGTAACCCAAACAGCCACCTTCAGTCTAAATCCTTAAAAACCATTTGCCTTCAACAATGCGCACACAGGAGAAGTAAAAGCAGAACAGAGGATCCATATATTACAGTGCAGGGATCTCCCCAAACCAGGCAGGTGTTGCAAGCTGCTGTCGGACTATGACAGCTCGGGCATGTAAGAGACATGCTGCAAAGCATGCTTTAAATTCTCTCTCTCTCTGCACTGCATTACAGACCTGCGGTTTTCCCCATGCACTAACACTGAGTATCATGAAGAAAATTGATTTAGATGATAGAGATGAGCCCCAAGTTAGAAAAAAAACCAGCAAAAAGTCCTCACTAAATAGTACATTCATAACCTAATTTAGAAAATAAAAGTGAAAAATCATCTGTTCGATTATGCTTGTGTTCAGTAGACATCAAGTATATAATTTATTTTTGCAAAGTCTGTATGCTCTATCAGAGTCATTCCCCAACCGTTCCACCCCCGGTAAATGATTACATTAATGTTGTGGGGTTTGGTACTGAAAAATATATTGGGGTTGTTGCCATGTAGTGACAGAAGCAAGGTTACCACCCCATCAGAAGATACTCCAGCAGCAGCAGCAGATCTGTCAGTCAAACTATGTTCTAGGATTCAAGGTATTATTCAACTTTATATTTGTTCTCCCATCCGGAGAAAATAAATATGCAAGACCAAAGATACAAATCTCATGTGCTGTAAAGCTTAAAAAAAAATTGTTTTTCTTTGTTAAAGCAAAAGCCAGGCTAAATCAAGCCAAATTATATTCCATTTTAAAGCAAGATTTATTTTTTCCTGTCCCTGTTCTAACAGAAATCCAAGAACTATAAATCCTAGAAAGTACTGAGACAGAACATATCATTTAAGAGAGCTAAAAATGTTCTTGTTAAAAATCATATTTGTCATCTGGAAACTTGAAAATAGACCTTTTTATAAGCCAGATGAAAAATAATTTTAAAATCTAAAGCTTTTTGAAGAAATCAAGAAATATACTCATTTTCATTTCAATAATGAAATTGTACTTTTAAAAAAAAATCTTCAAGGGGGCAGGAAGAAAACAGAATGATGCTCATTAAACTAATATTCTAACCCAATTTAGCAGGCACATTTGTGGACTTTTGTATCAGACAATCAGATTTCAGTATACAAGACAGAAAAAAAAAAAGAGGGAGAGAAAGAAAACACACACTGTGTTAACACCTTCATACCAGTAAAGCCAAGAAACCAGCAATTTCCTTCTGTTTGAGATTCACAGGTTTTATACAAACAAAACTTTCTGGGTTAAGTGTTGAGACCCCAAACTTCTCCACAGACTGGGCATACATGCTAGCTTTTTTCCAAATCATTTTAAGGGGTTTCTTCCCAAGATAAACACACAGATGCACCGTCTGTGCTGGCACAGCCATTTTTATAATTATCCCTCTTCATCCTATATATGAAACCTAATTTGCTCTAAACCAAGCCTAGTGTAACTGCAACAAAAACAGTAGTTAATTCAATTAAAAAAAAAAAACAAAAAAACACAGGCAACAGCTCAAAAAGCATCTTACACCTAAAACAAGACAATTTTTCAATCCAAACTAAGACAGGGTCAGCCACCAGTTCTGAGATCAGAGGAGAGTCTGAAATACAAAATACAGGTCTCAAAGGTAGGAATGACCAAGCTCTCCAACAAAACAGCAGATAGAAAATTGCAAAACAAAGTTGCAAAAAGAGACATCTGACCTCAGATCCAAACAGAAATTCATACTGATGACAAATTCCTGAAATTGTGCTACCGCACACCCAACATTTTCTGTTTCCCCGTTGAGTATCTCTCCCCCACCCTGAGTGTCCTTCCCCTTCTCTGCATCCTGCTGAACATGTCCACCTCTCCACCCACATTTTTTACCATGTTGCCCGCCTTGAAAATTGGCAGACTTGAAAATGACTCAGGGATGAAGAGAGGAATTTGTTGTCTTCCTGTTTATAAATCTTAATATTTCAAAGAAAAGCTCAGCCAGCCAACAGCGCAGCAAGCTCAGTCTCACAGACCTATGCAAGCTAGAATAATTCATTTAGTACTTTATTAAAAGCAGTAAATTGGAAGGCAGATAGCATGCAGGCACTGATACCCTTCTTAGAAAATGAATTAGCAAATGTTTAACGCCCACAGATGACAAAGTAGGAACATACTGTTACAGTTAATGAAATAAACAACTGGCTGGCTGAGGTAATACTAGGTCCGAGTTTAAAAAATTAAATAGTCCCTATTTCCTTCTTTTGCAAAGATGGGGAGACAGCTACTTATACTTAAAGTGGGATTAGATACTCCTGGGTACTTGGATTTCCATGGGGGACAGACCTGCGATCCAGTCCTCAGCTAGCCTCAGAAACAAGTCATCTCACAGGTGCCAGCGTGCAACCTGATCTTGGGCACATCACAGAATTTCAGTTAGAAATAATAAAACCAAACAGAAAACACGAGCCAGCAAGGAAAAAATTTGGGAGTTATTGCCCCTGTTGAGATGCTAGAACAAAACTTACTTTTGCAGATCTCTCAAAACGGAAACAGACTATCTACCCGATAGAGACTCCCCACGGATTTGTAATGTCTAAACTCAGACCAAAGCTACTTTCTTGAGGTTTAGCAGGAATTTACCGAGCTAGGAATCACTGCAGCTTTTTTCCTCCTGCTCCACTGCAGCCTGTGCTTGTGCCTGGTGGCTTCCTGCCAAGAGCTAAGAATGTTAGCAGGTTTGATTGCTCTCCTTTCCAACCTCCTTGCTCTTGGTAAGGAACTTTAAAGTTTAGGTTAAATATAAAAGAGGCAGGTTTCCAATCACCAAATTTCAGCTGGAGTCATTCAGTTCCAAAATAGGTTTTATATTTCAGTAACTCTTTTTTCCTGAAGCACACACGATATAAACGGTGTGTTCCTCAGCAATGGCATTGAATTTTTGTTCTCATCTTTAAACTAAAAAAAAAAAAAACCAAAAACAAACAAAACCTGCACCAGCGAGGTTCTCAGATGCTTCTGTTGACTTAAACTGAACTACTCTGATTTAAATCCACTTAATCTAAAAACTGACACCAGAAATTAAAAATATTCACCAACTCTTCCCCCTTCCCCGCTGGGCAACTGCTTCTTGGACGGTCCCAGCAGAGAGTAGCCAGCCTGGGCTTGGGGGTGGCACGTCTCTCCAAGGACAGCAACAGATAGCCTTCCACTTCTTCACCTCAAAAGCTTGTTTTGTAGGAAAATAAACCCACCTACTTGCATCGGGGAATACATATTTTAAGGATTACATCACTCTGGAGCATTCCTCCTTTAACCTTTATAGTAATGGCTATATATTGCTAACAGCCTGCATGCAAACTTGCCTGTGTTGGGCAGGGTGGAATGGTGCAAAATCAGTAACATGCAAGTCGGCAGAGATCCAGTTGCTCTGCGAAAAATAACTATAGATTTCCCAATTCTTGTGCTTTTAGAATGGAAGCACAGTTATGTACTTATGCACGAGGTTGAGGATATTACATATGTAATATGTAATACATATGTATTATGTACTTATCGTATAGAGATGAGTGAACTGATATCAGTACGAAAATGGTGACAGTTTTCATACTGCAGTTTTCTCAAGGCACACACAGACGTGCAGGCATGCTGCGTTTATGTTATCAGACTGGGGACTCTGCCTTAAATTGTCTTTTAAACAGGAATCACAGGATCCCACCTACCCCTCCATCAAAATTTCCACCTCTTCCTCCAATTTAAAAATAGAAGAAGGAAGTCCAGCATAACATCAATAATTAATAAGTACAGCATGGTAATCCATTTTAGGGACAAATTCCTCTCTTTTCTTCTAGAAAGCACATTACCAGTTTCTAACTCCAGTCCATCAGACAGCCTCCCGGTGAGCAACCACCCCGAGAACCCAGGCTGCTGGCGTTTTTTTCCAAAATGAGGAGAAAAGGAAAGGCTGAGTCTTGTTCTGAGGTTTCTAGGGGCCTTAGTCTGGAAATAGTTTAAAAGAAAAAACAAAAACAAACCAACAAGTTATATTTTTCTTATTAAAAAAAAAAAGACAAAAAATGCAACAAACCTGCCAGGTATATTAACAAGTTGCACTTCAATCTGACAGACATGGGGGACTCTCATAATGATGGGTAAAAGACCCATTAAAGATGGGGTGGAGGAGAAGGCTGCTGTCACCACCTCAAGAATTCCCTGATATTTTTAGCATCTACCTTTTTTTGGCTTCATCTTACCTTCTTTGACAGCAGTTTTTGCCAAACCCACAGAAAGAAGCATCTTACACATTAATTCACTTACTGCCCTAGAGGGCCAAAAGGAAAATAGCATCACTTAGATGGTATTTTACCTTCCCAAATTTTTGAAGCACAGTATTTTGAAGGTCAGGAAGAAGCATTTCTTTCACAATTAGTGGCTAAAACACTGAAATGCACATGGCACTGTTATTTATGAACTCTGAGATGTCCAACAAAACTGAAGAGATTTGGTTATCCATTATTTGCAGGAGGGGTCCCACTCTTCCCCTTCCAGGTTAAAAAGCATATTTGGGACACCTTCCTGGAAAGGGCAGAAGATGGGTTGGGTCCTCTTGGGCCAAGAAGGAACATGGGCATGGGTCTTCTGCCTCCCCACAATGCGCGCTGACCACATGGTTACTACGGAAGAGACTGTAAGAAGGGAAAGTCTTGATATTTATGAATGATACCCAAGTCTGCCCCTTCATTTTAGTGATTCTTTTTATTAAAAATGTCCAAAGTGGATATTGGAAGGTGTTTTTTGTTTTTCCTTTTAAAGTTTTGCACAGAAGGGGGAAGGGGGCAGGAGGGGAAGAGCCAAGAAACTTTCCTTTCATGGCAGTCTGGACCAAATCTGTATTTTTATTTTAGCAAATCCTCCCCACCATCACCCTCAAATCATTTACACAGACCTCCACGTTGCCAGTGACTGGTCCCAAACACCAGGGTGTTACTTTGGTCCTCTGGCTGCATGACTTACTGCTTTTCTCAATGCTTACTGCCCACTGAGCTACGCTGCACAGACACCAAAGCAGAAGAAAACAAAACACTGGGTTGACACTGAAGCAGAATTCATCTTCAGCCTCAGAGAGGCTGACATCTCCCACTGCACAGGAATGGCTCCAGCTCAGTTGGTCCTGTGAGATTGTGCACCCCCAAAAAAACCCACTTCGATTCATGTTCTGCTTCTATAGTTACCCATAAATCATAATACCCTACCAGTAAAAACTTTTATGGAAATACCCTACCCTTATAGCCTGAGGAAGTTGGTATTTCCACTGGTGAGTAATTCAGCTTCCTAAGGGTGAACCAGGCAGCCAGGGCAAGGAGCTGTTCAGAAAGACAGATGCTGTTCTGGTGCTAGGTCTCAGCACACATACATCCAATGTGCAAAAGCCAATGGAAGAGAAGGAGAGCACAGAAACATCCTGAACACAGCTCCCACACTCCGGGGCAGGTGGTTTGCAGTGCACTGAGCATCCCCTCAGCAGCACAACTAAGTCTTGTGTCCCCCCTTTCCGTCCCTAAGCCCACCCCTTCTCTCCAGCTTTCAGCATCACTGCTGTCATGACTCGCAACAAGAATCAGACAAGTAGCTGCTATTACAAAATTGTCTGAGCAAACATCTGGGTTGAGGCTGACAGTTTCTGGGTTTTTATGCCAAAAGCATAGCACGATTGACATAGGGGTACATATCGCTCAACAGCAACTCTTCAAGCACAATCCCAGTACCACTGCGGCATGTTTTCCCCCCAGGGGATGGCAATCAAGCTGTATTTTCTGTTTGCTAATCCCTCCTGACCCAAGCTTTAGAGCTCACAAAAGCCCAACACACGATTTGCTGTTAGCACTTCAGCAGCAAAACAAGTGTGCTTTGAAAACGCTCAAGCAGCTGAGTTAAAAAGAATTAAAAAAAAAATTAAAAGTGGAAGAAAGAAACTTGAATCAATATTTGAAAACAAAGCAGCCTGGAATTTCTCTCAAAAAAATCTTACTCTTCGCACAATGGGGTGCAACTTAGCTAGCTGAACAATTTTCCAAATACACGTTAAGAATAAAACTTACTGTCACACAGGCATCATATTTTAAGGAAGGAATTGAAAGCCTGGGAATTCATGCTGATACATGTGACAGAAACCAACCACGAGGGTTCAAAGCAACTAAAGATGCTCAACCACAAACCGTCTGAGAGCAAACATCTCCAAATGATTCGACTTCTTAGCAGACATACCATACTTGAAACCAGGTTTTATCTGTCACTTAGAGAAAGACCTGTGGGTGATGAGTATTCAGGTCACACACACCTTTTCTGCAGCAACCCACAGCACAACTATTCATGTGATAAACACCCACGTCACAGCAGAAGCCAGTGGCAATGAATAATGCAGGAGATCCAGTCACTCTACTACAGATCATACCCATGGGATATGGAGACAGCATTTTAGCTTGTCATCCTTTCCCCTCCAGGGCACAAGCATGCTCTTTAGTTATTCTCTCTCCACCTCCTGTTCTGCACATATATTAACAGGTCAAACCCAGCAAAACAGGATGAGTCGTTGCAGAAGAAATAGGGACACAAACAGAAACGCAATACACTCTCTCACAAGATGATGTTAAAATATTACATCATCTGCTCAACTCAAGAGCTCCACAAACTAGAGACACAGTTTTCCCAACAAGGTAGTCCTTTGTTCACATTTCCCAAGAGATGTACTTTCCCACCACTAAGACAATAATTTCACAAAGCATTAGCTAAACCAGGATAAATGAAAACGGAGCCACGCTCAGCCTTAGCTTGTAACCCTGCTGGAATGAAGGCAAGTTATTAAAACTTATTAAACTTAAGTTACTAAAAATATTCACTGCAAAACTTGAGTGAAATCTGAATTTGCGAGTCAGCTCCTTTTTAAAAAGGCGTTATCATCTGTGCTCTAAGTACAAACTCTCCCGCTAATTGACTTCAGTTATTCATTCCTATTCTGGAGTACTATTATCGCTGTATAATTCTCCCCAACCTCTCTTGATATTCTCCAGTACTTTCCGGCTTATGCTGCACATGACAGGGCGCTCCATCTTAGAGCATCCTTGATACCCACCATGCCAGGGCAAGGCACAGAGCTTATGGCATCATGGGACAAGGCACTCAGCAATGCCAGCTTGGCTTCTCTGGCACTCTCTGCCTTTCAGCATCCTGCTTAGCCAACCACTCCGCCAGCACTGCTGGCCTTCACGCAGCTTTCGCATTAGCCTAGGCATCCACTCACACTGCAGATTTATTATGCCATTAAAAGAGTGTCTTTGTCTTGCATCTGCATTGTTTCATACTATTTCTTTTACATTATTTTCATATATACAAGAAAATCTATATAGGAAAATTTGTCTAGCAGGAGACCAACTTGCATTCATTAAAGCTTAGGCAGACTCTGAGACTGCACACTTAAAATGAGTGCACTAAAAAAAAAAAAAGGCTCAAGTCTCTCTCCAGTTTTACTCATAATCAATTTTAATGATGCTGTTACAAGACCTCATAATTTTGGCTTCAAAGCCAGCTAAAAGATAATGAAGAACTTTTAACTTAGGCAACATGTGCTAACAGAAATCATACTGATTCTGCACACCAGGACAACATATTCAAAACTTTTTGCACAATAGGTGCTTAGCTGTAAAAAGGGATCATCTCCTCTACCTTACAAGCCCCTCTCATTCTGGTTCGGGGGTGAGGATAAAGTTAAAAAAAAGTATTACAGCATATTTTTTCCCCACACTAAAAGATCTTATGCAAGCCTATGAAAGGTTTGGAATAGATTGTTACATACATGCTTAGTAAAATTAAGGCAGCACCACTGTTAGAAGTAACTATCAGACCTGTCCCATCTCCACCACCTCAAATATAACAACTGTTGGGGTTTTGGTTTTTGTGCGGTTGGGTTTTTTTGGGGTTTTTGTTAGTTTGTTGTTTTTTTTTTTAAACAAAAACAAAACAGGGTCAGCAAGTACTTGGAATATTTCTTGCTCAGAATAGCTGGTGGTTAATAGAAAAAAAATCCTTATTTAGCTTATTCCTTTATTAATCATCTTTGCTGGCTAGCCGACACCATCTAGGGTTGATCTCTTAAGGAAGTAAAGCAGATGAAAAATATGGCAGCTAGTTTGTTGTTTTTTTTTTTAAACAAAAACAAAACAGGGTCAGCAAGTACTTGGAATATTTCTTGCTCAGAATAGCTGGTGGTTAATAGAAAAAAAATCCTTATTTAGCTTATTCCTTTATTAATCATCTTTGCTGGCTAGCCGACACCATCTAGGGTTGATCTCTTAAGGAAGTAAAGCAGATGAAAAATATGGCAGCTGTGGTCTCACAATTCTCACTGACAGAAAGATATTTAGATCAATTGTTCTTACTTAAGACTGCAGTTCTAGTGCTATGCAGTATTTTCTCAATTCCCTACCCCTAAATAGGGAGATCTATTAATGGTGCAATAACCTGACGAAAAGAACGAGATTAATTTTCTGATCATCTTCAAAAAACAAGCACACGTTCCTATTGTGTCATAAAATCTGCTATGAGGCTAAAACCTCTTACCTAATCCATATACTTTTAGTTTGTTGGGTTTTTGGTTTTGGTTTTTTTTTTTTAAACAAACTTGAGGCCACTGATAAAAGACATCCTGCAGTTTCTCCTGAGAAAATGATGATTAAGTATTCTAGCAACAACAGGAAAAAATATGCTTTCCACAACAGAGAAATTAGGAAGATAGAAGATAAAAAATCATCAGCTACAGAAAGGTCACGAGAACCACTACCTAAAGAGCAAACTCCAAGGATGACTGTCAGATGACAAGAAATTTGGTACTTACATGCCAGAGATGTTACTCCTGTATCATACATTTGCATCCTGCATGGACCAGTGACTTCCCATCGTTCATAGTATGACCTGACTTCAAAACAGCGTTGACTAGATCTTTGCTTTAAGTTACACAAAACTTTCCTTAACCATCCTATAGGCTTCAAAAGTTTATTCCCCTAACTTTAGCCATATTCTATCCTGCAACATATTCTTAATTAATTTGAAAAACACTTTCCGACAACTGCAGACAAAACATCACGTCCAAAGAGCTACAGTGCTGTAGGACTGCACTCAGTATTTCTACTTTGTTTAAAAAAAAAAAAAAGTGTTTCTCAGTAATGACTAGTACTCATGTATGATTACACAAAGAAGAAATACAATACATGCTCGCAAGTCCAATGCAATTAACCACCATAAAATAAAATAAAACCACCAAGATTTTTATTTATTTTATTAAAAAATATAAGTGAAGTTGTTTGACTAGGAACCTCTTTCAAATTACAATCACTTTAAAAGTGTTTTATTTAACAAAATAACAATAAGGCTGCAGATTAATTAATAGCTATATTGCTATGCCCAAAATAGGC
>NW_008795334.1:1774290-1780232 GCF_000699145.1 Aptenodytes forsteri | reverse complement strand
TCCAATGTGAAAATTAACCATAAAATAAAATAAAACCACCAAGATTTTTATTTATTTTATTAAAAAATATAAGTGAAGTTGTTTGACTAGGAACCTCTTTCAAATTACAATCACTTTAAAAGTGTTTTATTTAACAAAATAACAATAAGGCTGCAGATTAATTAATAGCTATATTGCTATGCCCAAAATATGCTCATTTAGGTTCTTTCCAAGTTCTCTATTCCTAGGTTTTAAGACCTATATTTTTATTAGCAAGTGTTGTGTGCGATTGTTTTTTTTTTTTTAAATAAGCTCATAAACATACACATGACAGGCAGCTATGTCTGTATTAAATCAAAAAGTTTCTAAATGAATTTCGTCTTGAATTGGAAGGAAATTTTCCTACAGGTTGTCACACATACTTAATTACACTGTGAAATGGTTATATTTACACTTCATGACAATACCAAAAAGTCAAACTAGAGAAATTAGTATGTTGCTGCAATATTGCCGAGTCTTCAGGAAAATACCCCGTACATTGCTACAACCACTTTCCATAAAACACAGGAAATACCATCTCAGAACAGACCTGATAGCCGCTATTACTAGACGCTCCAAAATGAAGCAACAAAATTCACCCTAATAACGTTCCCTCACCCTAGCTCACTTATATCCCTATCATTTCTGGCTATGAATTAAAACTTCCTTCCATCCCCTTGGTTTAACTAAGGCCTTGATTCCAGAGAACGAAATTGAATTTTTTCCCCCAGTACATTGATTTTTTTCCAATTCATGCAGAACCATCCACACCAGTAAGAAACCAAGGGGCATCATACATAACCACAGCAAGAGGGTCTCATCCCAACGCTGTGCCCCCAAATTTAATTTAACATAGAATAAGACTTTTTTTTCCCCCCCCGCAAAAGATTGCCCTGGGTACGCACTGCAGTGCTTTGTCTTAGCGCCTCCGAATTCCCAACGCGCCCACTCGTGCTGTACAAAGAATGCCAGCTATGTTTAGCATTTTGCTTGGAGGTACTGCAGGAATCTAGGGTCATCAGTAGCCACAGGCAGCCAAATTTACTCAAAACAGCTAAGTTAATCAATACAGCAAAAAAAACCCTAACCTCTTCAACAGAGACAGTGGGGCTTGATAGCTTCTTAAATGAGTACTGATAATGACTAGAAGCACGAAAGCAGTGCTGGCTTGGATAGGAAAGGTCTGGAGCTGTCTGTGTATTGATCCTCTGGCTAAACTGTGACAAAAGATGCAAAGTATTATGAAATTAAAAATTAAAAAGCAGGTGCTCTACAACAAGAAGGGAGGCATGTAATAGATAGAACAAATTGAACTGAAGTACTGATGGAGAGGTCTCGAGGAAGCCTCCAGTAAATCAATGGGAATTTACCCACTAATTTCACTGAACCTGGATTGAGGTCTGTGCCACAACTGAAAAATAAAATTCAAAACTCTTTTGGAGCTTACAAGTATTTTGCCTCACACATGCCACCTCCAAGAGGTTTCGGAACCTGTTAGAGTACAAGTGCAGAGTTACAGCTCTAGGAACAAAAATCACCGACCAGTCACACCAAGATTGAACACAGACTGCTGAAGCGGGACCACCTGAAAGTCAAAATGTTAAAACTCTCTACCAGACCCTTCAAAACCTAAACGGTGCTAGAAGTTGCTAGAACGCAGTATGAGAAGTGAGCACCTACAGCCTCAGCTGAAGTCCACAGAAGCCAAGAAGATTAATTCCCATTGTTTCCAGTTTGCCCACCTAGGAAGCTGGCTGTGCTCAGAGCTACTGGGAGAGAACCAGTGGCTCCAAGACTTCCTGTTAGAGATAAAAGTGTGAGTGTGTATGTGTATATACGTATGTATAAGTATGCATGTGGATGAACGCAGGCACATATTTTCAATGCCTGCAAGGCCAGCCAACTCGGAGTCTTCATTTAAAATCAACTTATTCCCATAGTCAAAAGCAACAGTGAAATTTAGTATTGCTATTAAGCACACTATAAACTCAAAATATGCATAAACAAGAGCTGGAACTGCCTTTAACTTCATGCAGGCAGAACTTAAATGGAATAGAGAGTCCGAGACTCAACAGGTTAAACTGAGTATGAACAGGTAGTGCTCAACTCAGCTTAAGGAATCATTTCACATGCACTTAGCTGCAGAAAGTAAAAGTCCAAGTTGCTGTTCCACAGCCAGCAGGGTGAAATGCTTCATTTAACAGTACAGTTTTACATCTACACTGATTTAAGCCAACTGTACCTTTCAGCAGCAGTTGGCCTTTAGACTGGCTCAGCCCCTCATCACAGTGATGCTGTCACAAGGATGCATCTTCTTTGAGGGGTTAGTTTACAGCTGGTGCCTCAAATTGATTACCTTGGACAGGGGGCCACAAGGGTGCCATGGAGGAGGAAAAGGCATACTGTAAGAGCTTGAAGAAGATGGACAGACACCCTTTAACAGTTGCTGTTGGCAACAGCTTTTAAAACTTTAATTTTGGAGCAGTCCAAAGTGATGTGAAACCGTGCCCGTAATCTTTCACCACGCCTTTAAACTTCATTGAAAGATGTCACATCTGGCACATGCAACAGGCCAGGAGCGCCACCAGCACTGACGACTCAAATGACACATGTAACCTCATCAGTGTCCTGCGACACACGTAACCTCATCAGTGTCCTCAACTCTTATCCTGCCTACTCTTGTGTTTTCAGTGTTGTTTAAAAATGGGGGGGGGGGGAATCTCATTGGGGTCATATCTGAAGCTTACGGAAATCCACACATGGGTTCGTATAAATTTCAGATGGGAGCCTGATCTAGTTTCAGCACAAATAGGTCCTCCTCCTTCTCTGAAGGTCCAGAAGGAAGATGAAGTAGCTGACACAGGGACAGCCCTGCTCACTCCTTGCCACCTGGGAAAGGAAGGGAAGGTTGACCCCAACATCAGTCAAGCAAAAGCACCCCCAAAGGATCTAGAAGTATCTGGCGTACGCTGCCCACAGTAACAAGCATTTTTAAAGAGATGCCTTTTGTCAGAAACATCAGCCAGGCTGGGCAATACCCAGAAGCCCTGGGAGCTTCAGCAGATGCAGGAGGCAGAGCACAACAAGGAGCAATGGGGTTTCACTTAGAGAAACATCACAAAAGTCCCTATACACTGGATACCTGGTCAGAGAAGTATTTACCTGACAAAGAGATGCCAGTGCTCCTGAAAGTTGAACAGTTTATGCAATAGTCACAATGGTATTAGAGTAAAAATAAAGATAAAGCTTGAGAAAGCACCAACACTATAGTTCAAAGGCAGCTGAAGTTTAGAAAATGTAACAGAAACCAGGGAAGCATCCTGCGTCCCCTCCTAAGGGAGGGAGACAGCGCCACAGGGAAAGGTACTTTCAGTCACAGTAATTTAAGCATGGTCTTAAATCAATGGAGAATGATTTGTTGTAAGTGAGGGGAAAACCTTGTTCATAGCAGTAATTAGCAGACAAAACCTGTTCCCAGTGAAGCCAGCGGAATTAGGATTCTGCACCCTGTTTCCATAATTAACACCAGTGGGGTTTTTTATATTACTTTTCAATTACATATACATTTGGCCAGGCCTTTATCAAATCTTTAGAGAAATCAATGCATTAAATAAATAATTTTTTAAAAACCACCACACACCTTCCATATAATATGCCAAGACAGATATGTGTCTAAAAATTTTATTTGAGAGGATACCTTAAAATTCTCAGTGCATTTGTGCCAGTAGTCATCTGCCACCTTATCTCCTGGGGTATTTATTACTGATCATCTTTCCAATAAATCCTGTTTCTGTTTGTACTTCTAACAAGCAGCTTGTGAACTCACCTAAAAATAGTCTGCTAAAAGAAATAAAAAATCAATTCTCTTTCTAGTTACCAAAAAAATTATCGATAACTAGTATAGCACAGGCATACTGCTGTATGTTTAAACCTTAACACAGAGGATTATTAAAAAACCCAGTTACTGCCATTCAGCAAGTATTCCTAAGAGACAAGCTTTGCTGCTCATCTTTTTGCAAGATCACCGTATCAAACCAGCAGAAAATACATAATACTTTTAAAAGCTCACCATACTCAATGAAATACTACTCTAGCAGATAAAGTCCCAATTAGGGATACCTGTATGCAAAATGTACACTGCAGAGGTCGTTGACTGGCAGCGAACTACTAGATTACAAACTATATCCTTCTTTGTTGGTCATCGTACAGGCACATGAAGATTTATGTTTAAATTTAACACAATCCTAACGTGGCTGGTACAGTAAGCAAAAAGAGACCTTTCAAACCTAATGGCATGTGGTAGCTAAGTTATGGCAAGAGCAAGTTATTTGACTATGGCGTCGCATTACTTGAGAACGGGGTAGTCCACCTCACACCTAACGAAGATTGGACACACAACCCAAA
This sequence comes from Aptenodytes forsteri, assembly GCF_000699145.1. Lineage (NCBI taxonomy): Eukaryota > Metazoa > Chordata > Aves > Sphenisciformes > Spheniscidae > Aptenodytes > Aptenodytes forsteri. The sequence continues at coordinate 1,775,810 of NW_008795334.1, read as the reverse complement.
GAGGCACTTCCAGAGGGCTGACAGACTGAAAGGCAGCAGCAGCTTCTTCTCCCACTTCTGTATAAGAAACTGGTGATAAGGAAGAGGAGAACAACTAAAAACTCACAAGCAGTTGCCACCTTTTTCACAAGGCGGCTTTCAAAACTCCTGTAAGGCCCAAAAAATCCATAATTGGGCTAATTCTGTGAATCCTGACAACCAGGAAAGGAAGTGACTGTGCTTTGTATAAGCCAAGCAAAGATTTCTATTATGATGGCTTAAATAAAACAGACCTCAAGAGAGGAAATAAATGCTACCCGAGTCATCTGGCACATTTCCCCTGTCTCAGGTACAATGGACACCAACTCTCCCAGACCGGGGACAGCGTTTCCTTGCCAGGGTCACATCCACTTCCCTCTTGGTAAAGAATACTTTTAAGTAATTTCAATTCTGCCATGTATGTTCTGATGGCTTATTTGTAATTGCTTATGCTTCTCAAAAACAGAGAGGCTATCTGGTAAAAAAAATAACCCCAAATCATCTCCTCACTTCGCTGATTTTGGGACAGATCAATGCTGACATTAAAATGGACAAAAAGACTTCTGAAGGGATACCTTTTAAAGAAGATGACAATCCTCTTTTCCTTCAAATTAGCATGTTTTTTTTCTAAAGCCAGGTGACTGTGGTGGGTTGACCTTGACTAGACACCAGGTGGCCACCAAGCCACTCTATCACTCCCCTCCTCAGCTGGACAGGGGAGAGAAAATATAACAAAAGGCTTGTGGGTCAAGATAAGGACAGGGAGAAATCATTCACCAATTACCATCACGGGCAAAACAGACTCAACTTGGGGAAACTAGTTTAATTTATTGCCAATCAAATCAGAATAGGATAATGAGAAAATAAAACCAAATCTTAAGAACACCTTCCCCCCACCCCGCCCTTCTTCCCGGGCTCAACTTCACTCCCAATTTCTCTACCTCCTCCCCTCGAGTGGTGCAGGGGGATGGGGAATGGGGGTTGCGGTCAGTTCATCACACATTGTCTCTGCTGCTCCTTCCTCCTCGCTCTCTTTCCCTGCTCCAGCATGGGGTCCCTCCCACAGGAGACAGTACTCCACAAACTTCTCCAATGTAGGTCCTTCCCATGGGCTACAGTTCTTCATGAACTGCTCCAGCGTGGGTCCCCCGCAGGGTCACAAGTCCTGCCAGCAAACCTGCTCCAGCACGGGCTCTCAACCTCCTTCAGGCATCCACCTGCTCCAGCGTGGGGTCTTCCACAGGCTGCAGGTGAATATCTGCTCCACCATGGGGCTCCATGGGCTGCAGGGGGACAGCCTGCCTCACCATGGTCTTCACCATGGGCTGCAGGGGAACCTCTCCTCCGGTGCCTAGAACACCTCCTCCCCCTCCTTCTTCACTGATCTTGGCATCTGCAGAGTTGCTTCTCTCACAAATTCTCACTCCTCTCTCTGGCTGCAATTTCTGTTGCACAGCAACTTTTTCCCCTTCTTAAATATGTTATCCCAGAGGCACTACCAC
>NW_008795334.1:1768589-1773934 GCF_000699145.1 Aptenodytes forsteri | reverse complement strand
CCCCCCCCCCCGACTAGTAAAACCTTGCTATGCAAACCCAATACAGTCAGAGGCCCATTAGACTGAGATGCCGCCAGGCCTTCGCAGAGGCCCAGGCTGCAGCCAGCACCACGCTTGCCTTCTCCTGCCCTTTCTGAACTCCAGCGCCATTCAACAAGTTACAAGCCAAACTGTGCTTATACTGCGGGTAGTCTAACCAACCGAGTGGTTGAGTCCCCGTCCCTGGAGGTATTTAAAAAACGAGTAGATGAGACACTTAGGGACATGGTTTAGTGGGCATGGTGGTGTTGGGTCGATGGTTGGACTCGATCTTAGACGTCTTTTCCAACCTCAATGATTCTATGATTCTAACTACTTCAAAACTTTATTCTCAGAGTTTAACCTACACATCACAGTGAAACAGAGGGCATCTGCCTGTAAATACAAATACACAGCGTAGCAGTCTGCCTTTTCCAAACATATGCTGCATTTTCTCTCCAGCTGTGAGGAAAGGTTTGGTTTTAAATACTGACTAAAAATTCTGTTGTTTACCATTTTTCATTAAAAAAGTACAACTGTTGCTTTGAAATTAACATCAATTTTCTGATGCACGAAATACGACCGATGGTATAATTTAACCCAACTTAGACAAAGCCTATCTTTGCCTGATGAAGATATAAGGTACCATAAAAGTTTAAAATACTGTACTGCCTTTGCATATTTACAACAAACACAATTCCTTTAAAAAAACTGTTGAAAACATTTCTTCCAATTTGTCTATCACACAAGCAAAGCTTTTTCTAAGTTTTACTAAATAAAGTAACAGCTAGAAACTAAATCTAAAGAAATCACATACGCACACCTTTTTACTGCAGACCTTCCCCATGACACAGAATGTAGCTTATTCACCCGTATATAGATACACTAGGGCCCTGTTCAGAGGAAAGGTGGCAGTCAAGTTTTATGCAAAAAGAAAAAAAGTGATGTTGATTACTGGAGGTAATGAAACATAAGAACAGTGATTACAGCCAGAAAAAAGACAGATACTATAGAGGTTTTAAAAAAGTTATTTTATTTCACCTGATAGTGCTAAAAGATCACATTCTTCTTTTGCACTTAAAACCTGTTTCTCAAGCCTCCATCTCTTCTTCAGAGATGCAGTTTAGCACAGGTAACATTTCCTTTATTTGCACAGTAAGAGAGCACACCTGGAATGCCAATAAACCTCAGACGTCCTTAGGCTGAATCACCCCTCTCAAGTACCATAAAAGGTAAATACCTGCAACCATGCAGCTGTGTGAGGTGTATTCCTATTAGTTAGCTACAACTTACCTAATACTTACAGGCATCTGTATTTATTTTTTTTGTATGTATCAGTTGAACCAGTGTCACTTACAAGATTTCTTTAAATATTAAGCTAATGAAAAATCATAGCTGAGACTAAAGACAGAGTAACAGCTCAGAGAACGGAAGATCAAGGATTTTATTTTACTACTAACAGTGAGAGGGGCCTTGTACAAATTGCTTAAGCTCACTGTAGGGTGGTTTACAAACCTACTAAAACCCACAACCACCACAAGTAGTACCCGCAGCTTCTTGACAGGTGTGTTAAAACAACCTGGAAGAGATAACCTGTAACATCCTTTACAAGTGTATTAATAACTCATTTTGACACTGCTTAGAGACCCTTCATTGAAGTATATCCTGTGCACAAAACACGGAGTCGAGGAGTTCTCCCCTCCACAATTTCCAAACCAGAGAATCATAGCAAGGTACAAGAAAGTGATAAACCAGTAAACGAGACATGGTAAGAGCCATGCAAAACCAAAGTCACCTATTACTCACAAATAAGAATATCAACAGTCAGAGGAGACTCTGACTAACCATTCTTACAAAGCCCCTGCAAGATAAGATTGATCTTCAGGAATTCAGCCAAACCTGCCCACATGAGGCAGGCAAGATGAGTGAAGAGCCTACTGTCACCTACTGCTGTAATGCAGCTTGCTGCCTGGAATCTCACATCTTCTTACATTCTTAACTCCTAATTTCCAGGACAGGAGAGGCTTGCTGAAAGTCTGCAAAACATCTCCAGAGCCACTCACAAAAGATAATATGCAAGTACACATTATCATCAGTAAACCTAAGCTATACTGTTATTTTGTGCTCTTACGGTTTCCTTCATTTCAGATAAAGGTAAGGCACTTTACAACAACAACAAAAAAAAGGCAGCTATATAAAGATTGTTTTAAGTGATAATGAAGCAGCAATTTGTGCTAGCTAATGACAAGACAAATCTACTGTATCAGTTTAATGTTCCGAGGGATAAGAATAAACAGGTAATAAATACCCACATTTAAGTGAAGCACAAAGCTAATGTTAGGGTTGATCTTAATTCATAGAAAACCCAAGGGTCTATAAATGGTCCTGACCCAAGAGCATTTCTTCTAAAGCAAGCCATTTAGTTGCTCTGTTTGGTGGAATGCAACTGTGAACAACAATAAACATGAGGCTGAACAATTTACAAACTACAGGATAATGTATATATCCAAGCCCATGACTGGGGCATGTAAGCAGCTATCATTTTCCTAACAGAGCTAGCTACTCCACCAGCTCACTAGTGATCAACACTGCAATCCACAGAAACAATTTCCAACAGCAAGACGTCTCAGAACAGGGTAGTTTTAATCCTCACTCCTTTTACTACACTACGGTTTAGTTGTGAGCAAACATGCAGCAAATTAAGTCAACTTCTTGTTTTACATCAAGAAATAGTAAAAACAGCTCAAGACTGATCAATTGTTAAGGTGTCATGCATCACAATTTTGCCTTAGCAATTGCAGGAGATGATGCTCGGTGTCTTACAGGATATAACCAGATCCTTACAGGACAACATCTACAACAACTAAAGAACATAATCAAAATGCATCTACTTATACAGGCTTTTCTAAAGCATCTAACACTGATGTAAAGTTCCACGAAAGGATAAATCTTTCATGGTGAAAGGGAGAGACCTGAGCTCACGCACAACATCTTAGCTCACCCTAGAGATGCTGCTGCTGCCGCGTACCCAACTGCGAGTACCAGCTGTCAGAATAGCTGTCAAACACGACTGATTTAAACCTGATGCCAGCTGCAGCAGTCTTCCACAGCACAAAAGCTTTATACTGTTGATGCTTATACCAGAGAAGTATTAGAAACATTTATTCTCAAAGTCCATTCATGTTTTGCAGCACTTTGTTTTCTGACAGATTACTGCAGTATAGTAGGTATCTGATGTCTGCAAAACTCAAGGCCAAACTGGTGTCAAAGGTCCTTAAGCTGGCAGTGGCACAGAACTGCTGCAATTTAAAATGAACAAGGAAATTGCACCACGTAATCAACAGGGTAATTAGCGTATATTTACTTTGTCAGAGAAAGACAAACAGGGTGAGTAAAAGGCTCAGTAACCACTCTGCTGCTGGAGGAGAAGCCAGGTTCTATATAGGCAAGAGGCAATTTCTCACAGTGCTATTTCTTGTGAGCATGCAACAGAGGTCAGCCTCCTCATCACACCTGAAAGGACTAATACCTCTGGGAATTCACACCCACAACACAGGCATAAAATAAGCACCAGGATTACCAGCTGATCAGGAGCAGAGATCAGAAACAGCAGTAACAGCAATACACAGCAAGATACTAAGGGTTCAAGAGTAGAGAGCTGCATTTTCACCTACTATGAAGTGCTGAATGGAGATGAATACCCACTGCATTTCAATGTCTGTCTTCAATTTGGGCAATTCCAGTTTGCAAGAGCCATGGCAGATCATCTCTCCCCTATCCCCAAAACTTCTGATGTTTCTGAAAAAAATAAAACCCAACGCACCCAAAATCCGACACCGCTGTGCCCAGTGAAACAACAGAACTACACAAGTTTTGCTTCTCTGCAACGGGTCCTTCTCCCCTTTCATAAGAAATGCTTTAATTTGGATTTCCAGAGCTCTTCTGTTCAGTGGGGTTCCCACTTACCTGGTGGGCTCCGCACACCCTGACCCTCCCAGACCACATGCGGGCTAACACGAGGTTTCTCACACCTCCTGATCCTCCTGTGCCTGTTCTGGCACCCATTTAATTAGGCAGGGAGCTTACACAGGGAACTAACCCAGCAGAACATGCAGGGGTGCAGAGGGAGTAGGAGGAACCCAGACAGTGTATTTAACTCCCAGTGAGTGATATAAAAAAAAAAAAAAAGCCCCAGAGCTGACTGAAACAAGAGGGCAGGGCCACATCACACAACGTGTGAAAAAAAACCCAAGCAAACAAAGGAATAAGGCTAGCCTCTTCCAGCAGTAACTCACTGGCTTAGCTATAATATTAATTCTCATTCTACTCAAAGCCATTTGGCTAAAAGGATGCTCTTCGTTCTGCAAGAACTCCTCTCCCAGAAAACCTTCTGTACCCGTATACACTCATCCTCTCTCTGTTTCAATTATAACTGAAGAAATTCAGTTGAAGCTCTTATTTCTGCAGCACTCAAAACTGAATGGCTTACACACCTACATGCAGTTCTTAAAACCACAGGGCTGCAAAGTTTGGTGATTTCACTTGACACTCCAAGTTATGATAATTAAAAAATAAACAAATACAGAAAAAAGCAGTGTTGTTTCTCTGAAAGCAGCATAACTCCACCTCCTCATTCATCACCATGCTAAGGCATGTCCTGTGTACCTGGATATGGCTCATGAGTAGCGCAGGTAGATCTCGCATTGACCTCCCTGCTCTCATGGAAGTCAGAAGCTGGGGACTTATAAAATTTTCACCTTTATTTTCTAGCCTTCAGTTTAGCAATTCTGGGCTGTTCTGTGAATCTCTGTTCCTCTGAAGAGAGGAACACAGACGAGCCCTTAACCTAAAAATGTTTGAATTTTGATAACTGTTGAAGAAACTGAAAAATAAATCATAAATTTATTAAATAATTAAATATTAAATGAGAAATTTCTTTATTGTGAGGACAGAAAGAAAAAGACCTAATAGCTACAAGCAGTCAAACACCATGTATAAACCAGAAGTCCAAAAAAGCATCCTATTAGTTTGCAGCTGAAATTGTTTCAAATGCAATTAAAGTGTATTTCAAGCTACATTTATATTAGTGCAGTAGACTATAATTACTTGGCAGCGTTGTATCTAAATTAAACTTTTCTTTATCATGTTACGCCTTAGTGAGAACTGCCTTCAATTTTGATGAGTTAGTGGAAGAAAAGAAATGCAATACCATATTAGCACAAATCTAAGGAGAGAATTGCTTAGCTAAAATTCCACCATCTACTATTTTTGCAAGCATCTAAAAACATAGCCAATAGTCAACTGATACAATACTTGCAGATTTGCTG
>NW_008795334.1:1729687-1768544 GCF_000699145.1 Aptenodytes forsteri | reverse complement strand
AGCAAAATTGCAGATCCATTTAAAAAAAAAATCACTGAGTTCAGATCAGTTTCTTATCACAGAAGTTTGGTAAAATTGCTACTGAAACAACTATTTCTCTTTTGGCAGGACATCAAGAAAACAGACTTAAAACATTATCAAATACCCATTAAATAATAAATATGTCCCCCAGATCCTTTTGACCTCAAAAAGGAATGGTCTCAGCCCTGGTGAACAATGCCTGTATTATTCCTCCTCGCTTTCAGAGGTACATTCAGGCACCAGTCCTCCACGGGAAGGGATCCGAGTTCCCTACGGAGGCACCTCAAGCTAGGCACATTGGTCAGACCAGACTAGAGTGACACAAAGGTGAAGCACCCTCCATGGCCATTTCTGCAGCATGCACAGCACAGAGCTGAAGGACAGCAACAGACCAGCACCAACCCCACCAAATAAACACACAGTCACTGAGAAAGAGCAGACATCCCAACACTGTCCTCATGCAACATCATCCTGTTCATTAAAAAGGTGCCTGCGTTTTCTGGACAAATACAGCAAAATCAACAACATCTGCAAAAGCCACAGCACTCCCCAGACGAGAAGTGCCAACCACCTCACCCAGCCGGAACCGCCGGGGCACAGTGAGAGTAGGAGCAGTAAGAAGAAAAAAACCAAAGAATTCAAGAAACCAAAGAATTCAAGAAAGTAGCATTAACCTCCCCATCCAGAATTGCTGCCTGGTTTTCTCCAAACCTGCACCAGGATGTTAAGTAGCTATTGGAATGCCAACACCCAAAGAAGTACTGCACAGAATTATCCAGTCCAACACCTGAACGTGATGTAGGCATGGGGACTGTATTTGGTTTAATTACAGATGACTAGTAGAGGTAACTTAGAAACTTCCAAGAGCACAGCATCTCAGGAGTATAGCTACATTGCTTAGGGAGCTGTTGGGAAGCCATACCAACTCAGATTTGCCCACAAAAATCCCCAGTTTGCCCATCCATCACGTGGTGCAGATGTTTTTTGGTTTCCCTCAGCTGCGTGCTGATGTAAGGGCACAGCTCAGTGACCTGGCTCTGGAAATGTGTAAATTTCCATTTTGCTTTTTAGATTCAGTTTTTAATTATCAGGAGAAAAAAAAAAAATCCTCTACTTTGTAAAAATGCAAAACATTTTTATTCCTGTTACCAAGCCAAAACCAACACCAGATGGAAACTCATTTAAAATTCTTACGCGCTTAGCTCTCCTTCTGCAAGGAGGTTACTACCACCAGACAGACAGCCGGGAAATAGCCCATTTTAATTCCCCCGGGGGGGGGGGGGGGATAAAAAAAATCAGTGGAATATGAAAGTGATTTACATTATATAAGATTACTGGAAACAGGTGAAAACTGATGAAACTACAGTGACTGCTTTAAAAAAAAAAAAAGCCTTAATATTTACTTTGAAAACAATGAAAAGTGGTGAAAATACCATCAGGTCCCACCAGATAAGACATGCATAATATGTGTTCCTAAGGATAGCAGGGGAAACCTGGAGCAGCTTTACTCTGCAACAACTCTCAGCTCCTAAAAGGATATTAGGTCACAAACCAACTTGCCTTAAATCAGACCATGCCACTTGTAGAGGCCAAAGACACCCCAAAGCCACTTCACCTCCATTCTCCATTCTTGGGCTATGCAACGAGCTGAGTAAGAAAGCCAGAGCAGGGGAGAGTCTGAGTGGTCCCCAGAAGAGCAGCACATTTATAGACAAGACATCTTGTTGCTTCCTGAGTTTCTAGCTGCAGCTTTAAGCTAGCTGCTCTGCATGTCACTGGGTCGCATTTCCCGCTGGAATTACAGGAACAGTTCTGTAGGTGACTCATTCATAACCCACAAAATCTTGAGCATTTTGCAGCTCTTATAAAGCACGCAAAGCAGCTTTTCTGGTCTCATTTACCACGGCCAGTATCAACAACAAATTGATGTTAAAAATCAGTAATGGAAAAGTTCTTTGATACTGAGACATACTGATATAGCACTTTTACAGTGATTTTATTCAGAATGTGTGCAGTAACCCTTACTGATCAGTTACTACAGAAATCTGAACAATGGCATGTCTTTTTAAGAAAGTGAGAGCTGTGAAAGTTAAGTGCTATATTTACATTATTTGCAGAGCATTCTTTATTTAGATTTCTATGGTAACTGGTAAGTAAGAAGACCACAGTTCATATTTTGAATGTTTTCATTCCCCACGGTCCGAAACAGCAGAATCACTACAACCCTTTTTTAAGTAGGAAGAAGCAATAAGCAAGCATATTACCAACTTAAGTAGAACCGAGTCTTTACTGATTAACTTGAGATGGAGTTCTTCTCCGACACAGCAACAACACATTCATTTAAGTTACCCTGTTTAATGTGACTTAGTAGCAAAACCAGTCTGGTATGCACTACCCACCAGGCAAAACTTGTCAAAATTGCATTTTTGCTGTTACATCATCCTACGTGTCAAAATACAACTTGCACAGAGGAAACAGGGACAACTTTGTTTTCCCTCTGACCCGTAAGGAATCAGGGACCGGATACGTTGTGAGAATCAGTACCTGCTGCAGGGGTATGGTACTGTTACCGCAGGAGGAAGCATTGTTCATTATTAAACCCCACCAATTAATTTGAAAAGAGAGTCAGACAGCATACTACAGTATACAGTCACCCTACACCTCCAGAACAGCCTATAGCCAGACTGGTCCCACTGCAACTTCTGCTTGCTGTAAATACTACAGGGCCAGCATGAACAGTGCCAGCTCCCTCATCCACACTGCCTGTTTATGGGTTTTCCGATAAAGTCCTTCTATATACATGCCTCTGCACTAATTTTGGGATAATAAAACATCAGGGAGGACAACGTAATTGCTCTGTTTTGCAAATAAATAATCAGAGCTCAAAAGAAAGTGTAATTTTTTTTTTAAAGGGAGAACTGCAAAGCAGAACAAAAATCTACGTCTCACGATGTACAAAATATGTCAATTTTAACATCAGAAATGTATGTAATCTCAGGTACTCACCTCCCTCCTTTTGCTAGCCTTCATTTCTGAAGAGGACACCAGCCCCAGACACCAGTTAGTCAGTCTTCAGCCCCAAATATCCGAGACTAATTTCCAAAACTCTCAGAGAAATTAATCCACAGCCAACGACAACTGATTTCTATGGAATACTTCTCTCCCACATCCAGCTACTCTCCTGTCAGCATTTTGGCTATCAGAGACGGTATCACACACCTACCCTCCGGAAGCTCATGAGCAAGTCTGCAGCAAGCACTTCCCAACAGGCCGATTTTTGCCCAGTGCATTGAGTTAAGTTGCTGGGAATCACGATTCCTCCTTAGCCAAAGACTACTTTTATCAAGGAGAGAGGAAATCCTCCCCCCATCTGCTGCAAGTTTTGTCATACATCCACAATTCCCAAGTGAAACTGCACAGGACTTCAAGAACTACCACACTCCAGCAAGACTACTGGGGGGTTTAGTAGCGAGACAGCCCAAAAATACCTAGAGGAAAGCAATCGCTGAATGCAATATAGCAAGAGCCCTCCATTTCCACATTCCCCTTCCCATTGCCCAGAAGCCAGATGAAGCAGAAGACAGCCAAGGCAATCGCGCTGTGTCTACCTAGAGTCACAGCTGAGGACCGCTTGGTCTCAAAAGTCATCTTTTGCTGAACCTATTTACCACAGGACACAAGGCTCCTACCACCAAAGCCTGATCACCACAGGGTCAGCCTGGATTCAGCAATGCTTGCAATAGGACAAGGAGGACTTCATCAGCAGCCCCGCAGCACAGGACCTCCATCCCCTCATTGCTGCCCGGAGACCACAGGGAAGATGAAGGTGGAGTGCCTCCACCAACTACCCAAAATATCCTTGAGCACCAAGAGCCAGGAGCTCTTTGCAGCTCGGGCAACTCGCAGAGCCAAAGCAAAACAGCGGGGAAACACTGGGGAGGGTATACTTTACTACTAGGGCCCCATGAATGGGCACCATTTTGCCTGGTTCCTTTGGGGGCCTGTAAGCACCAGCCACCCGCTCCCTCTTGCCAACTCCTCCACCCCCCAAAACGGCGGCGTCTGAGCACAGACAAAGGCATCCTGTTTTAACGCACCACTTTATGGCAAGAGCACGAAATGGCAACACTAGGCAACAGTCCAAAAAAATAAAGAAAACAGAAGTTCTGTGAAACAGAAATCACTTGCAAAGCACCGAGTTTCAGTGGAACGTGGAAGCCTGTGAATGAGCACTCAGTTTTGCTAAAATGCTTACTTCAGACTAGTAAAGCATAATATTACACAGTGTAATAATTTTGAAAAATAAGAGCTCATTAGATACAGCAAAACCAGAATACATTTTCTACCTGTGGCTTATATTCCTCCCTTGATGTCATAAATCCAATTAATTTCAACATCACCAAAGGAAAATGGAGTACTTCGACTTTCTCCCCGCCAATCTAATACAACTAACTAGTTCAAATGGGGGGGGGGATCAAACAGCAACCATGAGACACATGTCAGCCAGAGGGATGCTCCTTGCAAATGAAACTGCAGCATGTTCACCTCTGCACCTCCAAACCAAGCCTCTTGGAACGCTCTTCACAGAAAATCTTTCCTTAGAAATTTCTTAGCATGAGCTTTGCTGAAATAACTACACTATCTGCTGAAAAGCACACTGCAACACTCCCAAATATTTCCTCCTTCTGCCCTTGGACATGTTAAGTCACATCTGAAAGAACCACAACAACCCACCGTTTAGGTGGTACACTTTACTTCATTCTCTCCTAAGAGGTTACTCTGGGGCATCCCCCTGCACTCAAACTACTTCTCTGCTTGGTTATGCTAGCTTAAAAATGTACCTCCCACGCACTCACCATGCTGCATGCTGACTAAGGTTTTGAAGCAATAGCAAACTTCAGTCCACAAGCACTTTTATATATGTTTAGACAAACATCTAAAGGGGAGGGATAGTCATTATATCCAACTAACTCCTTTTTGCACTCAGTGATTCCCAGCCTGTCTCACTGACCTTGGCTACAGCATCCTCAAGAAACATGCCATAATAGGAACATCTATTCATCCCATACTTGATCACTAGACCCAGACTGTCCCTGCTGGCGCTCAGAAAAGGCAGGAGTAGCAGGGAGATGAAGAACTGAAAGAGGCATCCAGAAGCTTTAAAAAAAGAAAGATATATACCCAGATGCCCAACCATATTTTGATCCAAAACACACAAGCCAGCAGCCATCCCACAGTGAAGAAAGCAGTTCCTTCTAGACAGCAGATATACTTATCCCACTTCAGCAACAACAGTCCCAAGGACAACAACCAAGAGAGGCAGTTTGGAGAGCTACTGCATAGTGGGACATGAGGCTGCACTAGTGCCTCACACCTTTGGTTTTTCGTTATAAACACCAAGGCTCTGTTTTCTGAAAGCCCAGACTGACTTCCATCACAAGAATGACAGGAATCCTCCAGAGCATTAGCACCCTTCCCACTAACAGATAAGGCGAATCATCCTCTTCATGCACCTACCTAAAATAGCACACTGTTCAGCTATGGTACGCTGTCTGGGCAGGTCCAAGAAAGTTAACACTGTCTTGCTCCAATCAAGTAGAGCAGCCTTAACCCAGCAGCAGAGATGGCCGCTGGGTCTCCCAGAATCATGGCAGCATAAAGGTCACCATCAGTGATGGCAACAGCCAGGACAGGATCTCCTTGCTTTCAGCCCTTACTCCAGCCTTCATGAACACAATTTCCTTCGCTAACGGGAAGACATGCATGTAAAGTAAAGTGTCTTTAGCAGTCCACCATCATATATATACACAGGGCAGAAAAAACCCACTTAATTTCTGTTCATACACTCACAAGCCACTTTTCTGTTGCACAGAATAATGCAATGTGATACTCCTGTGCAAGGGCACTTGCTTTTGAACACAAGAGGTGATGGAGGGGAAAAAAAAAAATTACAAACCACAAATCTATGATACTTCCTTTCCACATATTACAGCACAGAGATATCTCCGTAAGAGGAAACACTGCACATGCATAACAAGAGAGCTGTCATCCTGGCCACCTTGAGAAGTTCTGCCATGCTGGTAGGTAGCACTGTAATCCACGGGGCTGCTACTGAAAGAAATACAGCCAGCTGCAGAGCAAAAGGCTCAGAAGAACAAGGGAACAAGGAACCAGGACTTTGGATGGCTTTTGCTCTGAATGTTTCTAAAAGGACTAAGTCCTTTAAAAGAACTCATTTCCTTTTCTTCTGTTTGCAGCATATTTTAGCTAGCTTTTTCATTTGTTTTGACTGAGCTGATGTTCCTGCTGTTCACCCAAGTAGCCCAACAACTTGATATCTGAACTGCTCAGTACTCCTTCTAACATGGAGTTAATGTCACTGATAATCAGTTGCTTACAGTGCACAGAAACTATATAGACACACCAAAAATCCCTGTGCAGTTCCAATGGCTCCACACCATAAAAGGCCCAAGAAGTCCCTGGAAAAATACCTCTAGCTTCCATGCATATGTGCATACAGTTCAGCTGACCCAGCTAACAAATGACGGGCTTCTGTAAGTGAAAGAAAAGTAAAGCCATATTTAATTAACCACAGAAAACCCAGGCTACAACTGAAAACAAACACACACACCCCCAAAGACAGCTATTCATAAGGAACACAATAAGAATGTTTTGCTACATTGTTCTTCACTACGAGTTTGCATTTTGAGGTTGTATATAACCATCCACAAAGTCTTCTGATGAAAGTGGAACCAAATGCCAGCAATGGTCCCTCTGTGCTTGGGCTGGCTTTAAAAACAAACCAACAATCAGTTGTAGGCAGTGTGAAGGTACCACAGTTACATATTAGCATTACAGAATTTTAGATTCTTCTACAATTTGGGGTATCTTTAAAGCATTACTATTCTGCTTTTGTGAACTATTTCTGTCAGCATCCCTGCAGCACCATAAGCTAGCTAGAGAGAAATACATATCCATTGCTAGGGAAGTGCCAATTGGGAAATGCAGCAACAAGTCCAAGATCAATCACTCAGTCTGATCCTCTGCAGGGAAACAAACTGAGCTGAGAAGATCCTCAGCAGCACCCCACAAGCCACATACCTGAGGTGCGCAGCCTCTTCAAGGCACAAGGGGGAACAGGGAGCCTTCCTTGCTTCTCAGTGCCCGACTGTTCAGGTTGGTGCCATTTTCTATTATCAGATAAGAGCTGGCTTTTGGAAAGTTAAGAGTCTGACAGCTAATCAAGGAAATTCACCTCAGGGAACTGAATGCTTACTTTCTCCAGAAATCATGAAACACATCCAGTTGCTCCTAATATAAAAGTCCAATTATGCAGCAATGCATACTGCTAACACTGTAGTCTAACACTTGAAGCTTGCCTACAAAGGCATCGCCAACAAAACCACCAGCTTATGCTGGCTTACACTGCTGTTGAACAGCACCTTAAGAGCGTAATGCAGTAGTATTTTTCTTTATATTAAAAACTGCAGAGCATAGAAATACGTCAAAGATACACTCTGAAAACGTAGTCAGGTACTTTCTTCTAGACACAGCTTTCAAACAACAGATCGTTGACAAAAAGAGAAGGCCTAGGAACAACACAGGGGTGTGTTCTCTAAATATTTTGTTCATACAGTTACCACAAAAAATGCAAAAGGCCTCCAAAAAAAACCCCTACTTGGATCTAGCCAGAAATGCATACCACACAAGCACAGTCCCTCCACTACAAAAGCAGCCTTTGGGGTGGTTTTGTTTATGCGCTGATTAGGCTGTTAAAAGCATTCAAAGGTACCCCACCTACAAGAAAGCGCATTCCTCAGGGTGTGCAAAAACAAAAAAAGTCCTCTTTTTCACTGAAGATCTCTAAAACTGTAACAGAGAACAGATTGTTTCCTAACATCTTTCATACAACCCTGTTTGTGTTTCTGCAATTCAAACACACTTTCCACAGTATTTAACTTCTTCCTTATCTTAATCCCGTAAACTTGATTAATAGATCAGCACTGTTTTCCCCACAGAAACCCAAAGCCAATTTATAAAACAGTAAGGCTTAAAGACCTTCAGTTATAGTGCTATAAAATAACATTATAGTAGAGTCCAAGTGTTGTTGTTTACATATATTATAACTTTATTCACATTACAAAGTAAAGATGCAAAGGACAGAATTCCTGGACAGGTGCCTGTTGTCGCAAGTTGTTGGGGTTTTTTTAACCTATAAAGCCTTTATAGTCTTGCAAATATAAAAACGAGCAATACAAGTTACATCAACTAAGGCACAGGAGCACATTAGAAACACCAGCGATGCTGATTCTAAAGCACAGAGATGCATCCCTGAGATGGCACCAGACCCAACTGCCATGGCTGCACATTGCTGCCCAAACTCAACCACATTGCTTCTGGCCCTGAGCTAGATTGCATGAGACCAGCTCAGATCTCTTCTGCAGCCGCAGCACATTTATGTGCAATGCAGATAATCCTCCTGTGATAACCAAGTGCAGGGGGACTATTCAATACAAGAAAAATTCCAACAATACTTGACTGAACAAGACAGAGCAGTCAAGTAGCATGTGCAATCCTGACCTGAAACGTTCTGCTTGGGTAGGTATTGGGTACCAGTTGAGCAAAAGAAAGCTGCAGATTCCTCATTCTTATTTCAGTATACCAGCTCTATGAAACGAAACATATCCTTTAGCAAGGCAAAGGATGAAAGACCGTACAAGCAGCATCACCTGCCCACCATCGCTGACCATGAACAGAAAGTCCATGTTAGAGCCTGAAGTCAGCTGGAATTCAGCTGAGCACAGACAGGGTTTCAGCAGCTCAGGTGTCCTAATCTAGTTCTCTATTTACTACATTACACTGCTCTTCAAATCTTGTATTTAAGGGGGGGAGGGGGGGGGGGGGGGGGAGGGGGGGGAACTGCGCTCTGAAACCCTGATCTCAGGAGAAGATACTGGATCAGATTCAGATCAGACTTACACAGATGCAGGACAAGAGTAACTGTTCTTGCTTCCAATAGGGCCAAATTAAAAATGCTGCTCAGAAATGTTATACAACTCTAATAATCTCACTCAGGGAGTTACTGCTATGCTTGCTTGTACCCAGATTAAAAAATAGTCAGGAAAACCACTTGCTTGCATTATTGCACTTTTACCTTGCCATAAACACCACCGTCTAAAGTCAGCTTGTTTCCAATTTTTAAACTCAACAAATAAAACCTACTTGAGAAATTATTCTCATTTACTTATCCAATACTAATGACCACTTTATTTTTTTTTAACCCTTTCCTTATTCCTTCACTGCTGTTAAAACCGGTTTAATTTCTTACCTTCCCATGCTTTTGCTGCATGTTGGCTACAATTTTGCAGAAACATATCCTACCATAAAATTGTAGCTGTGTGTTTGGGAAGACAGTAGAAGTTGAGCTACTTCTTTTCAAGAGTACAGTCAGGCTGGACTTCAGATTTGAAAACTCAGACTAAAGATACTGCAGAGCAAGGGTTTGCTTGCAGGACTCCACTTTTTCTCATTTAGCATATACTATTACAAAACAAAATTGAAGTGATCCTCTTTTTCCAGACACCTTCATCTTCACTACAACCCAGCACTAAATGCCAAACTTGATATGGCAAGTTTTTCAAGCACTAAAAAAGGAAGAAATAACTATACTATCCTAAATGAACACCACTTGGGCATCTCTGCACCTGAGATGTGTTGGGAGGATCACAAATACAAGCCAGAATGAATTTCCACACACAAAAAAAACCCTACTTAAATTAAGAAAAGAACAGCTACAATCTTGGACAAGAGAAATAATGGGTACCATCAGCACACTATATACAGAAACCAATTAAGAGCTGGAAAATATTTGACCCATATGTATAGAATTATTGACTAACACTCAATCACCGCTTGATCTCGGCAGCTGGGCTTGCATTAGGAACAGAAAGGCAGCATTCATACACTGCTTGATAAATTTCCCCAAAGTAACATACATGCCATTATCCAGTCTAATCTTCCAATTGTTAAAGTCAAGCAATTTTTACAGAGAATGTCTTTACTCAGCTGCTTGTTTTTTCCTATAAACTAATTTCTTCCTCTCTCTCTCTGTATATATTTATACATGTACGCGCTGAGATCTCAATACGTGGAAGTATAGGCAGGCATAGAGAACCTTTTCTATAAAAACGACGACAGAAACCTGAAGCTCTGGCCACTGTCATTTGAAAACAAAGTGATCATGATGAATTTTTAAATTTTTATTTATTTATTACTGTTACAATGCTTCCTTGCTTTCACATTCTGGCTAAAATCAGAAGTGGAAATGACAGAAGAAAGGGTGTTTTTTTAACACCATTAATTTTAAGCCAGAACAGAAGCAGGAAGTACTGGAAGTTTCACAGGAAAGCTGGTCAGTTTAGTTTTATTGCCGGAAGCTACCCCAACATTTCTTTTAACATTTTAATACAGAACAGATATGAATCTCTAAAAATTAAGGTTCGTGTGCAGCAAAACCAGAGCAACACGTGAATGGGTGCTGTTATCAAATTGAACTTTAACTATCATTACATCAAGTTCACCACATATGTGTATTCTGGTGTGACGTTTTATTTAATAAAACAATAAAGCCTTGGTTCCTCAGGATAGGGACTACACATTTTGAGTTAAAAAAGCCATCGTAGGTCATTAAAAAGTAATACGGAACTATCACCTCAGTGCTCATGAGAAGTTTGACTACTACTACACAGAAATACTTGGAATGCTGTATTTCAAAGCAAATGCTTTTCAGTTATGTACCTAGAGATACTGAAATCATAACAATCAATTTTGGATAGGCATGGTGGAAATCAGCTGGAAAGCGGAGCTGAGCCCCCTCCTTGTGCAGTTCTGAGCACCCAACAGCATCTGCTAGCTGCCCACCCGCATCTCACTGCACGTGGGACCCCCTCTCCAAAAGTTTTAACTACTATAAGTTTTTACACAGTGGAATCAAACACACACTTTCATCATTACTGCTTAATGTTAATTCCAAACAGTGGCTTTTTAAAAGTTAATAGGATATGCATGTATACAGAAAATGTGGGCTAAAAAATGAAAGGAAATAGAGTTCTTATGTCTGAGTCTATTAGAGTTGGTGTATTTCTTGGCATAAAGCTAAATAAGGAGGGGAAAGGAACAAGAAAGGCTGGAAGATGAGGCTGGGACACATCCAAGTTTTTAATGCTTCTAAAGCAACTGACATTTACTGGCCAAAGAAGAAAACACTTCAGATCATTTCAGCCAAAACAATTTTTTTTTTTTCCCCCCTAATTCTTAAATAGCTGTAGTTACTAAGGCAAGACTGTCTTATTCACCTGAGCACCTTCATTCTTTGAACTAGTGCATTACGCACAAGACTATCAATGTGGATGTATTTTACAAAACAAATTCAATGCAAAAAAGAGCCCATACCAGACTGCTCTGAAGGCCACCAGTAACTGCTACACAAGCCCGAACTTCTCTCATCACCATGCAAAGTAACCCTAACCCTGACCAACCATGACATGCACATCGGTGCCCGAGAGCAACTTTGACATTCAGTAGTTCCTGAAGCATTTTGAACGAGGCATGTTTCACGTTGCCTACCCAACCAAGGGAGGAAGGAAAGAAGGACTGCCATGCACGCCTCCCCAGGCAGCACAGGCTTCCCAAGATAAGCAGGCGATGGGCAGGTGGTGGGATGCACACGTATCAAACCCTGATTAGGAGACCAACAGCAAGGGTGAGAATAAGGGCTCAGTGTGCATAACAGCAAAGACGAGCAGCAGCCTGTCTCCCACGCCCCTGTGTTTTAAAGTATTTCATAGTCCAACTAACTGAAAGGAAGGCTGTAGGAGGGAGAGATGAAAGGTAGGAACATCAGCAGATGACAATTTCTCATGTAAAGCAATATCTGACAGGACCATGAGGAGTCTGCAGAGAGAAATAAGTGACTAGATGGACAAGAAATATAACGCCAATGGAATTCAGTATTAACAAATGCACACTGAATGCAAGCTTTTATGCTAGTTATAAAATCTCACAGGATTTTTAATTAAACCATTAATTAAAGGCTCTGGAAAGGGACTTGGAACCACTCAGCAAAAGTCTCTGCTCAAGATACAGCCACAGTTTAAAAAGCAGAAAAATAGAACCACAAATTCCATAGCCTTGCATGAACAGAATTGAGATGATGTATAACATTAGTCTAATAAATGTCTTCTAAAAGACAATAGTGCAGACTCCTCTATAATAACATGCTATGCTACTCACCCCAAAAGATGCTGCTAAACCAGCCAGGGTTACACCTGTTTCAGAAAGAGGTTAACATTGTCTGGCTCTGGGAATGGAAAAACCCTCAGAATAGACTGTCTTCCTGAACAATCCCAATCTACTGAAATACATCCAAGTACAATAAGACAGAGAATTATTTGGAAAAAGAAGTCTGGCAGTTTCTGTTTGCATATACAAGAATGTGCGTGTGTATAAATGCAAACTAAAATTAATTCCTGCAGGAAGTCATGGAAGACAGGTATGGCACGTTTTATGTGAGGACCAAGACCAGGCACAGTTGTTCCATCTACACAAGGTTTATTACGAAGATTCATTTATCGACAACCTTGAAGGCGTGGGTCTACCTCTAACCAATACAGACCATGATAAAACAACAGTGGGAGAGATTACCCCATAAAACACAGAGCTGCTCCTACTTTTTCCTCTGGAAACATACAGCACTGACACCTTGTAGACGAGACATTGGAAAGAGAGGGACACAGGGTCTGATCCACCCTGACAATCCCCACAGTCTCCAACAGCATGCATCCATCTATCTGGCACAGATGAAGCTCACTCCACAGTGGGTCTGGCTCTGGTACCAGGCAAAAGGAGCCCTGCAGAGGAGCAGCAGTTACCTGCTGAAACTGGACTGGGCTTTAAACAAAGAGTGTAGATTTAGATTGGACATAAGGAAGAAATTTTTATGATGAGGGTGGTGAGACACTGGAACAGGTTGCCCAGAGAAGTTGTGGATGCCACATCATTGGATGTGTTCAAGGTCTGGTTGGATGGAGCTTTGAGCAACCTGATGTAGTGAAAGATGTCCCTGCCCACGGCACAGGGGTTGGACTAGATGATCTTTAAAGGTCCCTTCCAATACAATCCAAACCATCCTATGATTCCATGATTCTACCTGCCCTATAATCTCATCTCTGCCTTTCCTGGCTATCACCCACACCAAGCCAGCCTGGTTGGGAAAACAAGGAAGCACCAACCACGTAGTGCCAAGAGCCAAAAATATTCAAGATCCAGAAAGATGACTATACAGACAACCATAAGGCCCAGCACACTGGAGCCTCTGATCCTTGTGCAAGTGGAAATGACAGCCCCACATGAACAGCACAGAAGAACCTCTCAGAGAAAGGCTTAACTTTTGCAGAGCTGGCTACCACTCAGGAAGGGAGAGAAGCTCTCCTTTGAATGCTCTCTGATCTCAGAGCCACCTCTTACATAGCTCTAAAATATTGACTTCAATGACACTTTGGTGCATTTTCCATCTGGAGATTTGTCAGACCTTTTTGGGAGCCATCTACCCCAGCCACAGAGCTCTCCTCCTCTCGTCGCTCCACACATAATAGACACAACAGGACCCTCTACATAAATTGCGCAAAGTTTAAACTGTTTCAGAAACTGCATACTCAGCATCTGGGAACATACACATTCCTTAATGATTTTCTCAGTACTGCATGTGCTGCTAAAGACTTTTCAACCCCTTCACCTCAGGAAGCATATATTTAGAGTCATGTGTGGGCAAAGATCTGTTTTCTCAGAGAACTAATGTCCTGGCTTGAAGCTTAGATAAATCAATAGCCTTTAGATTAAAGCATCTTGCTGCTCTCGAGACAAGCCCAGAAGAATTTCTTCCCAGCTGAAAAAAAATAACAGTTTTATGCCTTTTTCTGCCATTTCGTAAGCCAGGCAAATGTGATTAATTTCTTTGTGTTCAGAGTTAATTAAGTGGTCTTTGGAGACCATCAAGATTTGTCACGTCATCTGCCTTTCTGTACTAGGAGACCAACCAGTATTGTTGTCCAAGTCATTGCTTTTCCAGGATGTTAGCTCCTCCAGGGGGTAACCTCTTCCAGCTCATCCAAATCCCATCTTCTCCACAGGGTCTCCTTTTAAAAGCCTCTTTGGCCCAAGACACAGGCCCAGGAAAAGTGACCCATTCTAGTTTGCGCGGGCCCATTCACTCTCTCTCTCCCTACTGAAGGCCCAGTCATCATCTCTACCCAAATGGAAGATGAGGACCAGGTTCTCTCACTCTCCTGATATCAGTATCATTGAGATTAAGTCCTTAAATGTGATGAAAGCCACTCCATACTTGGGAAGAAGCTCAATGGTTACCTTCCAGTTATCCACCAAACTGTGTTCAGATAATCCTCAGTGAGGGATGGAATATCAGTAATTACAATAACTCATCAATAACTATTTCAGTAAATGTGCTACAGGAGTGCCACGCCAATGACAGAGCCGCATACACACATAATCATTGTAAAATACTTAGAGATGTAGCTTATAATTTCCTTCCTTGTCTCCTACCTGTTCCCACAGAACAGTGAATTACCAACACTTAACAAGTCTACCTAGTTGGAAGACATGACTGACCTCAGTGAAGGAGATGCAACTGAAAGTCCTCTGCTGTTTCCCCTAGAAACTCACCAACTCCAGTCGTAGAAAGCACATTTCACTGCTTGCTGCTCCCCTCTACATTCACCTCTGGGATGTGTTAGATTTTACTCTCTAGTAGACCAACTCACTTCAGTTAACAGCTTGCAGAAAAAGATGGCTTGTCCAGATCTAAGAGTTTCACAGGTATATCAAAGGTGACCACTTAAGACTTATAAAGATCACAGCAAAATAAAGACTTGAAGGGAGCAGTGCATGTATAAAGAGACCAGATCCCCAAAAACAGCTATCTGTACTCAAACATACAAATGGAGTTGCTTGTCATGTAAGCCTGAGATTAGTAGCCTCCTCATGAAAATAGTAACCCTTTCAATTCAATTTCAATTCTTCCAGAACAGCCAAAGGCCTGTCCGTATTTTCAGGATGTCATTCAGGTGTCTGTGGACTTCTACACAACCTGAAACAAAGAACAGGCACTTGCAAATGAAGCATAGGAAAGTGCGATATACAGTCTGAGCACAAAACCCATGCTTCAGCTGTAACAAGAGGATGTTCCTGCAAGAAGCAGGGTGATGCAAAACCAAGCAGGACACCAATGGGAAAACAGGTACCTGACTTCTACAGCAAATTATACATCACCGCATTCAACATTTCACTGTGGACAACATCCTAGAAGGAAGGGGAGAGGAGGAGGAAAAATGGGGAAAAAAAGCACTGAAAATGAGAACATTTGGACTTGCCTGAAATCCCACCCACTGCAAGGACCCAGGATGCTCACAGACCCCAGGCCAAACACACTCCATGGAGGTGCCTGGTTAGTCCTTTCCAGAAACAGTGTGGAAGTTTGCTCTCTCCGTTACAACAGAGTGAAAGTCCCCTTTATGCAGCAACTCTACAGCAGCGGTACTTGCACAGAAAGCGGAGGGAACTGGGACCACTTGCTCCCTTGCATGAAGATGCTCAGAGCCCGACCTCTCGGAGGAAAGCCCCAGCCATGAGGTGGCTGTCTTCTGCAGACACTAGGAGCCAATGCTCCCCTTCAGACACAAGCCATGTTGTGCAGGCAGGGCTCCATCAGAGAAGGTTAATAGGCAGAGATTGCGTTAGGTGTTAGTATACAAATATATACTGACCCAATAAGTTAAAAACAGATGATTTTTCCCACCTGTGCCTTCTAGCACACTTTGCTCAATGAAAAGAAAACTAAAATCTAGAGGACTTGTTTCATTTATTAACCTCTGCAGACTCACTGCAATCATAATTGGGCAGCCTAACTGCTCAGAAGATTATTCCAGTGATTCAACTGCACCGCAATACAAATAAAGATATCTGCATAAAGTGGGCTGCACAGTACTAAAAATTAAGACCTAATTAAGTTACACATTTGTGCATCATTGCCCTCTCTATTAGAGTTTGGAAAACTGAAGGCAACATGCTATTATACATCATGTGCTATTATTCACATAAGTGCCTAAATTACAGAGTTTGGGAGATACAAGTTACGTGCTTATTAAAAAGCCATTTAATTCATCATATAATACACAGACTTCTTTTGAGATTGAAACAGGAAACATGAAAGCAGCATCTGAATAGCAAGTCTCAATCAGAAATTATTTCTGCTGCCACAACAACAGTTTTTCCCTCCAGATTTCGGTTTCCCCTCTCACACTGAGCCACACAGCAGGGGCTGGAGGAGAGTTTCCAAAATCTGGTTCATGCCCTTCGCATTTACCTTCTTTAAATTAAAAAAAAAAAAAAGGCGTGCTGAGTACAAACTGTGAGAGAAGTTCACAACTCCTCAGAAAGCTGTATAAAACTGCTGATATAAACCAAATAAGAAGAAAGTTAAAGGACCCAAATAAATCAGCCTTAGTCTGAATGTTTAGACCAGAGGCTCTTGGGGGGCAAGGGGGAGGTAGACATCCGCATTGGATAGAGCAGTGATACAGGACCAGTTATTTTAGAAGCAGAGGGCATCCTCGGATGTGCAAAAAATGGTTAGACATGGGGATACAATCAAGTTAGTCTTTGCAGCGGATGCGATGGAAGTCTTGACCCAGCTTGCACACACACAAATGAAGATGCCGAGTAGCTGTCAATCATATAGCCCTTAATGAAGCCCTGTTGATGTTTCACACCCAGCTATCGCATTTTGTTTTTCTTCCTTATCCTTTTCACCTTGCACCTAATTGATTACAAGCTTGGCTAGCACTGGAATTTGTTCAGCTTCACGGTACGCCAGCTAAGAGGGGAGCACAGAGGAGGGGCTCTGGCAGCGCCAGTGGCCCTGCCGAGCGGTTGGCCCCCAGGCAGGGCAGCAGCACCCACCAGCCTCATCTCCGGCAGCAGAGCGTGCCCAGGGACCAATGCCAGAGCCCAAAGGGCACCCCAGGGCAGCTGACCTCTGGCCCTGCACAATCAGCCACTTTTCAGTAAAACTCTTCCCACCCCATGAACACTAACTCCCAAAACCCAAATTCAGGGTTTTATCAGCTTTGCTCTTAAGAAGCCATTTAATGTCAGAAATAGCTTTCTAAGCACTCCGTCCCTTCTCCCCCAAAGGATTTCACAGAGCATCAGGGAGACAGAAGAAAACTTCCTCTCAGAATTTAAAGTATTTTAAAATGTAAATATATATTCAAAACAGGCTAAAATATTTAAAAGAATTCCTAAACTGTGGTCTGTTTCATGTGAAGGGATTTATACGTCTTTATCATAGAAACCACAGCTGTTAAGTTAAAACAGTGTCTGATATTCTGTTTTTCATCTCATCATTATTCCTTCAACAGTAATTCACATTAACCACAGTGTATCTTTTAACAGTTGATAAGAATTTCTGAAGTACTAATTTATACAACTTCTACTTGAGTTAAGAAGGCTATTACCATCTTCACATCAGAGACAGACAAACCGCAGCTGCCCCAACACTGCACAATAGCGAAGTCACATATGCGACATCTTTCCCAAATTGCTCTTTTAACCATTAAATATGCGTGTCCTCAGTTAGAAACACCAAGCAGAACAGAGTCCTCCTCCACAACCAGCTTTTACAACCAAGGATGCCACACACTGCTTTTGTAATGGTAAGAGATAGCACCGAGTTACAGTGCGACTGGCTCCAGCAAGATGCACATTATCCTTCATTTGACTTCTCCACGTATTCTTACCACTTGCTCTCAGTAACGTGGGCCTGAAGCTCTTGAAAAAGAGCACAAATCTAAAACTACACACTGCAGTTAGCCTGAATGGGGTCTTTGAGGGTTTCCAAGTCACACTTCTTTTGCATTCAGTAACTAGCTCTTGGAAGAGCTAACAGCAGCACCTTTCTTGTATCCTTGCAGATGGGATGGCCATGCCTACAGCTAACCCCCAAACCTTCACTTTATAACCTCCCACTGCTTCTCTGTCTTGAATCTTCAGAAGCTGCGGGGAGGGGGGGAAGCCTGGAAAGAAATGAAACAGAAAAAAGAACAAAAAAATTGAACGGAAGTTTTTAGCTTTTTGTTTTGACCTGTCTTACCCTAAGTTCATTTAAACTAAGAGTGTGGTTTTCAAGGCACAAAAAAACACAGTATAAAAAAAAAAACTTTTACGTTAAGGAAAAGAAAGAGGTTGGAACAGAATATCTCAATATTAACACTTTTAAAGAGCTGAACAGGAAATTCATGAAAAGCAGCCCTTAGCCATGAACATTTGGTGGTTTTCATTTAAATGTACTGATGTATCACAACTTTGACCAAACTTCTAACTGCACATATTTCAGGGCATCAGGTAAGTTTAGAAGTCATCTTTTTTTACTCAAGAACACCCAGAAACTTACATTTTCAAGAAAGTCTCCTCATTTCAACTTAAAGAGCCCCCACTCAGCACCAGGGAACACTTCTCCAGCACAGCGCAGCCTCTCGCGTTCCAAATGAGCTGGTGGGCTTTCCCCTCCTCGCCGGCCAAAGAGATCCCTGCTGGGAGAAGAGGATGATGAAACACGTAAGCAACTTCAATCAGGGTCTAGACAGCTATTTTCTGTGCAACTCTCTCTGGTTTCCATGCCATAGTAAGGCCAGACTGATAAAAGGTGTTGAAGGCAGCTAAAGGCACTCTGGAAAAACAAAACACCCCAGCAACGGGAGTCAGGAGCCAAAAGCAACTGGATGCGTTTGCAAATCCTGCCAGCAGCATAATGCCCCTTGTAAAACGTGGCTATCCTGACAAGGCAAAGCAGAAATGCTCCCGAGCACATGCTATTCAAAGCCTGTATCAGCTTAGGCTGCCAGGATGCTAATTCTTGTTGTTTATAAGTTTTTAAACAATCTGTTGGCTAGTCTTTCAAGGAGAAACAGCCTGGCACTGAGTCGAGGTCATTTATGAAGTCTTTTCTTGTCTTAATCATCTATAATAAAAGAAGAGCTGAGCCGCAAGTAAACGAACAACCAACCAGATGGGTTTCCCTCGTGCCAATTCCTGGATGTCACACAATCCCTACATGCTAGTTTATCATCTACATGACCAAACACTAGCTTGCAGCTGGCACTGGTAACACCAGTGCTAACAACTGAGGTGGGGAGATCTCCCCTGGGGCTATGGAAAGTGATGCCTTAGGGACACCTAGGTCTCAAATCTACGACTCAGTAAGAAAAAAAGACAGATGCATATCTATTTTACTATCAACTGCACAACATTACTCAAGCCACCTCCCTCCACTTTTTCCCCCAAAACACATTAGCACAGTTACCAAATATTTAATATATGCAGGAATCCTTACATAAACTAGACATTAGAGCACATCTTAAATTCCCCAGTACTGCCAATGTAGACAGATCCTTTTGTGATTAAGCACAATGTGGTTACATATGGAACTGAAGGCAGGCACCTTTGCGGCACAAATCCACAACACCCATATTCCTTTGTTCTGATGTATTGCAACACGGTTGCCTTAGCAACATAAATCATCTTATTGGTCATTAAATACTATTTTTCCATATAATGTTAAAACTGTTCCACAATAAAGTGTTTTTCTAAATATAATGCTTTCCCCAAAGAATGCTAAAAACACTACTTAAATTAGGCAGTTTGATATGACCAGAGGGTTTAAAAAAAAAAAAGAAGATAATTTAACGGTAAATTTTAATTATTTGTTTTGCAAAAAAAAAAAAGAAAAAAAAAATCAGAACTCATCAGCCACATTGAACTTTCCCATCCATTTGAACTTGGAGGAAAAAAGTTGTACAGCAGGAAAGGTTTTATTAATCTTTCTCTGTATTTCTGGTCACACAGGGACACGAGCAATGCTACTACAGGTTACCCATGGGGGAGGAAGGTGTTCTGTCCTGACTGCAGTTAAAAAGGTATGTCTGTACAGAAAAACCTCAAATAACACTGCAAGTTTAAGTTTTCCTTGGCAGGGAGCAACACACAAAAAGGGAGATGGAGGAGAGATGTTTATGGCCCAACCTGCCAAGGCAGACTGAAATAGGGCCAAACGGCACATGTGCTTACGCCTCCTCTGCTCTGTGCCACAACTCCTCTGCCTCTACCCCCGTTTAATCATGTACAAAACCCCTCAGTAATCTTCCATTGCTGTGCTCCTGCCTTCAACACAAAGCCATGCATTTTCTGAATGCAGCTCTGTATCAAACCCACTGCAGTCAGTAAGCGATTGCTAAACACTTTTCAGTTGAAACACAGCTACGCTCCTTCACAATATACTGCAGCCTGTTTTGGAAAGAAAAAAAAATAGTAAAGTCAATAAATCTTTAGCTTTGGGTAATTTTGCCTTGTGTTTTGCAGCTTCTTTACGGCAAGAATTATATTCTTGCTATAAAGACACGCTACTTGTCAAGAGCAAGTGTTTTCAAATAAAGAGTATCTTGACCTCAATATTTCATCAGTCTAATTCAGTCTCCAGTTTCCCCTCGTCAGACAAGTAGTTTCTCTTGGTTCTTGGATATATATCAATTTTAAAGAAGTACCAGCTGAACCATTAGGACTAAAAGTGCATATCTGAAAAACAATATCCTGAAACTACAAAGGTCACGCTGTCTGCCAGGAAAGAGCATCAAAAACATGCTCCAACTTGGCTGGTCCTTAGACGCTATCAGCCTAAAGCCAAACCAGTTGTGAGCCAGACACTTCGAGCAAAAGCGAACTTGTCTCTGGCTTGCGCTCTTCAGGATGCAAGTGACCCAATGTCAAGACATTGTAGCATTTGGGGAGGGAGAAGGCATAAATTCATATGAACAAAGTGACATGCCTTTCAAACATGATTCAGGCCCCACTTATATCAGAGGGAAGTACTTCAGCCCATCTATCCCATTAGCATCAGTGGGCCAAAATCGAAGTTCTGCAGGCATTAAAGTACTGCTTAAAATACAAAAGCAAAGCCAAAGAATCAGGCATTGCTAAGCAAAATGGACAAAATATTTTTCTGGCAGGTAAAAATGTTTTCCCAGAACATCAAAATCCCTGTCGTAACTTAATAGTAGCATCCCAAGCCATTCAGATCCAAAGGTCTTTGAGGATGTTGGAAACAACATATTTTACGGAACTACGCATGCACAATGGCATATTTAAGCCCTGACAATGAGCGACCCAAAGTTAGCACTCCTCCTCACAGTCAGTCTTATCTTACTCACCCCAGCTCCAATGGGTTACTTAGAAGTAGCATACCGTACATCACTAACAAGTGTGGCAAACGCCTTCCTTTAGAGAAGAAAAACGTATTTCCTACACTGTTCTTTGAGTCTAACACAGGACAGAGCTTACCACTTGAATAAAAGGTTCACCAATGACTCTATATATAAAATCTCAAATTGGTGCCATGAAGATTTTACATACAGTAGAGTATTTAGGGAGGCCATCCCTCATCCTTGCTCTAATATCCTCCCTGTCTACCTTACAGAGCCGCCTTCATTTGCTATGCAGGTCTGCAAGGAACAAGAACAAACACTACTTGGATAATCGCTCCCTGTCTCTACAGGATGAAGATGGAATAGGCAGCTCCTAACTTACCTACCACAAACTGTGGAAGGCTGGTAGCAGGAAATTACTAACACTGCTCCAAGGACGCTCGCCCTTCCCCAGCACTACGTTTAAAGATACAATCACTTACCCACAGTAGGACTACACTGACAGTTAAAAAAAAAAAAATCGGGGAGGGGAGATGGTGTTTGGTATTTTTAAGTAGGACAACTATAAAACATAAATTAAGCCCCAAACAGGGGTAGGGGGCTTCAGGTTACACACAAGCTGACTGTGAACTAAATTCAGATAATGATAGCATTTAATAAATAGAAACATATTATGCAACCTTCTGTATTTAACGTACTGTTATTATAATTACGCATGCAGTAAAGTCCTTGCCAAAGCCTTTGCAGCAAACAGAAAAATCAAAACTCTGCTGATGCTTTTTGAATCCACCCCCTGGTAAGATCTGAGAGGCCAAATAGGAAGCTGCACCACAGCGTGGGAAACTGCATAGCCACGAGTGGTCCAACGCCCAGGAACTATAGAGCACTTTTCCCCTTTCCCAGGCTGAGCAAGCCAGTCCAGCCATCTTTGGTACCACTTCCAAGACAATCAGCAGTCTCGTTTCAATTAGCTTTTCCAGAGCCATGAGCACAAAGAAGAGTACTGTACGACTTCAGAAAGAAAAAGTGTGATAAAAAAGGCAAACTGAGGCAGAGCTGGAAAGGAAACTGGGAAAGACCAGAGAAAACGAGAGACAAGAAATCCCAGAGCATCTCCTCGCAAAACGCTGGGTACTACCTGGGGCAAAGCCAATGCGCATGTTCAGAACGAGGAGCCTTCTTATACCAAGTTGGGTTTAAAATTATCTTTCTCACTTCTCATTATCAAAATGATTCATTTCTTCCCAGACAAGACTTCTACAGTACACTACACAATGGCTTGATACATCTACATGTCTACAACAACTCATTTAATACCGGCAGGATTAACGTGTCTTTTGCACATTCCTAACTTCTGGTTGCCAAAGTTTTTGTGTCAATATCCCATCACTAGTCTTCCCCAGCCTAGGGGTCTCCTTTGCTCTTTTGTTATTTCCCCTTTAGCCAGACCCTTAACTGCTTTGTAACTCTAATGACCTGCTCCTCTAGTTTAGTTTCCCCACTTCATGCCATAATAAATGTTTTATTAAAGACCAGGTAAAAATCAACATGTTTATCCTAACTCGCATTTTAAGGTGGGGGGCAGGGGGGGAAAGGGGGGGGTCATTTACTCTGGCACAGTCTACCTATGGATAAACTTATGCTGCATTTTCCATTCATGGTTTTAATTACTCTTTTTTTTAATATCTGTTTTAAAACTTTACATATCAAAAGACTGACTGTTTCTTCTGTAAACACACAACACTGTGCTTCAAACACACCAGGGCTGTTACCATTTAAGAAAATAAATAACTTGTGCACATGTTCATATTCTATTAGAACCAAAACCAAGAAATATGCAAATAATGAAAACACAATACTTCACTGCTCAGGGTAGAAGTTTAAAATCTGTTTGGTTTTTTTAAAAAAAAAAAAAACAAACAAAAAGCCCCAAAAACACACACCACCCAAAACCCCATGAAATTCTCTTTCACTACAAACAGAGCTGATGCGTATGTGGAGAATAAACAATATGTTTAGTCACCCAAGAAAAAAGCTTTTCCTAAAGCTTCTGGTTCACTTACTCCAAGAAGTAGCAGTCTGCTGAGAAACAGAAATTCAAAGTTTGTGTTTTCCCTCCCAGTAGGAAAAACAACCCCAAGAAAACCCACATTTCCCTTAACAAAACATACCCGTTAATTTCTCTTCTTTATACAGTACCTAATCCAGAGCAATGGCATTTCTACCTCTGTAACCAACACCAACACCCACCAACGCTGGGAATTAGCCAAGCGATTAATTGCAGGGAAGTGTGATTGTGCCACAAGCCTTGGGAGGAGGTGTTAAGCCGCTCTGTGCCAGGGAAGGGACATGTGAGACCTTCCAGCTCAGTTGGCGGCATGCAGCGCTCTTCCTCAGCAATCCCATACAGCTGTCCTGAGCCACACAAGCGTACGTTTGCACAAAAGGGTCACTGACACGAAATTAAGCCACCAAATTTAAGCCAATTTTGATATCTGAGAGCATGAGAATAAATTCAGCAGAGTAAAGCTCTACTGGTTCTATATTCCAAGTTTATTTAGAGCAGCAATTAATGCTTTGTATGCTGAAGACTTCCATGTACATGCCAGTCTTAATAGCAGTCACTCAAAAATTCACAGAAAAAATCCCAAGTATTATTCTCACTACACCTGCTGGGATGCCCAGGCAGTGTGTAACATCGATTTCATACTGCTCAGAAGTGCAGCACACATGCAATTAAAACACCAACAGAGTTCCTTAATAATAATTATACTGTGATCCCAAATTTGGTGGCTGGCCACAGCCTAACGAAACAGAAGAGCAATTAGTGATTTATGCAAAACCAGGATGCAGGCTAAAAGTAAGATTTGTTTCCTCTAGAGAAAAAGACAGAAGGACCTAAATGATAACGATTACAAGTGAATATTCAGACAAATATAAAATATTCCAGATAAAACCAACCTGGAAGAGTCTGGTATACTATGATCACTCCTAGCTCCTATTTTTATCCTACAAAAAAAAAATTGACTAGTGGCTTTTGTATTACCAATGGCCCTACTCAGAAAATGAAAATGGTAATTATTCCTCATGAAAAAAACCCACTCTTGTTTTTGGAGGGGGGGGGGAGAAATTAACAACTGGAAACACCCCATTTCTCACCTTTCTTTTTAAGGCATTTTGGGATGACAAACCTTCTGATTCAGAAGGGGCACCAGAGACCCATGGAAGCAAACAAGGTACACACTCCCATGCCCCAAAGGCCAGGCATCCCAGCTGAAACACGCCTAGCGCAAGTTTCACTGAAATAGCTTTTTCTGTCCTCGCAACGTGGGCCAGCAGTCAATCATCATCTCACAGGAGTAAAATCCAAAACGTGCTGCTTGCCTGAATGGTGGTAACAACAGGCCTCCTCTGGCAACATGATCATTGTTGAAGTGCAACTCGCAGCCAAAGTTTTCAGTTCAAAAAATTAATACAGTTAAAGAAATTGGCATCTCACAATTAGTATTTTGGGGTGACATTCCCTGTCACGTTGCCTGTCCTTTGCATCTCTCGCACAGGGTTTCCTCAGACATAAAGCCAGCCTTGGTCTCACCTGAGGGAGGACACCTCCTCACCAGAGAGGATGGCATGACTTCATCTGCCAGGCCGAGGAGCAGGTCTAACATCACACGCCAGCTACCTCATGATAGCATGAGGCACCTTAAGAGACAAGGGAGCTGAGGACATCAGGTAGACATCTGGGCAGCTCTGACCTCGGCTGGCCCACTCCTAAGCCCATTTCCGCACTTCTCCAGTTCTGCCAGTTGCTTGGTCCCCATAAGCTTTTATTTTTGTAGGTCACACCTCTGAGCAACCTAACCGTGACTGTTACACTACACCGTGGAAGTGATGAAGCTTTCTTCAGGAACGGCTTGAGGACAGTGTAAACCCCATCACAGCGGCAGGACCTAAACGCAGCATCTACCTATGCAATTTTATTTAGGATGCAGGAAAAAGAAGTCAAGGCAAGACTTGCTGTTCTCCCTTCTCTCCTTCCACAGTGGCCTGCAACTCATTTCCGAAGACAAAACTTCTCATTTCTAATATACATTAAATGTTTACGCTTGCCTGACTTGATGTGGAAATGACAGCATAAAAAGAGTAATATGACAGCATAAAAAGTCCCTGGGTCAGGGGAGCAATTATCAAAAGTTAGATTAACGTGGAGAAATCCATGTGACAACAGGAAAACCAGTAGATCTAAAAATTCTTGTTGGCATGCCATTTCTTAACTTTGTATTTAAAGCATCTAATTAAAAGCTGCCAACCCCATGCTAACATTATAAATACTTTTCTCCTTATCTTTGGTTTTAAGAAAAAGGTTGTTTGAAA
The DNA here is from genome assembly GCF_000699145.1 of Aptenodytes forsteri. Classification (NCBI taxonomy): domain Eukaryota; kingdom Metazoa; phylum Chordata; class Aves; order Sphenisciformes; family Spheniscidae; genus Aptenodytes; species Aptenodytes forsteri. The sequence goes on along the minus strand of NW_008795334.1, from coordinate 1,742,823 downwards.
CGCAGAAATTGTTATACCATGAAATAGCAATGAGCATACGAAGGAAACGAGCATGTAAAAATCTCCTAAGACTACTCCTGTTCAGAAGCAAGAAAGCAAGTTTCCTGATCTCGATTCTTACAATGAGCTGCCTTTCTACAATAACAGTTCAATTTCTGAAGCCATCTCTGGTGCCTCTTAAGATAACAGCACTGGAGTTAGACTTCCCAACTGAGCTGCCTTTTTTTTTTTTAAATACCTGCTCCCCATCAGAGGGGATCAAACCCACACTGCTACTTCACTACAGTGCTTTGCCTCTGTCAATCTTCAGTAGCCACTTACTAAAACCAATCTGCTCCAGCTGCATTACTCTCACCTTGCAAAACTGAGAGGTTCTCCGCAATTGAAGGTCCTTTAAAGGAACTGTTCTGCTTTAAGTTTAAGCATTTTACTGAGCTTAAGATATTGTGGTGCTTTCTAGTTATGGCTAACAACTATGAAAACATCCATTTCAAAAGCACTAATAGTTTTACTACCGTTTTCCATATGGTGTGCAGATACTTTCTACCTCAGATTGTATAAGCCTCCAGAAGAGCCAAGCGTTCATGCGTGCACTGCTCTACTTGGAAGAAAAGGTTCTTTCACCCACAGCTTTTGAGAGAGGCAGAAACACGGCTCATCCATGAGCCTGCCACATTCAACTGACAACCCTTTGGAAAACACTAGTTTTTAATCGTCCATTTTTACTAACCAGCTGTGGCCATTTGACAAGCTTTGCACAGGGTCTCTCAAGGCCTTTTGAAACTTCCTGTTGTGCTGTGAAAGCAGTTGAGTTAGCTTACGCTTCTGAATTAGAAATAATAAAAGTTACAGACACTACTACGTTAGGAATGGCCAAGAAAACGCAAAGGAACATAGCTTGTGTGTGAAACTCCTAGACCCGAACTTCAGTTTCTGTGAAACAAAACACGTTTATTCTCAAATTTAGGTACTTTTAGAATCCTTCAGGACAAACCCAGGTCTGTCCTTAAAACAGACAAGGGGAGGAAAGAAAGAAACCTAGAAAAAATTTTTAAGTGGGTTTATATTGTACTTTGTACAGAGTATGCCTCCCCACTGCTCCACAGAGGAGTTTTATTTCAAGGTTAGTGCCTAATTCCATGCAAATGATTTAGGCTTATTTTACTGCTGCATTTTGCAGCCCATTTCATCATCTAACTCCTCTGTGTAACTAAAATTCCTCTTCATCTATTTATGTGCTAGCTCCTGCCTCCACCTGAGCCCTCTGGCAACTGCCTTTCCTGAGCCAGCCTTTAGGAGCATCAGTATCTTCGTTTTGGAATCACAGGGTATGTGCATCACTCTCCTTAGAACATCACCTCTGTCAGTTTTTAAAATCTACACAAATTCACCTTAATCCTCTACCACGATGGATCTAGAATTTCAACACCTCCTTTTGAGCTCACCTTCTGCAAGGGTGAGCAGAAGGTGCTCTAACAGCACTTCGCATTTACCCATGCCAAAAACATTTGCTTGCAATCCCAGTTCAAAGAGCAACCCCAAAATAGGGAAAACCCAGTTCCCTGCTTGAACGCTGGCTACTTGAGGAAATTCTCAAGCATTCGCATTCAGCAGCGGGGAAAACTCGGGACGTGCTAATACCACGTGCCAAGCAAGAATGCCCTACAAGAGCCCGATGCTGCTGTGCAACCAGTATCCACCCCATTAGTTTGAGAGAACTAATGATACTAGTACAAACATCAGCATCCCATGAATCTTCCATCCCTGTACAGCAGCAAAAGCAGTATAGGCAGCAGGAGCTAAAGCTCAACACTAGTTAGGTTTGAAGTTGGATCAGTCACCCAGCGTCTCCCCAATCAGCTCCACACCGTCCACTCCTGGTTTTACCACCGGCATGTTGTGTGGGTTAGCAGTCTTATTTTAAACCTTGGCACACGCATTACTTAAATAATCCACAGATTTAAAACATCTTCAGGACTTACAGAGATGAACCTTAACAGCTTTCTGGGAGTAATAGGATTTATCAGGCCAAAAATTAAGGGGTTACAAACTCAAATTTCTGATTTATAGCAGAAGCTCGTATTTCTTAATTTAAGTCCTAGTGCAAACTGGAATACTGTCAACCAGATTGAGTGTTATTTTTTCCAGCTCTATATTTACACTTCAAGGATTATGCAGAAGCACAGAGCAGAAGCTGAGAAGCTGGCCAAATGCCTCAATGTGAACCTTTTGGGGAAGGTTGAGAGAAGTTTGGGTTATCTGTCTTCAAACAGGTTTTCAAAGCAGTATAGATCTAGACATCTATGAGAACTCAAGGAAGGAGGATCCAAGCTTTAAATTTAGGAAAATAATCCAAGGAAATTACCTTGCACATGCACAAAAACTTGGACAAGCATTGCGAGGAAGGTGGGTTACTCCTCTGCCATGGAAGGAGGCGCAGCTGAAGAATTTCAGCCTCGCCCATATAAAATTAGCTATTTATTTTGGATAAATCCCACAAAATGTTTTCCGCCCAGCTAGCACTCCTACCTGCTGGTTTAGCAGCAGCAAACCAAAGCACTGTGCTGCAGGATGGCAAGCAGCCAGCCACCGACCCCTGTGCCTCTTGAGAGGCTGGGAGGGTAGGTCTGCTCATTAAAGCCTCCGGGTTACTGCAAGGCAAAGACGGAGGCAGCTCTCTGCTGCTGCATCTCTGGGGCTGCCAGTGTCATCAGAGCCACTGCTGCCAGGGAAACGCTTTCATACAATTCTTACCAGCAAGGTCTGTCACAAATTTAGGGATGCACCTCGCCATATCCTGCCTGTCAGCCATTCCCATCACTGCAACATGTGCGCATACATTGGAAAGGAGAGAGAAGATAGAGCATCACCTCCTGTCTTGCTGGCTGGACTGAAGAAGCACTGAGGGATCCCCCTTTTTCTGCCCAAAAATGAGTAAGTAAAACTACATCACACCATTGCATCTGTTGCTACATACTGGCTGGCCAAAACCAGTGGAGACTTATTTCAGAACCATCATGCAGTAGTGCTGGCTGATTTTTAGCCCAAAGCAGGCTACGAAACAACTGAAACATGACTCCTGCCTGAGGTACAAACCTTTAACAATGCTCTGAGGGTCCCATCACTCCAGGACTTCCTTGGCATCAAGCCTCACCGACGTCCCTGGGAACCTCCCAATCGTCCCTCTCGATCCCCCTTCCCCACACAGATCCCTCACTGAAAATACCTAAATTTTCTGTGGTCTTCCATTAGAGTTACACTTCAGTGCAAGGGCATCACAATATCAACATGCTGTTAGGCTGCAAAGACACATTTCCCAGGGACCCCTTATATAGTTTCCCTGACAAACAGCACCATCTTTGTCACATTAGGACATATCTATATTGGTTTTCAAAGAAAGACTTACTGGTCCCTAAACACCCACATGCCTCTACCAGAGAACTTCCTATATTTTGGCATATATAGAACCATTATGTTTACCCAAGTTTAAATCCATACTTGCATCAAAGGGAAACACACAGGATATTTTACTGAAAAAGTTTAGACGTGCCAAGAATTGGCAAAAATGCAGTTAGATGAATGCTGATGTAACAGCATGCAAAGATTATAAAAATAAGGTTAAAACACATTTATATAGTCAAGCATGGTGTGCTAGCAGCTCTTACACGTGCTTAAATAACAGCACACATTTAAAGCCAATATTGCCTTGTCACCAAGTTATTTCAATATCCTTGGGTAGTCATCTCACCAGCCTACAAACTTATCTAACAGTAAGTCCAATCTCAAACATTTCTGAGAAGCAAACATCAAATAATTAAACACATCTTTCTTTTTTAATGCTTCTCTTTTCAAATACACAGGTATTATCAAACATTTGTCTTATATTTGATAACTTTTTAATCTAACAAACCTCAAACTCCTCAGAAAAAAAAAAATCTTATTTGCCTGAATACATGCAGCTTTTCATATACAGATGTGTTAGTTAAGCCACTTCCTTTACTGATGGTCCTCGTGTTGTTTCACTGTTTTCCTGCAGTGTGGTGGTAAAAAACCTGAGAGTCGGCAGTGGAAGGCGGGAAAGGCGAGAATATGACGGCAGGTGCGTGAAAGGAGAGGAAGAGTCGATCGTGGAAGGCGGCAAAGGCGAGAATATGGCGGGAGGTACGGGAAAGGGGGGGAAGAAAAGGCGGGGGGGGGGGGGGGAAGCAAGCAGGCTCCCACAGGACTCTAAAAATATGAGTTATTTTCCAAGCAGGCAATTCTCACTATCTTTCAGATTCAAGTGAAATTATCTTTACAACCTTTCCCTTTACCTATCAGTATATATTCTGTTTTTGTTGTATTTTTAAGCTGACTTTTACATATATACTTTTGGGAAAAAGTAGTATCAGAGTAAGACTTAATTTCTTAAAGGGCAAAGATTTTTTTTTAACATTTGAATTTCTTCTAAAAATCTCACACTATAAAAAGAATTTAACAGTAAGTAACAGAGAGTACGATGCCGTTTTGTTAGCCTGAATTAACAGAAAATCTGGGTGGGGTACTGGCATTTTACACAAGCACACACCCACCGCGCACTGCTATCTTGTGAAATTATATATCATCAAGATGGGGTTTTAATCTATCAACATTTTTAACAGGCTCCAAAGCCTACAGTTACCCGGATCTGCCCTGCTTGCGCTGCAGCGATGAGAAGGAGCAGACTGGTGACGCTGGCGCTGCCTCGCACTTCCCCTGCCCTCTGCAGCCGGTGGGCTTACGCGAGGGCAGCATGGCATCCCACCCCGCTTCCTCCACGCCTGGGGCGAACGCTCCTCTCCCAGACAGCGGCACTCTCCTTCAGCAGCAAGGTTGAAGCAATATGGGACCCTTACGGGTGGTAAACACTGGTGTACGCAGGTCTCTGCAGTATGGCAGAGGAGAGGGCAGAGCTGCAGCAAGAAGAGGAAGGAGGTGAAGGCAGGATGAAAGCTAGTGCTACGGTATGGTGCCTCTACTAGCACTGGATTTCCTTTTCCAAGCCACATCAGCTCCACGCTGCCCCTCTGCCTCCCCCGAGATCAAGTACCCACTCCATCACCACAGCACTGGACTCCCTCTATCCTAGCAGCAGGGCTTCTCCCCAGATGTTTTAAGACATTAAAACAGACCTCAAACTTTCCTGGTATGGCAACACAGACTTTGCCTGTTGTCCATTTCCTACATTTTCCTGTGTCAAAGGAAAACGGCTTTATACACCCAGGAAAAATTGCCATTTAAGCTTTCAAGAGGGAAGAAAAAACAGCAAGACACTTTTGCATAAATTACTTTCATTCCTTTGAAATACTTTACATCGTTCTATTAAAGGGAGTTACCAAAATTGAACTCTGTCCTAATACTTTTACCCTTGTGCCTCTTCCTGCTGACCAGTATCACTACAGTGATTTACAGCATGCAAACTCTGTCCTAATACTTTTACCCTTGTGCCTCTTCCTGCTGACCAGTATCACTACAGTGATTTAGACAGCATGCATCCAGCGCCAGCCATTCACAGACAAACAGAAGTTTCCCATGATAAAACTGCTGGGACAACCCCAGCGTGCTGCTCCACCTGGGTGCCTGGCCCGGTGAGACCACATGCTCCCCAAAGAGCACCATTATACACACAGATGGGTATCAGGGAAACGATGACATGGAGATCCCGCCTCTCCTGCTCACATACGAGAGACACAGGATGCTAACGAGACAAGGTCGTCACGTAGTGCTGGAGGTTTCCTTAATACCACATGTATCACAGACACCCAGGTTCCCTACTGTATTTACTTCCAGATGAATCTTTCCATAAGTTCATAGATTGTGCCCTATATGTATATATCTTCAACTCATTTAAACAACCTAATTAAACTATCTTTCCATTATGCTGCATTTAAACCCCAATTTAATCTGGCAAGTGCTGAATTCTCCATGTGAGAGCAACCCTCCTCCTTATTTCTCTTCCTTGCAATTCCCTTTCATCTTTCATGCTGGTTCTCTGCACAGCTTCCTCCATAGCTACACAATTCAATACCTTGCTAAGAAACATCCCTTCCTAACAATAATCCTCTTTGCAAATAGAATTAACAAGGCAAATGTAAACACAGGAGCAATGAATTAGTTGTAATATTTACCCAAACTACTGCTTCCAGTTCCTTATAATGAAATTCTATATTAAATACATAGGATGGCTTAATGTCAAGCTCCTCATTTGCTGAATTGGGCAGCTGGCCAGTAAGCACCCTGCAGCATCTTCCTCCAACCCATCTGAGAAATTATACTTGTGAGGTTTCTGATAAAGGCTTAACTAATTTGTGCCAATATTAGTCACACCAAATTATTGTCATTTAATAACTGTTTGGAGGACTTTCTACCCCAAGAATGCTGCAAAGGAATGACATGTTTCTACAACAGACAACAACAAAATATGTAAAGTTTACGGTAGTTTCTTCTGTTCAAACAAGTTAATTCATAAAGGTAGGGAACATTTAGTGCCTGCCAGCTTCCTTCCCTTTGGAATCTGTCTTTTACACACACTAATTATACCAGGAAACCTCCCTCCATAACCAGCTAATAGACATAATAAAAAATCAGTTGTGACTATGCATGAAATGCATGAAACACATTTTAGCACCGATATCAAACCCAAGGGGTATTTTTTTAAACACATATTCTACACTTGAAATCTGCAGAAGGAGTTTAGAATGTTCCTTTTGGTTCCTTTGAAAATTAAACTGCACTTGCACTAAAGGAAAAAAAAAAAAAGAAAAACACCATACCAACCTTCAACAAAAGAACTAAACACACCGCAAAACTGCTTAAAAGTGTATCATAGCAAAGCATGTCTAGTGCGTCCAGGAGGGTTTTCCCAAGGGCAGGCAGAGCTGATGCTTGTCTGATGGGATATATTACCTGGGGTGCAATATAATCTGGCAAGGAAGACAAAGGAAAGAAAGATTTCTGTTAGATTTCTACAGAAAAAAAGGGCAGCCAAACAATAAGAGCTAGATGACTAAATCAGTGGGTTACAACTCTATTTTGGCATAGCTACAGGAGGACACCGCCGAGATTTTAGCAGAGGTTTTTAAATTGTGAAGTCCAAAAGATTAAACTGTCAATTAAGTCTGCCAGCAGTTTGCTTGAAGTGCTTTACACCAGCAGCACTATTCATAAGGTAAAACAAACCAGAATTACAGACACTGGCTCTCCCGTATTCAGATCAGAAGCAAAAATTTACATATTTTGTTTTGTAGCAAACCTTCCTCTGCCATATATTATTACTCTTAATGCACTACTACTCAAGTTAGTAGTTTATATTCATGAATACCCTAGAGTAAAGCATCTGACTTCATTCATCTGAGATCAGTGTTCAGTATCAAACGCAGTGCAGACTACTGATAAAAGCAGAAATCTGCATCTAGTTAATCATCCTAATTGTTATGCAGACCACTTTAAAAAGGCACTAATCAGTGTTATACACAGATGCAAAGTTTGTTCAGCAGTAAAAATCATCATCTAAATGCTTACCCAAACAAATATCACATTTTCAGGGGAGACGGAAGCTCAGCACATTTTAGTTAAAAAAAGAAAATGGATTTGACGGTAGGAGACAGAATTTAGAGGTTCACCTTAGATCTTAAGCTAAATCGAGTTTGATCTTTTTAAAGCATAAAAACCCCACCACACCAGGTCTACTCATCATCCTGCAGGTGATGGAGGCCATGTGCCTGCTGTCTTTCTCAGGGCAGACTCCTACATTCATTTCCAGTCACCTCGCTGCGAGGTCTGTCCTTATACCCTTGGTGACAGGCTTACACAACCAGGACCTCTCAGACGAGGTCATTAGCAATCCCAGGGCACTCTCTGCAATGCTTCAGTCAAATTCTTCTGCCAGAGCTCTGCAACCTCCCGCTTGGAGCATCCTTTACAGAAGGTGAATGCAAAGTGGCAGCAGAGACGACAATCTCACTAGGGATCCAGGGAAGTACAGAGCAGCAAAGCCTAACCACCTCTACTGGGCTAATAATTAACTCAACTGATGCTAATGATAAAAGGAGATCATTTGGTCACCTGGATAAACGGTCTGCTAGAGAAGAGTCAGTATGGTTCGTACGGAGAGAAACCCTGCCTAACAAACCTTTCCGAGTTCTTCAAAGGTTCTGAACATGGACAAGGTACACCCATTCATTCTGACCTATCTGAATTTCCAAAAGGATTTCAACCAAGGCCCTTACCAAAGACTAAGGGCTTTCTTAAGGAAACTAGACAGACAGAGGTAAGAGGAAAGGTCCTATGTGGAGAGATAAATGGTTGAAAAATAGAAACAGGGTAAGGATAAGAATAAACGGTCTCTTCTTGGAGCGAACAGAAAGTCACCAGTGAAGTTTGGCAGAGACCCGTGCTCAGACTTTGGCTGTTTGACACATTCATGTGAGACAAGGAAAGGGCAATGAGCAGTGAGCTGAGGAAGTTTGCTGATGATACAAAAAAATGTATTGTGGTAGCAAGGCCAGGATGTGAGGAATTCCAGACAATCCTGGGACACTGAGTCAATAACGCTGCAGAGGAAAGCTAATGCAAATAAACGCAGGAAATGTAAGAAGATGCACATGGGAAAGACACAGCCATGGCTATACGTCAAACATTACAAATCATTAAGAAAGAAAACAAAACATGGTTATGCCACTGTATAGCCCCAAAGCTCACCTACATTTTGAAAACTGTATACAGCTTTGATCCTCCCATCCTAAAAGGACCTGTAGAACCAGGACAGACTCCTGGAAAGGGATGCTCACGGTCAGGAATGGCTTCCATTCAAAGAATATCTGAGTAGGCAACTCTTCAGGCAGGTCAAAAGCCAACTTGATGAGGAAGACAGAGGCCTACAAAATCATGCAGGATCACTAACCATCTCTGCCACACAAAGAGCTAAGAGCTGCCAAATGAAGGAAGCCAGCTGAGAACAAGCAGAAGGAAGAAATTCTTTACACAGCCAGAAGACAACCCACGGACAAGCAGCACTCCTGGCCAAAGGCCATGGAGGCTGCAATGAGGTCCCAGGGGGCTGCAGGCAGACCAGACAAGCATTTGGAACCAAAAGCCACCAAACGTTTTGAAACAGGGAAATGTTGTACCCAGCTCCAGCAACCCCAAGCTCAGAGAACAGCCAGAGGCTCAGAGAGCATCTACATAGGTGGTTTTGAATAAGGTCATCCTGTTCTTATTTTCCCTTGGGCATCTGCTTACAAGGAGAGGGGAAGAAAAAAAAAAGAAAAAAGAAAGGTTGCAGAAGACAACAGATCAAAAAGGGAGCAGGCTGAAGATGAAGGGTTAAAAAAAAAAACCAGGAAACTAAAGCTGGACACCACACAGAGCATCCCAACAGCACCCTCTGCTCCTTAAAGCTCTGGGGACAGCAGCGATTAGTCCTCTGCCCAGACCCATAAAGAGAGAAGGAAAGAGAAACAGGCACAGAGGTGCTGGGATCCTGCCCATCGAGTCTGGAGCCCATCAGCCCGTGGAGCTGTGGCCAGCTCAGACAGGGGCGGGAAGAGGCTGGCAAGAAGATCCCATTCTTTCGTAGGGTGGCAGATAGGAAAGCTACAAATCAAAAAAACACCCATAAGCTCAGGAAGAGGCTTTGGAGGAGCCGGAAGAGGAACTGCAGCCTCATGTATTAGATGTACGTGTCCCAAGGTCTCCTTTTCCCTGCAAAAGGGATGTGAGTCAGAGTCAATGAAGCACATCATAAATGCACCCATTTTCACCTCTCCTCGATTAATTTTCTTACATTTGATTTCAGCAGGCAACAGATTAGCCTAAAGTGTAACTCAGCCTGCAAGAGGTCCTCATCCCTCCTGATGGCAAAAGACCACTCTGCCACAGGGCAAGGAAACAATGCAGAAGCACTTAGAGGCATCCCCAAGGTGCTGCTTGGAGGTGAAACCAGCCACCACGTGGCTTGCTCGAGTCCTGTGTGGCATTCTGGGCTACAGAGATGAACCCTTGGTTTGGCCCATCACAGCTGCGCTTTCATTTCTATACCTATTACATATCCTTGAAGCAGTCAGGTACTGCTGGCAGTCATAGGACCCATTACATAGCATCCGCAGCTGGTTGTATTCTTTGTTGCACACACAATATTTTTAGAACCGACTACAGACTTCTGTATGAGTTCAACTACTGCAGTCACCACACTAGATAACTCTCAGCTGTTCTGCATAACACCAAATGAGACACAACTAGCTCAACTAGACTTGTTTTCAAGTTTGCTTTAAACTTCATTTATTCCAGTCCTCCAGTCACAGCATAGCTTGGAGCACTGGTCTCAGTTCACACCATCTGGGTCTGCTGTACAGCCCCACCAAAAAACTCCTTTTTTGAGAGGATTTATGAATTACTTCAACAGAAAAAAAAAAGTTTTCTGTAGTTCATTTTTTAACCTGAAGGATAATAAGCTCAAACAGCTCACAAACACACACTAACATAGAGTCTCGTTTTGCACAGTTTTGACTTAAAGAAAAAGGAATTTCCACACAACTAGATGCAGCTGTAAGCCAACACTTAGTATTTTGGAGGGGAAAAAAACCTAACTTGCAGAACATTTCAGAAAGTGGCCACTAAGCACATCACAGCCTTTTCTAAGTAGCAATACAAATTGTAAAGGAAGCATTTTATTTTTATGCCAGTTCTGAATGTCAGATTTTAAAAATAAGAAACACTAGTGCAGAAAATCTATATTCAGTTAACTCAGATGTACGGAAAAGCTTTTCCTGAGTCACCAAGCCTCATCTCCTACTGCCACAGCCAAGAACACGATATAAACTTCCTCAATATATCCTCAGGAGCCAGTTAGGGGGCTTGCTCTAACTTCTCCCATTTGAAGGTTGTTCTAGAACCTCACTCCATTTAGGGAAGAAACTGTCTAAATTCCAGCTTAAGTTTATTCATGCCAGTTTATATCCATTTGTTCTCATGCCAATGTTGTTCTTTAGCTTAAATAGCTCCTCTCTATAGTGTTTATATCCCTGTTGTATTTGCAGATTGCAATCATATCCCCTCTCAAGCCTCCTTTGCTGGTTTAACAAGCCAGGCTTTCCTCATCTTCTCCAGAAAAATTGGTATTTCTGTTCCCCAGCCCCTCTCTGCACCTGTCCCACCCGCAGCATGGATGAGAAGACCTGTACCTGGCACTCCCCAGGAGCTTGCACCTGTCCCACCACCCCTCCCACCAGTGTCCTGGCCTAACATGCTCCACCATTGCCTTTTTCTCCATGGCAGCAGGACAGCAGCAGCTTGGTCGGCGACAAGCTAACACACCCAGCACATCTCCTGCTTTGCTGTTCCCAGCAGTGGAGCTCCTTGCTCGCAGCAGAGAACAAAGGCAAGACCTCGTCTTCTACTAGCAAGGGATGTACATATGATATAGTTTGCTTTCAGCATGGATGATTTGTTCCAAGTGTGGCTGCACATCCTAGCTCAGAGCTTCCAAAGTGCATAGATCTGCCATCTGACAGAGATGTAATCAGTTGATTACCTACCAACTATCAGGATTAGTTTTAAGTTTTTCACAGCCTCTGCTAAAAGAAATCCTTACAGTAGGCAATCTCAAGCACTCAAATTCCTTCCTAACTAGCTCCCGAAGTCACCACTCTCTTCATCTCAAACCCTGCAGCAGCCCCCTCTAGGGTCCTCAGGCATTTCCTAAGGAAGTCACCATCCCTCCTGACCAAGGGCACAGCAGAGTCCACCCTACGCCCCACCAAAAATGACCATTTTTGTCACTGTTCCTGACTTAGCTGCAGAACTGAAAAACAAAAGAAACAATCCAGGTTTCCAAGTCATGCATCCCCTCTCCTAGGAAATGATTCCCACACTGTTGTGATCTACTGCTTAGATGCCTCCTTCACCAGGAAGGGCACATTCATTCGTACTGCTTCAGAGCCAAGAATCTTCCTCCTCGTTACAACCAAGTCATGCGTTCTTCATAACGCACAATAAAACTGTTCTTCCTCCTGGAGAGTCCTCTCCGAACCTCAATTTCCCTTAAGTGGCCAAAAACCCCAAAAATACAAACAAAAAAGTATTCCATCAAACACTTATCGCTGTAAAGGAAGAACAAAAATACCCACACTCAGCATGGCTGTTCCACGCAAGGAAGTTAATCAGCCAAGATTTTGTCCCAAGGTCACTGTAAGAGGATGTCTCTCCCTTTAAGCGCTAGGACATCTGCACACTTATTTTAACCAAATACAATTATGCAGGCAGAAAACAGTTTTAAACACAAGACAGACAGCTCATTCAAGCTTTCAGAAAGTACCAGAGCATGAGATGCCAGGATGATGACATGTCAGATCTAGAACGAACTGGAGGAACACACTGGCGAGCCAGAGGACACAGCAAGCCTGCATGCAGCAGCTCAGCAGCAACCTGTACCTCGGCTTCTGGGGCAATACAGCAGGTCTTAGGTGAAGCACTGTAACTTGCTACAGATACTGTTATCCTGTACGGCTACCAACAGCATCCACAATGCACAAAGCCTACCAGCCCATCACCAGTGCAGAATTTGGTTTTGGTTTTTTCTTGGTTTTAGTTATTTTGTGTTTAAAGCACAGAACTGCACTTACCCTCCCTAGCAAGCAGGAGCCCAGCCAAGAATTATAAAACATTGTAAACAAGCAGGCAAAGCAATGAAGTACAAATACAAACTATTACACTTTCCATTTTATGTGTCTGAATTCGTTCTCTCTCTATCCACAACTAGAAGTAGCTCCGTTGCTGTCATAGGACTCACGCGAATTCCTGAGAACTTCAAGTGGGATTAAGTGGGGTCCACGTTTTGTTCTGAGTACTGTATTTTTGCACACTCGCATTTGCAACCCCGCGTGCAATCCTCAAGCACGATTTAATCACAGAGCTGAACTCACAAAGCCCACTCTAATAATCACAAAAAACAAAAAAAAAGGGGGCTACTTCTACAGGCACTTTTGCCACTTTTTATGCTTTTTTACCCTACACACACACACCCCGCCCCCCCAACAGAACAAGCCCGGCCGCCGTTCCTATTCGCCGCCCGCGGGAGGAAAGCCCACGCTCGCACCGACGCTCCGACCATCCCTGCAGCA
>NW_008795334.1:1715717-1729130 GCF_000699145.1 Aptenodytes forsteri | reverse complement strand
GAGGCGAGGCGAGGGGGGGGCGTGCGCCGCGGCGCCATGTTGTGTGCCCGCCGCCGGGCCGGGGCGCGAGGTGCGGCCCCCAGCCTCCGCTCCCGCCCCGACTAGCCCCTTCAGCGCTGCGGCACGGGGGGTCTTTTAGTCAGCAGCTCACCGGCAGCTTCCAGAGCAGATGTCCTTGTGTGAAGGGGTAGGGTTTATGCGTGGGGGCAAGTGTACCCTTGAAAGAAAATGAAAAATCATTTTTTCTCCTTAGGGGAAAAAAAGAAGAGTCAGGCTCGTGTTGGCAAATGTAATAATGCCCTGACCGAGGTGAGGCAGTAGCAATTACGCTCCCGAAATGCCACCTGCTGTATTCCAGGACGCCTCCAGCAACAGCGAGAGCCAGAGCGCTAGATAATCAAGTAGGTTTGGAAGCCCACCTAGAAGGATGGGTTGTTCTTCACGCTGGATATGGACTCCAGTAGCAACATGGGGATGGGTTAAACACCCACGTGGCTGATGTACATCAGCAAACTCCTCTAGTTGTGGTCTAACGGAGGGTTCTTGACTCCAGCATAGCGCTCCAGGCAGCTGTGTTCTGGGGTCTCAAAAGTTCCGTAGCCAGCATGGATGGAAAGATATGGGGTGTTCTCAAGTGCGGAAATCAAACAAGTAAAGGGACCAGTCCTGGAAACCTCACACTTGCGGTACCATAGAGTAAGGTTGAGTGAATCCTTAGGCACATCTTGAGATGAATGAGTGGAGAATCACAGCAACATCCCAGACAGTTAGTAGCGAGGCTTAAAAGAATGCACCCAGGGGAAGATCCTTCTGTTTAAATCCTTCCAAATATGTGCGATTTTGTCTGTTCTGTCAAGATAGGCTTTTGAGATTACAGGGGAAGAAACTGCTCATTGCTAAAGCCAAAAAATTAACATGGGATGTAGCTTGGTGGAAAGCACGTAACTGCTAACAGACCTTTTACTCCTACACCTTGTAACAATCTTACCAAGTCCAGGGAACAACAGATGTAAATCAGCAGTAAAACACAGTGCCATATTGGAGTGACCAAAGACACAAGGAGGTCAGAGACTACTACAATAATGAAATGGCCAGTCTCATTTTCTCTTAAACAAAAACACATTTAGCAATCCTATTGAAGTGCCCAAGTCTACTTAAAATTTATCACACCACTTATAACGGCAAATCTATTTTTCTGGAAGGGATGATTTTTCCTACGCATTCCAGAACCTTCCTCAGTATTTTGTTCCCTGGCTTTACAACTATGCTCCTGATAACAGCAGAACACTCATGAACTGAGCACAATTAAAGAGATCATTAAGATGAATAGGAATATAGCATCTTTAATTAGAAATATTTATGGTTTTAGAAGATCATATTGACATCCACCAGCCTAAAGAACAGGAAAAAAATTTTGCAATTATAAGCACTACAGTGATGAACAAGAAGAAGCAACAATTAGGCAAAGATGTAATAATTCAGAGCAAAGCACCTGGAAATTATACTTTAATACTTCATAACTTACTCTTAAATGTATTGTTCTTGTTTGTAGCGGTACCCACATTTCTCCATTTGTCTTAAAATTGGATTATTTAATCTTCTAATTTGTTTAAAAAGAGCAACACTTTTATAAGCTAAAACTCACATTTTAATTGATATTTTTAGATCCAGAACTATGATGAATCTCAAAAAAATGCCTCCAAATAGTTCTAAAGATCTGTAATAGAAACATGTCATCATGATCAGTTCCAGCAGGACCAACGACCTCCTGAGACATCCAAAGGTGATTCATTCTATTCCAGCGTCTGCAAATCAGGGTGCTTCCCTCTTCAACAAAGCACATCATCCAGCAGGAGGGAAAGCTTTGACAGCATACTGGAGCAGAACTCTCCCTGGAATTTGCACTTTATCTATTGGAGAGATGCAAGACAGCTATCGGGTTACCCGAGATTATTAGTGAATAGCCTATTAATATATTTCCCAGACAGAAATGGCCAGGCAAGATACTTATAAATTCACATTCCTTTGATGATAAGTGTAAAAGCACTGCATTGTGGTTTTCGCTATGTAGTTAAAATTATGATTAACATTTAGTTACATAGTCTACATAATGCACTTTGGATTGCAGTGTAGTAAGCAGAGTCATAAAAATGAAGTGTTGGGGAAACTAAATAAGGAATTTCATATACATCCTAAATGGACAGCCGTTCAATACACTCAGACTTCTCAGAAACATTTCCAGGTGGATGTACTGCTTGCATAGGCTCAGCCAGTCTCATCAAATATAGATCTCTTGGTTTAGAGCAATCCGATGTGTTAACTTTCCAAGTACAATGAAATAGTTCCTGCAGTTGCGGCCCTCAGGAATTGATACTGAGCACTTACTGCCTCTGTACATAAGACACAAACATCTCGTGAAACAGCATTTATAAACATAACAGGGGAAAAAAAGAGGCCTTTTATATTATCAGCTCATACCAAAATCATTTCGTCATCATCTTGCTGTTTCTATGTTTGACCTATAACTGCAAATTTATTTTGGTCAAAGTCCACCCGACTTTGCAACAAGGAATGACTGCCCATAGGAGTCTCCACTGGCAAGTAACCCTCTGCACCCGACCTTCCTCAGCTCAGCACAGGTCTGCAGACCCTGCTTCGGGACTGACCGTGCCCCCAAATGCTCGCTCGGGAGAAATTCATAGTTTCTCCCCCTGCTTTCTTCTATATACCAGCTTTTTACTTAAGGGTTAGTCCATGTAGGGGGATAGTTAAAGTACGCAATGATCCCATCTCTTGAGAAACTGTTTCTCGCTGCAAAGTAGAAACGAGGTGATTACGAAATAAGCAAGACTACCATCTAGTGGTGCAACTCTACTTTCATATTTCAGAGGAACCTACACCATCAAATAACCTTTTTCCGAATATATTGATCCTAAACCCAAGCTTAACATAGAAATTTAATTAGGAAAATCCAGTTATAGCAGAATGGTAATTTTCTTTGGAGCTGTTTTTCTAACATATTCACACAACTTGCTGTGACATTAAGTCTCCATCTTAAAATACTACATCAAAAAATTTTCCAGAAAGAATAAAAAACACCACGCATGTTACACATGCAGCTAGGAGATTTAAGAATTAAACTTGTAGCATATAATTTTTCATTACAGGCTTGAACACGCTTAGAGGGTTCAGTCCCCCGGCCGCATTGTTTCCCAGGACCTGTGCAAAAGAAAGTATGTATTGCTCCTGTTATTTTGAGTTCCTTGCTTCTTGGGCAAGCATATAGTGAAAGACTAATTCTGCCATGGAGAAACTTCCCTGTGTTATTTATGGAGAAGCAAAGACCGCGAGACATCAGTATCAGATAAGATTACTGCAGTAGTTTAATCAAGCCAGGAACTAAATCAAGGCCTCCTGTTATACTCATGGAGCCCTCTCGCGTCCACTGCATTAGCCATCTCGAGCATGTTACCACTACATTAATGGAAGCTCTATGGGTACAAGTTCAATCCAGAGCAATTTGCAGGCCAGCAGTTTGCTGATTTCTTGAGATGCCAAGCAAGGCAGAATGATAATTTCGAAGTTTCTTTCTAGCTCTTCAGGAATGCAAAGCCTTGCATCCAGGAATAGTTGTAAAGTAAGTTATAAATTATCTCTTAGACATCTGACTAGATGTAATTCTCTGATCTCTCCTTTCCCTGCCTGTTACACAGTGGTATATTAGGATTTCCTATGGGTGAGGTGAAGGAAAGGCGGCCTGGCCTGGCCCCCAGGCATATAAACTCCCTGATTACATGATGTGCTTACCAAGCCCACCCACTCATCCAGACAGGGGCAGCTCCATTTTTTTTATCATTACAGGCAAGTTCTGGGGGCAGGTGAGCAGGGTGACTGTGTTAGCTTGCAAACAATCGCAATATTTGAAATAGGAGAACATACCAAGTGACCACTGCAGGAAAACAGTCCATTTTGGACTTCCTTCTAGCTGGAGGGGCCAGATGAGGGAAAGCTGCTGTTCGTAAGAAAAAGCTGCTATTAATGCAGAGTTTCTAAATCCTACAGCAGCTGCTTAGGCACTCTGCTAGAAGGCAGCATGTGCTTTCAGGGCTGACTTTTCAGCAAAATCTGTTTACTGTTTTACGTGGCTCTGGCAGACAAAAATACTCAGAAGTTGCCACAGAGCAAGGCCTGTAATTATAGGTAGTCAAATAAAGAGAATAGCTCACACTTGCAAAGCTAAGATGTAGCTAGATTTTCTTGCCTTGGGTGCTTAAAGTGGGAGCTATAGCCCCGCTTTCTGATGGCTACTGAAACATATGATCTCCAATATTTTTCTACATCTGAGAAATAGGAATATGAAACACAGATTTTGGAATGCCACTTGCCTTTGAGGCTACAATTTTCCATATTTTGAGAAGGCAGTTGTTCAAACAGCACAAAATAAAGCACAGCTTAGAAGTTTTAGGCCAATACCTCTCCATCGCCGGCAGTTGCTGTGTTTCAGCCCTGGTGCCCTTGCAACTTGGAGCTTTCCCTGGAAGTGCCACACTGCCGGTTCTGCTTCCTGATGGGCAGCCGAGGCGGTGCAGCAGTACAGCTCCTGGTGAGGCAGTCAGGAAACCCATGTCTCGGGCCAGAATGGCTAACCCACTCATATGCTATCGATGCATATATACACATTCACATCCACTAATAGACATTAATTAAGAGGTGTAGAATGCTAAGATAAAGTTGGAAACGCTAGGTTTACTAACAGCAGAAGGCCAGTGCTTTGTCTCTGAAATGAGAGACAAAAGTCCAGTGTCTAACGTCCTAAATACAGCTAGAAAAGCCCAGGCTGCAAATGCACTCAGTGGGAATTTTGCCCTACATATATAAACATATACTGGAAAGAGCAGCATGTTTTGCATTTGTATTTGCAGCTGCAGAATGTGATACAGTCCTATTGTTTTTCTGATCCATAGTGTAGTTCCCCTCGCCATCTAAATATTTTTCTCCACTGAGACAAGGATTTGTTTCAGCATGCACATACATAAGCTAAACACCTCCACTAAAAAAATAAGGCTCAAGGGCCAAATGATGATGTTCTTCATACCCACATGTGCTTTGGGTATGAAGCACTTCAAAACAGTGCTTGTTAAACTAATCTTCAGAAAAACAGTTTCTCCATCAGTGACAAACACTGTCTAAACATTTCTCTGAAGGTGGGGTGTTGGAAATACTCTCCTCCTTGAATAGAGTGGAAAAATTCCTGGAGTAGAGAGGGAGAAAAGCCTCCGTGTCTCGCCACTGCTAATGCTCTGAGACTGGCCTCTGAAGACGCACAGTAGACACTACAGAGTTAGGCTCTGAGAATGGCTCGGGGCAAAGGCAAGCCTGGAAGGGACGATGTTTCCCGACTGAGCTTGTTTCACTGTGTTTTTAATGTTAGTTGCTTGCAGTTGAGCCAAGACTAATAACCTTCCATGGGCGACATCCACAGCAGTGTCAGAGCAGTTGGGCCCCTGCACTGCTGCATCCCCAAGCTGGTAAGAGCAGCACGTACAACCCAACTGCTTTGCATTAGCGATACACTGGGTGGTCACCATGTGTAAAACGCTTTGTGACAGAATTAAAACTTAACTAAGGGTTATGTTCTGCCAGATGTACTTCTGGAAAGTGGTTATTAATGTGGGGTTAAGTCTCTCATTCTTACACGTTTTGAAATCAAAGCCTTGTCTTATAAGTACAAGTGAATAGCTACTGTTAATTTGTAATTAACATAGAAATTGGTACAGGCAAGACTTTGGAGATCTCAGCGGCTAAGCAGCACATACTGAATTCCACCAGCATGACTAAGGGATCCATTTAATGATTCTACTTGCTGTTACAGAGTGGAGAACCAAGAGCAGCTCAGATCTAGGTCTGTGAGGCTTTATATCTACCGTGGCCACACTAAGAAAGTGACAGAGCTGTGCTGCTCTGAGTCGCTTCTGAATCACCAGCCTGCCAGAGCTGCACACCAAACATACATATATATATAGTGGCTAGGAACTCTAAGATATGCCATAGACCTTAGGAGTTATGAAGAGGAGGTAGTTTGGGACTGGCTCAGATGCAGAAAATGTCTTTCCCATGCAGTCCCGCACAGCCAGCCCACTTCAGGACAGGACTAGATAGGCAGGCAGGTCTCAGGTCAATCCAAGGACCTCAGGCTCTCGGCTTCACTTACTGGACTGGTAGCAGCTCTGTGCCAACATCACTCCCTAGGTGAAGAAGCTCTAACAGAAGAACCATGCTTGAACTTCTCACAAAGTGTCTGCAGCTGAGGCTTTACTTCAGGGCACTTCTCTAATTAAAAACAAAATCCCCACACTTCTCAAGAGTGTGCACATATAGGTGAGGAAGTAAATCCTTTAGCACAAGTGGTGTAAATATTGTGGTACGCATGTCCCTGTTGATGTATAGAAGTTCAGGGTAGCTTGTACTACCGGAGATGTTTTTGTTATGGAAGTAGAGTTTTCAGAGAACATGCTGAGCTGAGCACACCTTATTTCAGAATTTATATAGATGGGGGTGAATATGTATATAAAATTCAGATGGAAATATTTCACCAGAAGACTGCTCATAAGATACAGCAAAAGTACAGGACCATGTCAGATGTCTGGAACAAAGTAAGCATCTTTCAGGATTCTGTGACTGACTTAGCTAAATAGCTTTTTGTTTTTTATGATGTAGCTTTGTTGTTCACTGATTTCAAGTGTCAACTACTTTAAATTCTGCTAAAGGTTACCATTTGCATAAAAAAGACAGGATGAAGGAATGCCTTTTACATCTGGGTTAATCCCCATCACTATCCATCCCCTCTTCCTTCCCCCCAACAGAAGATAAGCTGACCTCCAGGACATAGTATAAGACGGTTTGTGTTGCTGGACTGGAGGAATGACATTTCACAATAAACGCCCTTCACAGGAGAGTCCTTGTCTACAGGTGCCTGTGTTGTCATGCAAGTAGGAAGAGCTCCTTTTTTTTTTTTTTGCAACAGACACAAAAGCTCTTGCTATTTATTTCCTTCTGGCAGAGCCTTACCTCTCACTTCTTCATCCAACAGCAGGCAAGCCAACTTCTTCTTTGCTCCTCACATTCTCCTGAGAAACACCAAAGCCACACTAGCATGTAAAGAGACCACAGGTGACAACAGACTAGGTCCCTCCTCAGAAGCTTCTTAAGGCATATATTCTGTCCTTTCCCTGAAAAGGTTTCATTCTTGAGGATGGAGACCACTGATGTAAAGAGGTATTTGGGAGGTGGCCCATGCCTTTCCCTCAGCACCCCATACACCTGAGGAAGTGCATCTCTACCACCTTAGAAGTACTAGTGAGTCACTGTCTTGATATCCTTTCAACTGACTGACAACATTCCTCAGCTCTTTTCTCTTTTTCCCCTACTCTCCTCTGGCTTAAGAGTAGACAGTGCTTAGGAGATGATTTGGAGTGGCCTTTTATTTTGTTTCAGAAGAAACTCAGCCTACCTAAGGTAAACTCTTCCAGCAGTCCCAGAGGAGAGGCTGTGAATGTTTTCTGGGTGCTATGTATGGCTGACGAGTATTCAAAACCAAGTCTAAGGATAGGGTTTGCTAATTAAGTTGTGACTGAAGCAACTGAAGACTGCAGGGGAGAAGTGAACTGGGGTCACCCCAGGATGGCCTGGCACAACACAGCACTTGGGAAGAGGCACAGTGTTGTACAAGAGAGTGTATTGCAAGGGTCAAGTGCTGCTATTTAATTCTCTTGCAACCAGTAGTTTAATTCAAATGGCTCATCTTGTTTTCTCTTGTGCCTATTAATCTGAGGAAAGCATCGACTGGATGAAAATGTAAGTAGGGATGTAAGCCCTTGTCAGAGATCGTGCAAGTGCTACATCAAAATTAGAATTCATTATTATTAGCTATTACACGTATTACGATAAAACATTGCACAAAATGAGGTCCTCTTACTTGAGATGTATATTTTACCTCTCTAGATAAAAGCACTAATCCCAAGAATGTATAAATTAACAAAACAGAGAGGGAGGAAGGAAGGAGGGATTGTTCTCCTCTACTAGACTAGACTAGAAAGATGGATTGTTCCTGCCTATAGAGGAAAAAGGGTGGCTTGCTAACATCACCAAAGAAAGCATTTGAGGGAAAGGAGACACATGCCGATTGCCCAGGTGCCAATATACTGTCTTCCTCATCCATTGAGACAAGCCTCACAAGCTTTCATATCAAATAAAAGCAGATAGTATATAATTTCATTGAAAACTAAGACATCCTTGTCAATGGTGATGTCCCTCCTGCCTTTCTTTGTGGAAAGAGAAAGGAGTAACTCTCTGTTTGTCCTACTTCTACAATGAAACAAAGCATACTATCGCTGTGCCTCTGGTAGATACCATCAGCATATGGTGGACATGGTTTTGCAGAGGAACAAGGTGAAGAATCTTAAGCATCCTGCCAGGCAGATCTGAATTCAAGAAAACCATGGCCACAGTCTTCAGAACTGAGACTCTCAAGGCAGGCCTTCAAAGCTACATTTTAGCACTCTAACACTTCCACCTACAGACTTCCAGAAGAGCCATTGCATTCTGTAGAGTTTGTTTTTTACATGCTGGAGGACTTGACTATAGTTCAGAGAAATTGCAGAGTCATTGCTGGCAGTCAATACATACAAAGGCAGTCCTTGGCAGAGCAGCCCCTCTCATAAGCCTGACCCTTTGGACAGCTTCAGTGTTACCCCTCTCCAGCTGAGCTTCATCACAGGTCAGACCCAGACTTCACATCCTTCAGCATGTCTCCACCTCAGCAGTCCTTAGTCATTACATCTCCTAGCCAAAACATCCCCTCCTTGTAGAGAAGGGGATAGGAGAACATAACTTTTCCAACCTTTACATTAAGTAGAGAAAGATTTGGAGGTTTTCCCCCATTCCCAACTCAGCTCTGACCTGCTTTGAATTTCTTTCACTTCCATCTTACTCCTGCTTGACGTTTGAGACATTTTGGCCCATGGACCTGGAAAGCAGCTGCTGACAGCCAGGTGCTGAGCAGTAACTGGACTTACATTGCCCCACAGTGCTGGCCTGTGGTCACCAAGACTCCTCACAGAAGTATTTAAATTAACCAGGTTGCAATTCAGAAACAACCACAGGCCTCTCTTCCTGCTCAAAGCTTTCATGGACCCAGGCTGTCTATAAAAGCAGTCATTTGTGCTTGCCCTCTTGATCCCTCTGCTCTTCTAATTAAAGGCTGGGGCACTCACACGCAGGAATTACTGCTGTGCTCCAGACAATTTACCAGAAGAGAAGGGGGATGTTACTGCCTTATACAAATCCCTGACGCCTGCTGTCCCTGCAGTGGCTTCAGGTATGTTTGTCATGTTTTATGTTTGGTGACATGGTGTACTGGTTCTGGCTGGGACGGAGTTAATTTTCTCCATAGCAGCTGGCATGGGGCTGTGTTTTGGATCTGTGACCAAAACAGCGCTGATAACACACTGATGTTTAGCTATTGCTGAGCAGTGCTTGCACAGCATCAAGGCCTTCTCTGTTTCTCACGCTGTGCCTGCAGCTAGTAGGCTGGGGGTGCACAAGAAGTTGGGAGGGACACAGCCAGGACAGCTGACCCCAACTGACCCAGGGGATATCCCATACCACAGGGCATCGTGCTCAGCAATAAAAGCTGGGGAGGTGGGGGGAGTTTTCCAGGGGGCCATAGGTCAGGGACTGGCTGGGTATTGGTTGGCTTGGTGGTGAATGATTGCTTTTTGCATCATTTGTTTGGGTTTGTTTTTTTTTTTAATCTTTTTTTTTTTTTTTAATCTTCCCCATCCTGCTGGGGGGGAGTGCAAAAGCAGCTGTGTGGAGCTTAGCTGCCTACTTTCGTTAACCCACAACACATAAGACTCACTCCAGCACCTAATCTGGGAGAAAGGCTTTCTTCAGCTAATACCAGTTTTTCCATTTTGGAAAAGCTATATACATTTGGTGGTATAGCTGGATAGCAGTGATGGTGGTATAGCAGTGATAGAGAGAATATAATATATATATCTCTCCACTTGGTGGAAATGCAAATGCAGTTGGGGGTAATTCCTTTACATCTGTCCTTTACAATGATGCAGACATAGACATGCAGATACATTAACATGGAAAATGTTAGTGGTGAAAAATAAGGACGGTGTTTGATTAATTTTCCAGTTACTGACTGCACACTAGTTGCCAAATGATAGGAAATTGTCTTGTTTCACAGCCACATATCTACCAGGCTAAAAGCCTATCATGCAGAAATAAAGTCTGTCCTTGCTATATGCCATAATGCATACTCAATCACACATTATCATAACATTAATTATGGTGAGCTGCAAGGTAAAAATATGTACCCTTCTCTCATCACCAGGCAGTTAAGGTTGGATTCATCCATCTGAAAGCTGGTGACACCACTGTAGACCTCTACACCTGAACTGGGTCCCATAGGCTCCCTTTATAGTCGAGGGAGAGAAGCTGGTGTTTACAGAGCACAGTTGTCTCAGCCCAAAGAAAACATCTCTATTTGGTCCACTGACTTATGTTCTCAAGTTTCTTCTTCTCGCTGCTTTTGATGAAGGCATCCTGAATATCCCTATAATAGATGGATGGATACCACCTTAGTTACACTATGACTTGTGTCAGAACTGGCCTTAGGCAAAAGTGGTCCTAGCAATTTTTCAAGGATGCTGCATTTCTGTTTAAATCAACCTCTCTTAAGAACACTACTATGGTGTAACTGAGCTGTCGTAACTGCCCTCGGGCAGGATTTACCCCCAACCCAGCAGATGTACTTACAGTAATCTCAAATACTCTCAACTCACTGTAGGGTAAGTGCAAACAGGCACCAGGAGAACAGTGACATGCGGTAACGGGTTCCTGCGGCTCCAGCACCTGCACCACCATGTACCTGCATCCCGCTGCCCTGGGCACCACCAGCCAGCTATGGACACTGGTGGTTTGTTTGGGAGGTAGGGAATTAAGGAGATTTCCAGGAATGAGTTTGGGCTCCTTCTCTTGGGAAGCGAGTCATATTATAAGAAAATGAAGAAAGGCACAGGTCTGAGGTGTTTGCTAGGCAGGTGCGGGTAGTGCAGCTGAAGATGGACACTTGGACTGCCTCAGGGCTTAGATTTTGGCAGGAGAATAGGAAAATTATTTTCTAAAGAATAGTTTACAACCTCAGCTTCCATTTCAGGAGCTCTGCATTGTCTAAGGCCATCTTTGTCTCCTACACCACCCTGCTTGTCATAGCTACTTTTGTTAGGAGATCTTCTGAACTCAGAAACAGCCCTTAATTGTAGGTCTAGTTCTTCCTTATGTAAACCTTCAACTGAAACATGGGGAGAAAGTAAATACTACCATCGAGTCCTATATTTAAGAGAAAATCTGCCAAAAGATTATACATGTAGCAAAGATTATTCTGTATGCGCTTTCTAGATTACACATCTGAGCGAAAGCTTTATTTGCAGACAGTGTTGAACACCACAAGTACTATTATTACATTTGGACAGCGCAGAAAGTGCAGAAGTATTTCCAGTCACTTTTTCAGGTGAGTTGATTTTGTTGCAGTAATGGGAACGTATTGGGTTAAATGTGCTAGGTACGTCTACCTGCACTGAAGAAAGACGGTCCAAAGACTTCCTCTTTGCAGGGAGGTAGATGGGGACTGGATATGACACAGCACTTACTTTTTATGTGACTTTCCACAGGCAGGCATTTTTCTGCAACTGTAGCAGATTTTTAGCAGTTTTGTCTTGTTATACTTACTGTTTATTAAAAATTAATGTATTGGTAGATTTGACATATTCTTACTCAGAAATGATCGCTCCTGCTGTGGTCCCTGTGTGCTGCTCGTGGCACACAGAGACTGAAACAACGCTTGCACAGCTGTTTGCAGTCTCTCCCGACAGCTTAGACACAGGAGCCAGGGCTGACTGTAACCTAGGGATCCGAGCACTGCCATTGCTCCAAGGCAGGCTGAAGTTATAACCACCATTTGCCACTGAGCAATTCAGAAATGGGATTTTTCTTGCCATTTTTAGCCTTCTCTTTTGTAGGCTGCAAGATGTGTGCTTTGCCATCCTCTCATTGGAGCTGCATGCAGTCTCTCCTACATATGTATCAGGGACCATTACCATCATATTTGTTCATTCAAGTTGCTTTGCTCTACTTGCATCTTACAGTGCATGAAGAGTTGATCACAAAAGAAAAGACAGTCAAAGATACTATATATGGAATAAATATTTTTGGCCATTTTTAGCTTGCTTATAGGTATCAATGACTGTTTTCAGCTAAAACGTAAGGGGAAAAAACAGAAATAAACTATATTGTCATTTACTGTGAACCTTCCCCCCCTCCTCCCCGAAAATCTTTGAACAGTGTGTACTGCTCTTCCCTTTACTGTGATAGACTGAATCACAGGATCACGGGATACTTCAGGTTGGAAGGGCTCTCCGGATGCCTCCAGACCAACCTCCTGCTCAAAGCACAATCAGCTACGAGATCAGCCCAGGTTGCTCAAGGCTTTATCCTGTCTGGAAACATCCCAGCTTTGCACATAAAATACAAAACCCTCCTTGCTATCCTGTCTTTTCTTCAGTAAGTCTTGTTACAGGTAGAACCAATGTGACACCGTATCTTGAACCTTTTATGGCCATATTTCAAAGATTAAACTGTAAGCTTCTTTCCCTAAGAGTTCATTGTAAACTGAGTACGGTTGATAAATAGGTCTCAATTCAAAAACATATGTGTGCAACCACCTGATGTGAATGATTCCCCGCTAACTAACAGTGCAGCAGATCTAAAGATAATTTAAATGTGCCTGAAATTAGGCAGGTACTTAGAAATTTTGCCACGCTGGGGTCCAAATCATTCTGAAGCAAGGTAGAAAACCAAAGGAAGAAAGTCATCA
This sequence comes from Aptenodytes forsteri, assembly GCF_000699145.1. Classification (NCBI taxonomy): domain Eukaryota; kingdom Metazoa; phylum Chordata; class Aves; order Sphenisciformes; family Spheniscidae; genus Aptenodytes; species Aptenodytes forsteri. The sequence goes on along the minus strand of NW_008795334.1, from coordinate 1,716,184 downwards.
AAACCAAACAGGCTGCAGATATTCAGCTGACTATTTTGTTCAGTATTTGCATTGTTTGAAAGATAACCGTGAAGCATCTCTCGGTTATCCACAAGGCTCCCATCTGGCTGTTTACCAGTGAAGTCTGAAAGGCTGTTGGGCTCCACGTGATTTCTGGTATTGCAAGTAGGTTGGTTTTGTTTCCTCGTTCAGAGGTGTTCTAGTCCAAAGACATTGCATGGGGAAACTGTCAGGTCATGAATAAAAGATAAAAAGCCCAATGTTTTATAAGCAACTTCGTTGGATTGGTTCAGGAACTGGTTCAAACTGCAGAGATGCAATCAGCAGACAGGTGACTTTCCTGACAGTTTTATAATCATACTGAAATTTTAAAAATAAGTATCTAATGCTTATGTCGAATACCAAAACCATGGTATACTTCATAAACTACACACACAGCAGGAGGGTGAGGGAGCGAGGGGCGGGGC
>NW_008795334.1:1692286-1714645 GCF_000699145.1 Aptenodytes forsteri | reverse complement strand
TCCCGGCCTGCGCAATGCTCCTGCTGTTCCCCCTCACCGAGCAGGTAGGCGGTGGGTGGTGCCCCCCGCGGGGTGGGGGCGCTCCCGGGGGGGCGGCTGTTGTGTCCCTCCTGGACTGTCCTCCTTCGCAGGTCCTCTGGGCTGCAGCCCTGGAGGCAATGGCTGGGTTCAGGTGCCGAGCCTGCGGCTGCCCCTGGTGCTGTGTGACAGCTGATGACGTACAGGGTTTCTGCTGTCACCCCGGGTAGGCCAACTAGGCCATGTCTGGTCCAAATGCCCCTGGAATAAAAAGCAGGCTGTTGTCAGCAGCAATGTCTATACCCGCTGGCTGCTGTCAGGAGCGTGCCTGTGTCATCTCTCCAAGCATCGGATGGTTGGGAGTGGGTTTGGCTTGCACTGGGACTGTAGGTGGCTGGTGGGGTGGTGGGTAGTATGTGCTGGGTGCTTGGCCCCAGCCTCCAAATAGCCTGAACTAAAATGCACTGGGCAACAAAACAAGGCCTTTTATTCTAGTTCTTCTCTTACACTTTGCTTTGTGTATCGCACTGAGGAAAAAACGTTAGCCATCTTGGGTGTGAGGAATAGCGATTCTGTTACCATGCTGAATCATTGCATCTGGAGAGGCGTAATTTACTTCTGTATGATTAATATTTTTAGTCCAATTGATGCTAAGGCAGTAGATGAGGAGATGGACTTTGAAATAAAGTATATTTAACAGGTTCTTCAAAGGAAGGATTATAGCTTGTCAGTAGTGATGGGTGGTTTTACACTTGTCTATATGTTATTCTGATGGGGAGAGGTTCGTGAAGCAAAGTAACCTAAAGGTACAAAGGCAAGCTATTGCAGAGACATGCTAAGTAGTCTCATTAAATGAACCAAAACAATTGAGAGAAGATATAAAAGAGCCTACCATTACATGATTTCTCATCCCAAGCTATTTCCAGTGTACAGAACAGATGGAGAGGCTAAGAACAGTGCTTTTGGATAGGACTGAGTCATGCAGGTAGTCCATTAAGACTTGGCCTGCATCCAGTATAGACATATGATGCTTTACTGGACCTATGCCACAAAGATGACTTCCTGGGTAAATCTTTGTCCAATCCTAGTATTGATTCTCCTGCACAACTCATTTGTCTAGTAGTTTGCACAATAAAAATATCACTGTGGTGAAATGCTTAAGACACTTATATGTTTACAGCATGAGAACTTCAGGAAACAACAGACTGAGAAAATAAAGGACCAAGAAATCAGTTCCAAAGTGTATTTCCTGAAGCAGACAGTCAGTAATTCCTGCGGGACAATTGGTCTGATACATGCAGTTGCTAATAACAAAGGCAAACTGAAGCTTGGTGAGTATGCGTGTTCTGAAGTGCTTGAATTTCCATTCTCCTATAGCCGAAGCTATGGGAGACACCTGGGGCTTTCATGCAAGCCAAGTTAAGGCATGCAGTACTGCTTCACTTGGTAAGTGGGTCTTTCAGCTCTTGGGAGAGGGGTGTGTGGTCTTGCTTACTGCCTGAATCACAGGAGGGAATGTACTTTGACTCCTGTCTGGTAGCTGCAGAGGTATCATCCTAGTGAGCAATGCAAGAGGAAAAGGGCACATAGTAGGACTGGCCAAAGTATATTTGTAATTAGGAAGTATCATGTTCAGAAGTAGCTGTTGACATTGGTGTTGATGATGTCAACTGAAGAGATAAAGTTCTTCATGCCACTTACGTCTAATGTAAACAGACTTGTTCAGGGTAGCCTGTAAATCAGTCTAAAACATGTTTTTGTCTTGCTGGGAAAGTAGTATAGGATGATAAGGGTCTGTAAGTAGACTTTTCCTGCAGAGGTAATAGTTTTGATGGTTCTTTTCCTATAGAAAAGGATATAAAACTGGCAACTGGTGGCTGGAAACTCCTAGGAAACAGGATGGCAAGTTCTTGTTAAAAAAGGGCTGTCACTGAGTCCAGGAAATACTTTATTGTTCAAAGACTAGAGATCTGCAAAATACAACTTCTTATTATTCCAAGAGAACTTGAACCCTTTGGGTGACGTGGGATTCCTTCTTAAATAAAGGAAAATACATATGGAAGGCTAAATGGGAGTAGCTTTGCTTTACTCTTCTTGAGAGGATTTTCTGAAATAGCACACTCTTGATGAGTGAAATGAATGCTGCATGTAAGACCAAACTCAATGCTGGTGGCTGGAAACTCCTAGGAAACAGGATGGCAAGTTCTTGTTAAAAAAGGGCTGTCACTGAGTCCAGGAAATACTTTATTGTTCAAAGACTAGAGATCTGCAAAATACAACTTCTTATTATTCCAAGAGAACTTGAACCCTTTGGGTGACGTGGGATTCCTTCTTAAATAAAGGAAAATACATATGGAAGGCTAAATGGGAGTAGCTTTGCTTTACTCTTCTTGAGAGGATTTTCTGAAATAGCACACTCTTGAGTGAAATGAATGCTGCATGTAAGAGCAGAACTCAATGCATCTTAGTACTGCACTACTAATTTATGTTCTGGAAAACCAAAGTAAGCCTAGCATGACAAGGGCTGTGTTCATTTCAAGGCAGGGAGACAACTTAATTTCATCTACCCATATTCTGTTAGTTGATACTTAAGTGTTCTCACAGCTGGCACCTCTCTTGAATTTCTTTAAAATAGGACTGAACACCTCTGCCAAATCTGCAAGGGGGAGAATCAGAAAAGCTAAATCCCATTTGAAAGTGAGTTCTAAGACAAGCATCCAGAGTACCCTGAAGCACTTGAACTCTGGCTGTTTGTGTAGATTGTTGTTAATAGCTTCTGAATAACAAGCTTACTTCAAGTGGCAGTTAGAATATGCTTATGCTGGAGATAGTTCCAAGCTGAATGCAATGACTCCTAGTTAGTGCAACAAGCATTGATTACTCTGGGCTGCATCTGAACTGTAACTGATGCTCTACCTATACTGAATAAAATCTTTGATCTTGTGCAGATGAGGGGTCTGCCCTGAAGAAGTTTCTTGATGAAACAGCTGATCTGTCTCCTGAAGAGAGAGCTAAGCATTTTGCAAATAATAAGGTATATGAACTACGCAAACTGCTGACAGCTATCGGCACTTAAGGATGTAGTAACTTGTATCTTGCTTTCTCTTAAGGCTATACAGGAAGTCCACAATTCGGTTGCACAAGAAGGACAATGCCGGGTAAGATACACGTAAAATCTTGGGAGAAGGGGTTGATGAAGGTGATAGAGCAAAACAATTTTTTGTCTGGCAGGTAGCTGTTACAGCTCATGAGGAAAGAGAAATGAGTGACTCATGGGTGAATGCTTGTGTAGGGTTTCTTCCTCAAATGTGGATTGAAAATTTGGGTTCACACCCAGTCTGAAAATGCGACTGTACATGAGGATTTTTGGCTCTTGACCTTGTAGAGGTCTCGCAGAGACCTCTTCAGCTGAACTTTGTAGTCCTTTGCTGTTGCTTTGTTATTGAGATCTCTGTCCTGTAGTCACAAGTAGGGTTCACAGTACTAAGCTTTTTTCAATCTAACAAATGTATCTAATGGTCTCTCCTAAGGTTGAGGACAACAGTGTGAACTTCCACTTCATTCTGTTTGTCAATGTGGATGGACATCTGTATGAATTGGGTAAGGTCCTGAGAACTCTGGAGTTGGACTGGGCCTACTTTACACTGTACAGCAGCACTGTGGGCTCAGGCTAGATACTTGGAGCTAGTTACGCTGTTTACTGAGGCTCTCAAAGCCAATACATAGTTTGTACCTTCACTTGAAGATGTTAACTGAAGATGGGTTGCACTGAAGGCCTAGGCCCTCTTGTAAAGCATGTCATCTCCTGTAGAGCTGGGAATACTTAGTCCCCTTCTCGCTCAAGCTATGTATTGACAATTATTCTGACCTCCCAAGTATCTTCATGTGTGTACTTGTTTCTTGGGTCCACTATGCTCAGTTCTGCTAATTCAGAAGTAATATTAAGTACACCGAGTGATTGGACTTTCTTTCACAGATGGGCGTATGCCATTTCCTGTAAACCATGGCACAAGCTCAGATGACTTGCTATTGAAGGTAGGACTTCTCCCTAGCTGCTTTTTTCTGTGAAAACGGCTTATAAAAGGGTGAGAGGCATGCATTCAGTATATAGTGGCTGTACCTACTTGCTGTACAAGGTGGTCCTTCTTATACCACGGTAACGAGGGAGTGTTGTGCCACAGAGCTAGATATCTGTTAAGCGTATTAGCTGGTCCTATGAGACCTTGTAACTTAGTTGGTGGGACCCAGAGAGGAGCTGCAAAGACTTGGTCTCTAACAGCAAGTGTATTCTGATAGTCTAAACAGCATTTTTCTTATCTTCCAAGGATTCTGCTAAGATCTGCAGACAATTTACAGAACGTGAAAAAGGGGAAGTTCGTTTTTCTGCTGTGGCTTTCTGCAAGTCTGCCTGAGACTCTGAAGAGATGCAAGGAAAGCAGTCTAATAGCACACCAGTAAATGCAGTCTAAACTCCAGCGCTTCAATACCTGTTAAACACAGCTGTTCTGGTAACTTAAATTGTTTCCACCTTTTGCTATACACAGGAGCAACATCAGCTGAGCTTACGCTAAAGGATGAGCTCAAGTTTTAATGTGAACAGTTCAGACATATCGGATGTCTTTAGACTCTTTTTTCACATGTTAAGTAGAAAATGCTTAACAGGGCTTGTTTAATCTGTGTCATGTTAATTGAGCTGTTGGTTGATATTTCCTTGTCCTTAATGAGAATAAAATGTTCTGCTGGAAGACTAAATGGACTAAAGTGATCACTAACTTTCTCTAAAAGGAGTTACATGTGGCATCCTCTATAAACCCTGTTTTCAAAGGACCCTTGAAGCTCTCCTCTGAGTGAAAAGTTAATGTCAGCCTCAGGTTAGCAAACAATTGCTTTTTCTAGTCTCCTGAAGGCCTCCAAGGATGGAGAGATGCACCGTTGTCTGCATAGCATGTTCCAGTGCTGCACTACCCTTCTGGTAAAGCTTTTCCTAATGTCCAGTCTGAAACTCTTAAGCAGCAATTTGCCACCCTGAATACATTTAGTTAGAGGGTTAAGGTGTGATAAACACTGAAATGTAAACTTGAAGCTGTCTGCTTTTAAACAGGGGCTGTATGTATTAATGACACAAGCAACAGAATACCCACTGAATTGGTTGGTGGTGTTTTTCCTTACAGGAGACAGTATTAGAACAGGTTTTTTCCCTACCTGTGGTTAAAAGCAATCTGCTGGCTAATGCTGAACACAGTCCTTGGCTAGCTGGTGTGTGCTTATTAACTTGTGATTGTGCTAGGAAGGCCTTGAAAGAGGCTATACTACCTGTCCCTTCCAAAATGACCTAAAAATGGAGAAACCCACAGTACATGAATTTTTAATAGCAGGATGAAATTTTGGGTTCAAGGGGAAGAAAGATACTTGATACGTATTACATATTCCTTGGCCTCAACTCCGTGACCTGTGGAAACTATTCTTACCTGGATTTAGCTGCTGTTTATCTGCAGCTCCTTGCTGATACCTCGGGTAGCTGTAAGAAGGGATAAAACACCCTTCAAGTCGGGCCTTTTTTCTAATGCATTGTGTCCCAGTCTGTGCCTGCCAGCCATGTTGTATGGTGCTGCGTAACTTCAGTTCTTAGGTGGTCGCTGGTGCTCTCTCTATGCTCCAAACTGTTCCTGGCTTCTAGGCTTTTTTGAAGGGTAATTGAAATACAAGCTTTGATTAAAGCCATGTGTGGTCTGAAGGTGTTTGGTGTTGGGCCTTGTTACTGCTCATATAATTACCTGATAGCTGAAGCTAGCAGGGGATTGTTACACATTTTAATTCAAATTCTGAGGATTAGCTAAAGCTCAGAGTACTTCAATTCTGAACATAAGTCTCTTTCAGTTTCTGTTAGCAGGGAGGCGAAAGCTATCTGCCAAGAAAAGGTCTCTGTCGCTCGCTGTTCTCTACAACAGCATCTTATTCTGCCTGTTAGTGGATGTTGTCGCAGGGTGGAGGGAGGCCTCCTGGGGCACCTCCGCTGCAGCCTCCTGCTCCAGCGCAGGCTCAGAGCCATGCCTGCGGCTCAGGCTGCTTAGCAACAGAGCCTGCAAGAGAAGAGGAAATGCATGTGGCATGAGCACGGGAGGATGATGGAAGGAGCAATAAAAATCAGATACGGTAGGAGGAGGGAGCAGAAGAGAGAGCAGAGCCCAGTCAGCTGTATGCCATACCTGAGGGAGCATGCTTTATTTCTGCAGGGGTCCCTTTTCATGCCTTTAAGGCCTTTGCCGAGGGTACCTGCTGTAACTGTGCCTGTGTACAGTTACACAGGCAGGCAGTCAATGCTGAAGCAACCTGAAAGTGCCTTTGAGATACTACTGTATTTTTTTATAGTGATTGCAGCAGCCAGATGTTAACAGTTTTTTTCTTTTTTTTTAATCTAGCAATATAAGTCTCCAGTGCTACTGAAGTTATTTTAGTGTTTCATACTTTTTTTCCACTCTTTCGCTCAAGCTTCTGGGTTAAGAATCTACCGAAAGGCAACATTTGAGTAATTTTGGCCTCATAGAAAAACAGGCAAAGGGTTGTGACAGACCTTTCTTATTTTCTCACCTTCCGGTCCCAGGTACAGCTTCAAAGGATGGAAATAAAGAGAGCAACTAAGGAATGAATGTTATCCATCCGCTCATGTAAAACATCACTAGCAAGGCTGTTTTTCCCTACTGAGGTTACCGCGGGGGCCTGGCAAACAGCTGGGCTTTCCTCTAAAACAGCCTGGGTAGAAAGAGGAAGATGAGTTGCTGGGGATGGCGAAGATCTCGGGAGTTGGGATAGAGTCACTTTGGAGGAAGGAGGTTTCAAACAACGGGTGGGGATCTGTAAGCTGAATAGATGGAAGCTTTTGCAATATTAGCAGTGCAGCTGGTCCAGATGCGCTACTGCATTCAGAAGAAAAATCATGATGCATGGAAGCGTGTATGTGCCATGACAAAACCGTATAGAATAAGCCATAAATAGAAAAGATGGAAGATGTTTTAAAGTCACATCAGGTGTGTATAATCTCAAAATTATTTTCCGGCTAGTTTTACCTACTTGCAAGCTTTTGAATTTTAATCTTTGCCCATTGTTTCACACCTTAGCAGAAGTGTGTGGACCAAGAGATGTAAATGTCTGTAGGCTTTCTTAGAGTGCTATGAATCAAAACACATTGTTTTCGTGAGAAGATGCTCTCTGATAACTTAATATTTTCTGTTGGTCACATCCTATCTGAAGTGAAGCTCATTTTGTTTCTTGTCTCTGCTTGTTTTCTCGTTTTTGTATTTTTATTTTAAATCTAGTTCCATGTGGAACTGTTACCATTCCTTGATTAAATTAGCTCTTTTGACCCTCTCCATTTCTCATCTAAAACCCTAAGTGTTTTTCCTGAATTTACCCCTGAATTTTCACTGTGACAATTACTGAGAAGAGCAGGAGCTTGTGAAGCCTGTTTTGTGTTTTATGCCCACTCTGAGAAAAACCTGTGACTGGCTGTTGCCACTGCTGCTCTTCCAGATACGTGAGGAGTCTATTGAGTGAATTATTTCATTTGAATTAACAGGTTCCTGCCATTTTTGTGCAGCCTTCCAGAGGTGGACTTTTAACAGTTAATATATAGAACTATCCTTGGAAATATTTGAGAAATATTTAAGAATCTCAGGTAGGATTCTGGGCTTATCTGTTTAGACCTGTACATTGCTAATTTAGAATCGTATCCACGGTTGACTGCGCAATCTATCATTTTTTTTAAGAGTTTTCTTCTCCGCTATGTTGAAAGCTGCAGTTAACCTGTTCAGTAGGTGGCAGCATTGGGAAACTTTCAGCAACAAATCTGATTTAGGGGCCACCAATGCCAAAACAGATCTAGGTGCAATGTTATTCAACTACGTATGTAATGTTAAGTCCACAGGTAGTCCTACCGCTTTCAGTGGGACCACTCACATGCCTAAGCGCACTTCTGATTTCAGAGCCAAATATCCAATCCTTAGTTTAGTCAAGAGTTAACTTAGGCGTGTTGTAATGTCCAAAGCCTCTTACGCGTTTCAATACCCTTTGGCTTAGGTCCATAGCTTGCTTATAGCTGATACAGCACCACACCACCTCTTTGTCCAGTATATACCGCTATACAATATATGCACTATTTCCATGCTAAATAGGATTCTTTTTTGGAGGAGTAAGGAAAGAAAGAGTGGGAGTAACTCCAGCAGCGTCCAGCTTTTGATGCACAGACCAGTTTATCAATCTATAAATATTTAAGATGGAGAAGTAGTTACTTGAAGAAGGGAACTAGACATACTAGTATCCTCTGCCTTTGATGCAAAGGCACCGGGGAGCTCTAGGGGCCAGTCCCCACCAGCCTGTGGTGCTGGGCGTAGGGAGAAAACAAGAGACTGGCAATAAACCTCGTAGTGACAGGATCCCTCTCCTGGTGCTGCTGACAGCCAAAAAGAGGCTGATGGCAGGACTGCAGCTCAGTGAGACTGTGGACCAAATGGGAGCAAACAAGAACTGGGAAAAATGCAGCCAGAAGCTGAGTAACAGCATTAAAATTCCTTTGTGACCAAAGGAATTAAAATATCACTCGTGTTTTGTCATTTTTAAATTCTTACACAGGGTGATACTAAGTGACGGGGAGTGGTGGACATTCCAAATGCTTCAAACCCAAGGGACCTCAATAGATGAGAGGATGGGGCTAGAAGGAACCTCACAGAGTTCAACACGGTGCAGAGCTTGGCACCTGGCTGGAGCTACCGCATGTCTCTGCACAGGCTGGGAGGCGACGGGCAGAGTTGCAGCCCTGCTTGACAGGCCCTGGGGGTTACGGCAGGTGCCAAATTGAATATAAGCCCATGTGTTGTGTGCTCTCCTTGCGAGTAAGGCAAATTGCATACTATGTTGGGAGTTGTATTGGGAGGAGCGAGGCCAGCAGATGGAGGAAAGTTATTACCCATCTCTACTTGGCACTAGTGAGGCTGCACCTGGAATAGCGTGTTCAGTTCTGGGTGTGTGTGTTCCCCCCCGCCCCAGTCCAAGACGGATGTGGAGGAATCTGGAGAGGGTCCAGCAGAAGGCTACTGAAGCAGCCAGAGGCATGGAGCATATGGCCTACAAGGAGAGGTTGGTGGAGTTGGGTGTGTATAGTCTGGCATGGAGGAGACTAAGGGAGGATCTAATTGTAGTCTACAACTACTTCAAGGGCAGTTGCAAAGATGACAAAGCCAATTTTTTTCTTGGTAGTAGGAGATGGTATATCAAAGGGCAGTAACCACAAATTGCAGCTTGGAAGGTTCAATTTGGGACATCCGGAAACTAGAAGAGTACTTCACTGGGAAGGTAGTACAGTACTAGAACAAGTCATCAGAGAAACAGGGACATCTCCATCCCTGGAAGTTTGCAAGGGACCAGGATTTAACAACCAGCTTTTGTTAAACTGCCCCAGGTTACCTGTTACAGTATGAAAAATTGGAACAGCGATCAGCGTTGCTCCAGCCTTGGGAACGGAGTGCTGTGCTCCTTGACGAGGAGTTCATCGTGAGTCTCCTCCCTGTGCCAGGAGTGGGGGAGCCATTCCTCGCAGGAAGAGCTGGAGGCTGATGCTGCTGGCTGATGCTTTTCTGCTCTGGATGGGGTGGAAGGACACGAATGGCTGCAGGAACAGCAGCTGATGTATCTAGGAGGAGGTGCAGGTTTTGTCACTGATGGGAGGGTCATCTCTTCACGAAGAAAGCAGAGGAAAGTTGGGGAAAGCAGAGGCCAGGGGCAGATCTGAGGTAGCTCTTCCACGGTCAACAAATCAGAAACAGAAGTACGGGGATTCGTCCCTGAGGATGTGTGTAACATCCCTAAGGGTGACAGGGCACCCCACTGGGAATGCGGTGCGGAAAAAAGAGCGGAGAATGCTTGATAGGGAAAATGGGAAAAGGAGAGAATTTCTGCTTGTTTTTTAACGGTCATCTTTCCAGCAGTACCATAAACAACATGAGACAGTTTAATGAAGTTTCCCAACACCTTAAAGAATTGCCGTGCATCAGAAATGTAGTTCTAGATGAAGCCCAATGCACATAGAACTGATTTGAAAATTTCTTATGTACTTTCTGTTTAGATGAGTTTCAGGTGTGGTTAGCTGATATTGCAAGGCCTGCAGCAAGATATAAAAAGTGAGATCTGCATGACATTGGAGGAACAAGACTGGGCAAAGGTATCCAGTGGGTTTAGCATTTCAAGAATAGTACTATAAAAAACAAGACAGTCAATTCCATTGCTTAAGAACACTCAGTACCATACTGAGAGGTCTTATTACTTACAGCACCATAGCCAGACTGAATTGCATTTTCTTTTCAAGTCTTTATACGTGTGCGTGTTAACATCTTACCAGAACAGCTTCCACTCTTAATGTATGGAGAGTGGGAGAAATGCAGTTTTACTGTCCCCACTTTGCAAGTGAGGAACCGAGACATAGATTCAGTGATTTGCCTAAGGTGATGCTTGAAACTGATGGCAGAGTTGGAATTAAAACTAACTTTATAACTACACGTGGAGCTTTTTGCAGGCAGAGTTTTATATTTACACTAGTTTGGCTTTGGGCCTGAGTTAACATACCCTACCTCTTAGCATGGCTTATTAGCTAAAGCTCAGTGTTAGGCTAACCACAACTTGATTGACTTGGAGAACAGTCAGGTGAACTCATGTCTGTCTGCAAAAGCGGGTCTGTATTGACGTATAGTCCCTTGAGTCCCCTTCTAATGCCTCAAGATATTTCTCCAGTAGACCTCTATTGCATCATGATTCAAGAAATATTACTTTCTCCCTCCTTTTCCCCCTCCCATCCCACAAAAATGTTTAGGAACAGTAGGAAGTTGAAGAGCATGCATGAATCTGAACTGCAGATGATTACAGCGAAGAGGCTGGTTGCAGTATTCAGGCTTTCTGACATACAGAAGAGTCAGGTGGCAAAGTTGTGGCCATGTTCCTGGTGGTTTTATGGAATAGTGTGAGGAAGTATTGATGAAGGAACAAGATCATTCAGAAAATAATATCATTATTTGGCTACCTTGATACTTTTTCTGACTTTACGAACCATTCTTTCTCCTTTCACTGAACAATGGACCTGAAGGTCAAGTCGTGCCAATAAACAACATATTTGTCAGGATCAATTTTTACTGAACAAAGCAAGAGAAGGGGTTAGATACTGGGCGGTTAATTTTTCCCTACTTCAGAAAGCAGCTATTAGAGGTTTCTGATGCAGCCCAGTGCTACAAACGGAGGCAGACATGATCTCTCTTAAGTATGACACACAGTTTGGGACTTGGTTTTCAATTTTCTGTACCCCAACAAGACCCTCTGGCAACAAATCATAAAGTAACACTTGCTGCGTTTTGAGAAATGATCGGCGCGGGCAGCAGTGATGACAAACTTGCCTGTAAAATGTCATGCAAATCTTTTATAAAAGGTGGCAAACCCCTCTGGTTGGTTTGAATCAGCCTGACGCATGTTCATGGCCCTGGATCAGGCTGTGAGGGTTTAGGAAAGTTTTTCTGCAGGCACACAGTTGCTCTTTGGGAAAGTGCAGTGTTTCAGGGCAACGAGAAACTGCTGGTTAAGCAGCTGGGGATCCTGCACAACGTGTTTTACAAAAGTTGCTCCATTTCTATCACCCCGTATGCCGCGGCTGCTGCAGGGATACATGTCACTCAGATGACTGACTTTAATCCTTTGCTTAGCTGCAGTTTTGATGTGGATAGCTCATGGCTGCCACTCCTGAGGCTTGTAATAGGAGAGAGTTCCAGGAGAGCCTGCGACCGCTGCCTGTGTTTCCTGCAGGGAATATGCTTGCTATATTGCAAGCCGAGAACCACACACTCATTGACTGACCGAAAAAACATGGGAAGAAATTAGTTTAAAATCTCTTTGATTTTCAAAACTTGAGACATTTCTCCCACCAGCAGCTAACAATATGCAGGTCTTGGGGTTTTTTTTATCCTATAGGCTTAGCTGGCACATTTGAAAGGAGAATCCACAAATACACCTGGGCCCCGTGAGGTGCAATCAAAAGGAGAGAAATAATGCGTCTCAAAAAATTGAAACATTAGCTCCACAGCAACATTATTTTTATTACTGACATTAATTTGATATATGCATGTCAGGAAATGTCATTTTATCACTTTAGCAGTAGACTCCATTAGATTCGGTGGGGCAGGGAAAAGTTCTCTGCTCAAATACGCTAGATAGATTCAGCTCCTAGGCTGCAACAGGAGCACTTATTTTTAATTACTACGTACCACTTGGGCTCTGATTTTACAAAGCACCTCAGCTCACAGTTAGTCCATGATTTCAACTGAAATCAAGTCTTCAGTTAGGCTCGAGCACATGGTTGAAGTTACGTATAGGCTGAAGTGATTTCCTTAGTCAGACACTTGATGATATTTCCACATCTGCTCAGATTTAGAGCCTGATCCCATCATGTTAGGAGGGCAAAAATCCATTTGCTTTCAAGTGGAAGCCCCTCACTTGGTATTTTTCACTCTGGATTGGACAGGGAATTAGCAAACTGCCAATCCTTCTTACAAAATTATACCGATTCTACTACATCAAGCGAGACAGCTTTCCTTAGAATGATTAAACTTTTCCAAGATTTCATATCCTCACTCATGAGACTCCATTTACCGCAGGAAATTACAGTTAAGCTTGTATGAAGACTTTCCCTGACTACATCCAATGTTTATAAATTATAACCAGGCAGAAAATGTGAATCTCAACAATGTAACTATAGTCTGAAGTGTAAGCGTTCACAAGTTCAACTGCTTTCCCAAATATTTTTTACTGCAGCAGTAACATGAGTTTGTATAAATAAAGTATACATTTTTAGCATATTTGCACATTGCAATATAATAGATAACGTTTGTGTGTATTAGAAGAGATCTGTGTGCAGACCTGTGTGGGCTGTCTCTGCCTTCGTTCTCAGACAGGAGATTTTTGGACTTTTCACCAGTGGTGACCACCAACAGAGCGACTTCCCTCTGCTCAGGGTTTTTTTCATAAGAATGCTGCTGGAAAGCTTCTTAAGAAATAAGCTTTATAAAGCTTCTTAAGAAATAAAACAATAACAAGTTGGATATGGTTTACCCAGTCCCACATTATTCTTTACGTTTATGGCAAGATCTCAATATTCTTCCTTCCAGTACTTCAGCAGTCAGGCCAAGATATACTTCTTGTTATATCCGTGTAAGAACTTCATACATACAATATGTGCCAACAGGTGAAGAAAAGGCTCTCTCTAGAGCAGAGGGCAGAACTAGCGGCAATGAGGGCCAGAACCAGTCACACAGTTTATCTTTAGGTTTTCTGGCACTGTCCTGAACAAAGCACTGACTGGACCCAGCTTCGTTATTTTCTCTTATGTACATCAACAGATTTAATACCTTATCCACGTTGTGTAAAATATGCAGCATACAACATGGATCATCATAATATAGAGAATAATTTAAAAACTTTAGGTCTAAATAAGAAATCATAAAACCTAAACACAGTCCATACAGCCTGCATGGTACTTCTTTAAAATGCTTGAGATAAAGCTACTGCTCACAAGCATATTCACGTCTAAGAGGAAAAGGATTTGTTAGGAACAAAAAGAAGATCAGTTACTGCATTGAATTTAGGGAAAGTTTATCATACACTTACTACTGGAGTAGGCTAGGTTTTAAATTTCCAGGATTTAAATTAGGCTCTTAGTACCCAAACTTGGTGCAGAGAGGTTGGCCTCGACTGTATTTTGTTCAGCTCCTCTTCTTTATGGATGATTGCAAGCAGTCCCTCCAGGAATCCCCCTAGAACACTGCCAAAGTCACTTAATAAAATCAACGGTGGTGAATGTGTAGGGTGGGGTAGGGAACTCTGACACCGGGTTAATGCTTGGCCGCGGCAGAGTGAGCGGCCAGCCCCTTGGGGAGAGGACTTCACCCCGTGACTCTACACAGAACCAAAACCAGTTAAACCAGGCATGACACTCAGCATTCCCATTTAGGACCAGCTTTAAAAAGGAAAATAGCTCCACTGTGCACTGACAAATTCAGCTTAATTGAAAATGTTAGCACCCAGGAGAATTCTGGCCCGTGACCTAGATAAAACAGAGGCAAACCATTGTGTGACTGCATTTCTTTAGTAAATGTAGTACCGCAGTCAGCAGTCTGCAGTCTGCAAAAATACTCGTTTTCAAAGCAAGCTTTCAGTGAAGCTTTCAGAATTACTTCTGTTTCAGGAGGGAAACACAGATGCAGGAACTAGAAAGGGCTTTCAATGCCTGCTTGTTTGTTTATTTATAGTCATTCTTATCTGGGGCAAATTAAATGCTTGTGCGTATTTTATTTGCAAATAAAGCATGAACAGTGAAATCCATAACAGAGCAAAAGGGCACACAGCGGTGCCCTTAAAAATCTGTCCTGTGTATGTAAGATAACTAGCTGGAGGAAACCTATGCAAATACTATCAAACATGCATATGCTTTGTAAGCTGTAAAAAGAAAGAAATCACCCATAATGTAGGAAAGTGCTCTGAAACTCATGTCATTTCTTGTAGGGAATTGTAGTCGGCCTTTCTGCATCAGAAAGGACATCCGAAATTATTGGAACAGACTACCAGAAAAGGCTTCCTGAACTACAGCCAGTGCATGCTTACGGTATTCAGGTATACAACTACTGCCCACAGTACAGAAGGACAAGCTTCTCATTTCATGGTTCATTTAAAACTAGAGCTGATCTGAAAAATGTTCACCGTCGGGAATGGTCTTTTTATATAGATATGTACTGTATTCTAACATACAGATTTTGTACTTGAATTGGTAATGAGTTTCACTGATGTCTTGTGGCCCAGATGTCCTTGTTTTAGTCTATCTCTAAGTCTGCCAGTCCGGGAAGCCTCCAGCATGAGACACAACAGACGGACAGAAGCAACCCGGGTCTGCATTCCTTCACAGCAGCCACACAGCATGAGCTATGCTGGAGTTTAGCTGGCATGCAGCAATGTGGGGATTGTTTTCCAGAATGGTCTTTGTCCTAAGATATGCCCTCTATTCCCACCATATCTCGAAGGGTAACAGCTTCCCTCGATCGCGCACAGAATACCTCTGCCCAAGAGACTCCATGGAGCTCTCATCTCAATGAGAGCTAATGACTCTCATTGCCATGGCCTTATTCTTGTGGAGTATCATCTTACTCTGTGCTACTTTCTACAGGCTGATGGGCATTTAGAAAAAAGAAGTATTCACTTAGATGACAGGCAAAGGAGGGTGTCAGTGGTGAAAGAACTACAGGTCTCTATTTCTGGAATGGCAGCATCTAGACTCTCTTCTCAGCTAGTCAGACTTACGTGATTTAACAACGATTTTGTTACCTCTCTGGGACTAAGATCCTAAGCGTTAGTCCTGCTGGAAGGCAAATTTTAATTCTCCCTGCTCATTTAAAATATTTTCCCCAAACCTAAGATGTCTAAGGCTTTTGCAAAGATAACACAGCATTTTCTGTGAATACCAAATACATTTTAAAAGTAGTTTTCAGTAGTGAAAGACTTTAAACTGTTTCTTTTTAAAATGTCTGTGAACTTTTGTCTTATTTCTTTTGTTTTCATATTCTCAGAGTTGTTTTGCAAGTAGGTTTTTGCCAGTGTCAAAAATGGAAGCACACTGCTGTGAGTGGACACAAGAAATTCAGCTGCACAGTGAAGCTGGTTTTTTCGATCTTATGTCCTCCAGAATCAGGGTCTGAATGAAGCAAGTTCGGGCAAGAAGACATTATAGAAGTAACTAACTGGAGTTAATCATTCCTTTCATTTAGCTTAAGAACAGTTCATCCAGTTTCTTCAGGGTCATAAAACCAACTCCTAAGCCAGCTGAAGTTGGTGGCAAAACGCCCAGTGATGGTAAATGGTACCACATTAGATCCTGGGTCTTCTTTTACTCACCTCACCAGAATCTACAGACTTTTAAAAGGCAGAGAGAGAGTTCCAAACCAAAGCCATTATTGCCCAAAGCAATGAGGATGCTTAGTGATAAGCCACAGTGCTGTGGCCAACTGGTAGAGAAAAGCAGGAGGGCTGGGCGGTCAGGCTAGGTCACCAGAGCCTTACATTAAACGCCCTGCTCTGCCACCAGCTTTCTCGAGCAAACTACAGACTGCTAATTCCTCAGTGAATGGCGAGCGTGGCAAAGCCCCGCTCCCGCACGCTCTGTCACTCAGGGAAACCTCAGCCTTCAGTTAGGCAGCGTGATCCTCTACAAAACCAATGGGAGGAACGAGGGGCTTATGGCTGGGGAGCACAGAAAGCAACAAGCTGAGTGGGGCATTGCTTAAACTAGCTGGTGGAAAATACCAAGTCTAGGCACAGATTTACTCCAAAAGGAGTTAAACACCTTGTGATGGCAAGAGGGAGGTTTTTATCCTTGCTTAATAGTCTTACCGTGAATACTCTAATGTTAGGTGCCCTTTTGAATGAGGGAAAAAGAAGAGATATGACAGACAGCCCTGGTTTATGTTCCTTCTATGGCTAGGCTTTTTCTCCTGCTCTGCAGCCAAAACATGCGCTGAAGCCCTCTATGTTTAACTAAGTTTAACTACTAAGCTATTTGGCACTTCACGGTGAATGGTTCTCTCTCTTTCTTCCTGCAGTGGTCCTCCACTTTGTAAACAATGAAATAGTCACTGGAATAGGGACTGAATCTGACTCTGCCACACCAGTTTCTAACTCCTCATCATGAAGTCAACATCTCACCATCTCTCCTTGGCTTAATGTATAGCCAGTTTCTTTACGCAAACCGTAATTCAGAGAGCTGTGCAACTCTGTACACTGTAACAGTCTGCTGGTGGTTGCCAGCTCTTAAAATACAGAAGCACCAGCTGCAGGTACAATAGGGAGCTGAAGGTAGACCCCTGACCTCCCAGTCAGAGCCTTTGCCACTGGGTGATAACTGGATGTGCACGCTGAGAATTATAAGACTTTGCTCAATTCTGTCTTGCGCAAAGCCTCACCTAAGTACCTTTACAAGCCTACCCCCTTGGCAAGGGGAAGGCCAAGTTTAAGAGTCCCCTGGCCCTTAATGAGACCACCAAGCAGCTCTGTGTTACCAGGAGATGGAGGCCCACTAGAAAAAAACAAATGCAAGATTGGGACAACACTGGCAGAAAAATATGGTCTGAGGGAACTAGGAGGGAAAGCTGAACAAGTTGTCTGAGGATTTCAGTAACGCCTAAAGATTCAGTGCAGTGCTCAGAGTTTTCTGTTGGATTTAACGTTTAGTTCCAGCTGATGGTTAAAACAGTGACCTGGTTGTTGAAGGTACAGAATAAGGTTTTTGAAGGCAATGAGACCTCAGTTTGCAGGCTGGTGCTGTGTTCCTTCTATAGATGGCACTGTAACTTACCAAATGCTTTGCTTCTCTGCCCATTATTTTTTCTGATACTATCAGCATTATGCCATCTCAAAAAAGCACACTGAAGGTAAAAAAACCTCAAAACCATCAGTAACATCGAGATGCACCTCAAATCACAAGTGTGATTTCTGGTCTCAAGAGCATTACGGCATTATACAGGATCTAATAAAAAAGCACCCTAGTTCAGTATCCAGCCTCTGTGAATGGCCAATAGCATGACCTTGGGGCAGAATGTAAGAAGAGACTAAACATATAGTGGTGTGCCCTTACCTGCTGTACCAGCTTCGAAGGAGCTGGAGGGACACCATACAGGCAGATGTGGTATCTTTACATTTAATATCCCTTGACGGATTTTTATTCAGTGAATTTCTTCAATTGCTTTTGCACCCATATAAACTTTAAACATCCACAGCAAACTAGATGGTCCTGGTTGAAACATAACTTTTGACTTTTTTCCAGAGTGAACATAAATCCAAATGCATTGTATGACATTTGAAGCAAATAATGTGCAAATGATTATCATTACGACCAGGAGCTAACTAAAAACAACTGCTTACACATGACAAGTCATACATGGTTTTCTCCATTATCATTCTCTTTGCACATAACTTCTTCACGATAAGGACTCTTGTATCTCAACAGCGCCATGTATAAATGGCACTGTCAGCATCCTTAGCGCTCGTCGGTAGTTTAGCAAACATCATTCTCAGTAACACCAGGGCCAATACACCAGTTCACTTAACTCTGTTTGTAACCACAAAACATTTCTAAAACTATCACTGATTGAAAACACCCTCCGTAAAAAGACTTGTTAGTTCATCAAATTTACAGGAGTATCAACAAATTACCTCGATTCACAAAGTCAAAATCCTTGGTGAAATCCACACGGACAACCCAACAGCCTGGCTTCTCCTCCAGGCGTAGAGCTCACATTACAGCAAAGTGGGCTTTGTACCACAGCACCAACAACCACCATGTGCCTGAAAGTAACTACAGTAGTTACACACGTCCTAGATCCTACACATCTGACAAACTGAGAAAAACACTCCATTCCTTTTTAAACTGTAATGAAAGGTATATTTCTATTTAACACAACTGTTTCGGTCATGCCCCAAAACTTTTTAGGTTCTTTCTTCAATAACCTCAAAATACATATATTAAAAAGTTTTAAAAACAATATCAATATTCTGTTTCCAATCCCAGATGCAACTTTAGTTGCATATATAATTTTAAGATAAATTGTCATTATATACCTTCTCATCCGACAGTACTCCTGCTATTATCACCCAGAACTAGTAACTTGTAAATATCTATGAAAAAAATTAATCCCTTTATCTTTCGGAAATTTACACATGCCCCAAAATTTTTTAGGTTCTTTCATCAATAACCTCAAAATACATATATTAAAAAGTTTTAAAAACAATATCAATATTCTGTTTCCAATCCCAGATGCAACTTTAGTTGCATATATAATTTTAAGATAAATTGTCATTATATACCTTCTCATCCGACAGTACTCCTGCTATTATCACCCAGAACTAGTAACTTGTAAATATCTATGAAAAAAATTAATCCCTTTATCTTTCGGAAATTTACAGCAGTATTCTTCAAAAGCAAATACACAGATAGTAGAATGTATACAATAACTGAGCCAGATTTCTGATTACGATTATGAAGAAACAGGCCACGGTTTATAACTGATAAGCACAGTGTATTTATTCTGAGGAGAGTGAAAGATTTATTATGTGTTTAAGCATTCATTTCCTTATTTTTGTGCATGTTTTCTGTAAAGGATGTGTTAACTGTATTATGATCATTTGAGAACTTAAACGGGTTTGGAAAGTCAGTCCTAAGTTTCACAATCACTCACCATGTTATAAACTAAGGATATCTGTTGATGTAAACATCTCCCTCCATACTTCTGAACGGTGTTTCCGTAAGAAGAAATCAGTTGGAGGATGGCTTCTGTATTATCACAAGCTTTCAAATGCAGAATGTTCCAATAAAGTAATTTCCATTCAGGCATCGAGGGCCAGAAGTTTAAGAGGCAGATAGGAAGTGGGTCCTGGAAGTTAGGATGTGTTCTCCCCACTGCATAGCCTTCTCTCTGGGATGGGCTGCAGAAACCCCATCTCCCTCTCTCCTCTCTGGGTTTCACAGCCTTGAGCACTGAAAAATACAAATGCATTCAGAAAGTGTATGTGCTCTTGCCGAGTTCAGGAGGGGGGTGCAGCAGAATTAGTAAAAAACCAACAAAGGTCCATATCCTATGTATGGAAAAGCGGGCTCTCCTTTCTCCCCCCCTCACAGCTCCTCCTCATCTGCCTGAGGGCTGAAGAGTTTCTTGACATCTTACTCTTTCCCCTGCATTGCTCCTGGAGGCCCCAGCACTTTCAAGCCCTCGGAAAACAAGAGCCATACAGTCTTTGCAGTGAAGCAGCCCTAAGAACTGGCAGGCTTAATGGAGCATATGTACAGCTCTCACACTTCTCCACAGCATAGCACCTCCAGCATGCGCGTACGCACACCACGACAGTTTCCAGCTGGGTTCTCCTATGCTGTGAGTGCCTACTGCTCCTTTCAGCGCTCTGTACTCAACTCTTCCACAGTGTTTCAACAGCTCAAGAAATTAACTGCTGTAGAAAGCAAAAGGGAAGACTGCAGCAACCTGGTGATGCTGGGACGTGCCCACAGATTGCCATAGCACGTGCCTTGAAGAACCGTTGTTTCTCTAGACACCATGCTCTCCACACATGAGCCTCCATTTTCCTTGCTGAAGTGCCCCCCCTCCTCTAGGTTTAGATCATGAACACCTGAGTGCTGTATTGACATCAGCTACCTCAAAGTACAACGGAGAGAGTTTCGTGTTGCAAGAACTCCCACAGCTGACAGCCCAGTCACGCTGCACTGCTGGAAAGTCTTCCACTCCGTAGAGCCACTTGCATGACTTCCCTTACTCACTGGGATGAAGATCCCACAGGTCTTGATTGCCAACAAGGTTTGAGAGTCTTTATTCCTGACAGGCTCATGATTTCCCAGTTTCACTGAGGCATGTAAGATGCTGACCGGTCTCACAAGGTGCTCCAGAGGTTGGTCATCCCTTCCTGCACAACAATCTTTGCTACATTCTGGTTGCAACATTGTCTATAAAGAGAAGGATTTGGAATTAAGCTTGACTGAAAAGTCTGGAAGTAGTGCACAGACACAAATTTGGCATATAGACTGGTTTAATCCAGCACTGAAAACTGATTAAAATACTCATTTTCAGAGAAACATTCCGCAAACTGTCTAAAGTTAACTGGAGGCCCCTTGTCCCTTAGAGAAGGTTGATGCTGAAGTTTGCCAAATGATGAATTACTGTAATGTTCCCTGTGTTGTCTGACCTGAACTTAGAGCTATGACTTCTACAAGGTTTTCTTAATGCTAGCACTCCAATCTCTTAGAGACACGCCACCATTTTGATCTTTTGCTGACCTACTAGCATGCTAAGCAAACATGGTGTCACTAGTGTCTTAGGACTGGAATTTTTTAAGGCATGGATGGGACTTAGGTGCTTGATCCCATTAATTTTGATGAGATTTGAGCATCTAACTCCTTTAAAGTCTTATGAAAATCCCTATCCAGTTTCCTGGGCATGGGTCATCAATAGAGTGAGGACACATTCAATGAATACTATATTTCAAGAACAAAAACACTCAGTAAATATGGTCCTTTCGAATAACAATGATTAATGAAAAAATGTAGATATACTCCAAAGTGCTGGCTTGGATTAGCTACAGGTATGACAGTTCTGCAACCTAGGGATTCCCTGTCCTTTCCTCCAGCTAGATCAGGAGCTCTTGTGATAGGCACTCCCATCAGCGGCCAAAAGGTGCCAGAGAATAAGACAGGTATTGGCAATCATTTCAGTAACATGTATTATCAACTTCCAGAAAGTATTTTCCATTCTCTTGAACGATCAGTTGAAGTTTTCTTGACCTTTGGGCTTCTTATGGAGGCCCACAGAGGAGCACTGGGGCCTCTAAACTGAGAAAAACTCCAGACGCTTTTGCTGGCTGGACAGAAAGACGTAATTGAAAAAGTAATAATAAGAGAAACTTATGAAAATAACTTTATAGGGATTTTTTTCCCCATTTTTGTTATTTTAAGGGCAGCCCTCATGAACCTTTTTGGCTGTACACTCAATAGCAGTGATTTCTTGGCAATCTCATTAGCTCTATTTTTGTATGGGTGGGCAGCTCTCATATAATAAATCATTTAGCAGTTCAGACAGTGATTCAACAAAGTGTAATATCCTTCTCTTCCCTGACAGTTTGTCAACATGGACTATGGTCCAACAGACAGACCTACGTCACCACATCCAGTCCTAAAGCAGGCTGGAAGAAAGCCAGCTCTGCTCCAAAATGTGCTCCGTGGTACTTGGGCTTGAGCGAATAAACCCAGCTTGTTAAGCTAGGGTCAGTGGTACAGTAATGGCATTACTGGTTTGGAGTTGGCTCACGTCTGACCAGCTGGGAGCAGAATGAACTTATGTCTGGGTTTGAAAGAGCAGAGTGAAAAGCTTATGTGAACCCTTCCAGCCCTGAGAGGTGTGGAAGGCCCTGCTGGACCCACACTCTTGCAGGATAGGGCCTTCTACTTTCAGAAAAGTTCCCAGGGATTTCAGTGAAGTCAGGTTTGATCCCCAAGAGGTCCAGAAGACAGCAGAAGAAGTAATTCTCTAGGAGCACTGAAAGGTTATAGGAAGGTCATAGAATCATAGAATCATAGTAGTTTGGGCGCTGGAAGGGACCTCTAAAGGTCATCTAGTCCAACCCCCCCGCCGTGGGCAGGGACATCTTCAACTAGATCAGGTTGCTCAGAGCCCCATCCAACCTGACCTTGAATGTTTCCAGGGATGGGGCATCCACCAC
>NW_008795334.1:1682454-1690199 GCF_000699145.1 Aptenodytes forsteri | reverse complement strand
CTGAAGAGGCCAAAGTCTGCTCTCCTGAAGTCCAGGGTAGTGAGCTTGCTGTGCGCCCTCCTCGGTGCCCTCAGGATCTTGAACTCCACCATTTCGTGGTTGCTGCAGCCCAGGCTACCCTTGAGTTTCACATTCCCCACCAGCCCCTCCTTGTTGGTGAGAACAAGGTCCAGCATAGCACCTCTCCTCGTTGGCTCCTCTACCACTTGGAGAAGGAAGTTATCATTGACGCATTCCAGGAACCTCCCGGATTGCTTATGCCCTGCTGTGTTGTCCCTCCAACAGATATCGGGGTGGTTGAAGTCCCCCATGAGGACCAGGGCTTGTGAGCATGAGGCTGCTCCTATCTGTCTATAGAGGGCCTCATCCGCTCAGTCTTCCTGGTCAGGTGGCCTGCAGCAGACCCCCACGGTAATGTCACCTGTAAACATTGGTCCAACAAATATTCATAGTACTGCTTGTTTCTTTAATACCTAAATGTCGTGCATATATTAAGAAGTATTCTGTATCTGTGGTCACACTTAGATTTACATTTTCCGCCACCAGTAGCTCCAATGAATGAGTTTTCAGCTGATGCGTGCGTGTAAGTGGTAAAATAATATTACTAAGACATATCAACCTGTTGGTACTTGCAGTTTAGGGATGTGTAAGAAACGTTGCTATCTGGGGAGATATCCACAGCTCCTCCTAACTCAGAATAGTAATTTAGGCAGGGTTGCAAATAATGCTTCATCCTTTGAAATGGTGGGTAGAGCAAAATAAAGAAAACATAATAGCCTTCATTTTGAGTTTGGGCTGATGGCTGACTTTGACACCCTGACTCTTATGAATATGTGACCATCAACGCCTGTGATGGCATGACGGATGCCGTCTGTCCCAGAAATGGTATCTGTTGCACCAAAGCACCTCCACAGGCTTTGGTGAGTGTCTTGTTCTGCAAGAATTGTCAGGCTACAGGAGATCACTGAGCAAAGGAGCTTGCCTTCAGGGAATATAGTCACCTGTATCTTACACTACACTGCTTTCTCTTGCTTCCAGTTGAACACTCCTCTGCTAAATATTGTCCTTTAGAAATTCAATACATAGGAGAAAAAAACCCACCCTAGTATTCCTGTGTCATGGAACTAAATTATAATGTTGCTAAATAAGATATATTGTTGTCCTACTGCATGAAGTCAGTGGTTTTTCTTTTTTTTTCTTTTTTTCTGCCCCTGCTTCTCTTTTTCTTTTCCATTTTCCACTTTTGGCTGCCTATTTCCTTATCTTGAGTAAATGAATATTCCAATTCACTGTGAACCAGCTAATACCCCAAACAAATTTGGATAAAGCTCAGTGTTAATTCCAGATACAGGTTTTCCCTTTCGATCTGCTCCATGGGGAAAGCTGCTAAGAAAAGAAAAGGGAAGATATCGTTCACCAGTTCTTTCTGGATGATGCATGTCACTGCTAAAATTAAAGGCTGAATGTGATGTGGCTTTTCCCAAATTTCTGAAACTTTCACAAGCAGCTACCTAGAAAATAGCTGTTCTAACATCACTGAGAGGGTTTTTTGCTATTCCTTTTGCATGTTTGATAAAAACAACGTAGTTTGGTGAACGACGTGGTTATGCCACCACTACACAAAATTTGTTATACACAAAGAAAATGAATCTCAGAACCCAGGAATTTACTTTGTGTCATGGTTTAACCTCAGTCGGCAGCTGAGCACCAGGACACTTTGGAAGCTAGGACTTGGTTTCCAAATCACCTTTTTTCCACATACAGTCTTCGATTTTCATCCCATTTGACACCAGTTTGGCAAAAGTTTCTAACTGCCTTCATTGCATGTTGTCTCATACACCACAGCTTCTCTCTTCCCCCAAATACCGCAACTCTGTAGCACTCGTTTGAAGCTACCGCTTGCTGCAAAGGTTTGCAGACCACTGAACAACCTGCTCTGGCTACTTACCTTTTCATGTACTGAGCCTAGACAGACTCATCTGCACTTACTGAACTTGCAGCTGGCATGGGCTCTCTGAGCACGTTAGCTGACTTAAAAGAGACCCTTCCTAGGCGATGGCACAATGAAAGAGGTGTTGAGGAACATCTCCCTGGGGGTACTAAAACCCCTCTACCATGCTCCTCACTGAGAAAGATTTGAGACGCTGTGTGTTCTTGAAAATTTACTCAGGAGGGTGAAATGGGGTAAGATGTATACTGAATGGGTGTCAGCAGGGGAAGATGCTGCATTTAAATGAGCAGAGTGCAAAATCGGCTGGAAGATTATTGGAGATACATACTGGAAGTAGAGATTCGTGCTCCGGATCAGACTGTGTGTGTAAGAACACCCTGCTTCCACTTCCAGTCTTTAATGAAGTAAGTTGTAAGAAAGTAGCCAAAAAGCAGTCAAACTCAGAAGAAAACTGGAAGGGAAATACTGTTTTGCCCTTCTGTGCCGCTTCCAGCTCAGCAGAGAAGTGAAGGCTGTTGTTTTTGCATTAAAGAAATCGGGCGTCACATTGGCAGGTACACAAACCTACAAGCATCGGCTCCCCACCAATGTGCTTTTGTTTTAACGGGCTAAAAAGATCCTTGATAACAGCTGGTGAAAGGCCCATTGTCATGTCACATCCTTTTCCCAACTTGACCTGTCAAGAGAGCAGAACTATGCAGCTCTGGGCGTACAGAGCGGGGTGGGAGAGCCACGCTTTACTTCAGAGTCCTCTTTCAGTTGCTGGTTTGTGCGTGTGGTCATTTTCCTTTTGTAATATGGTATGTATTTTACGGGAGGCCCTAGAAAGAACATGTACGGACCTGGACCTTGCTGCGCTTGGCAGCTACGAACACAGAATGAAAGGAAGCTCTCTGGCCTGACGAGTTCACTGGTTTTGTGCTCAGGTTTATTCTTTCCTTTACCTTGGTACCTCTTTATTTCGGGTTGCTTCACTTCCCTTTCACCACTCCTCCGCTTCTTTTTTACGTAATTGGTCTTCAGTCAACCCAATTTATGTCTTTTTAGCCTTGTGTAACTTGGTATCACCTACTTGTGATATTTCTCCTTTCCCTAGCCTTCTTTCTGCTCTCTTTCCCAGTGGTTTTCATCGTTTATATTTGTTGTGTTGTCCCTCCACCTACTGTGTGTGAACAAGAGGAAGGGAGAAGTACCTGGAACCAGAGAGAGAGAGAATGGGGTTGAATGCAGTTACAGAACTGAGAGACAGGAGACTATGGCAGACTTGGATGAAGAAAAGCAGGCTGGTGGAGAAAAAAATGATGCTCGTTAAAGAGGAGGCTGGATATAGGAATTTCCTATACCAGAGGAAAGGCAGGTCTTGGTGAGAACAATATAAAGAAGGAAGGAAGTGGTTGTTTGGGCTAGTGGGAGAATTGACCGTGGCTGTGGATGAAAGGAGAAGCTGAGCCAGGCTGTGTGCAATCAGCAGAGCTATCAGCCTGGGATCTGGAGGCCTCCAGGAGAGGCAGAACCAAGCATCACAGCCACAAAGGAGGGCCAGGCAGGGAAAAACCCACACCTAAAAGCATAGCAGCACTCGAAACACAGAGATACTGGTCCGGGATTTGTTACCCAGGGAACAGAGAGGATGGTGAAGACCCCAAAAATTATGCTTTGTAAATGATATCATTGAATATTTACAGGCATTTATGCATGTGATCTCTCATTTTGAATCACCTGTGCTCTGATTCATTAGGCTTATAGCTAGCTAAATAGCAACATGTATAGTAGTATATCAGATCCTGGATAGTCAACAGCTTTTAAAATCTAAAAATTTAATTAATTGCAAAGACAGGCAAACAGGAAAACCTCAAATGGTGCTCAGCTAGCAGGTGAAAATTGGATGTATTAGGTTTCAAAAATCAATATAAAATTCCAAAAGAGAGAAAAACTGCTTCACAAAAGGGCTTCACACTCTCCCAGGACAGGGTGAGAAGGGATAATACTGCTTTTCTCCAAGGAAAGAGCAAACTCAGATGATCCATCCACTCCTGTAATTCCCAGAATTCCCAGAACATCGATGCCAAGCCTGACAATATGTTGCTGAGTGAGTGGTAGCAGAGAGAAAGTGACTGTGATAGAAGACAGCATGGCTGGGATAAACAAACAGGTGCTGTCAGCCAAATGCTGAACACTGCAAATGCACCACAGCAGATGCTCTGATTAAATGAAATGTGAAGTCACAACATTTGTTTGAGTGATTGAAAAAAACCAACATGCTCTCACAATCACAGATAGATTGATTGATTTTTATGAGAATTAAAAATAACTAAAGCTCTGGTGTTACTTTTCTTTTAGCTTGCAAGTTTTTAAAAAATAAATTAAAAAACCTCTTGAATGGGAACAGTCTTCCTTGGAGTCATTTTTCAAAATTAGGGTTTTTCTATCTCTTGCTTCTGAGTGGATACCTTTACCAACCTGATCTCAAAGACAGTCTGCCTGTCATGGAGAGTTGAACTGTCTTTGAATCTAGTTTTATCAATGAAGAAAATGCTAAATTTCTGGTTAAGATCTCTTCCACCACCCTCCTCTGCCTTGATAGATGCTGCTGTAAGGGTTCCTCTCGTCTGCTCACTCAGCCCATCTCTCAGCTCACCCCTTCACACATGACAAGCTATGAAAGCGCACAACCTGCCTTCGGTAGTCAGTAAAAAAATCTCCAAATACTCTCCAGGAGGATTGATATCTGTTGAGAGGGATTAATACCAATGGGGTATTAATGCCAGGGCTGTCCAACTCCTGCACCATCACCAGGCACCACGTTGCTCTTTGCAATGGTGTGAGTCCCGTGACAGCTCAGAGGCTGCATCTCTGAGCAGCTCTGAAATAATCTGGAGGTTATACAGAGCTGTGCTGGATGTGCCTACCCCTGTTTTACACTCTAGAGAACAAAGAAATTCCAAGCAGAATTTTAAAAATAAATACCATACGGCCTCAAGTTCTCTGTGTGACATTCAGTGGTTTGTTAAAGGGACAAAAAGGACAAGCAAACCAATGAAATGTACGAAGTCCTTGAGTAAACAACCAAGAAGATCTTTAGCCAGAACAGCCCGCTCATGGCTCAGCTCAGCTTTTTCCAAAAACTGACCTAGGATTGTGCAACATCCCCAACTATGACCATTATGGTCTGGGGGAAAAAGAAGCTCTGCTCAGAGAACATCAGTCAGGACTGACAGATTGCAGAGGAGATAAGGAGGCAGAAAAGCCCTGGTGCCAGCAGGATAACTTCCCTTCTTAACCAACCCAGGGGCCTTGCTGGTTTAAGGCGCATTTATAAAAGCTTGCAAAGAAAAGATTAATAAGCCAGGTAAAATAGAACAGAAATAGAGGATCCTCGGGTGTTTCACCCATTTGCTCTTTGTGCAATGTTTTTTTTGGTAAATGTAATTTTTTTCCAAATGGAGGGTGCCCACGTTACTGGAAGCATGTTGTGTCAGATCTGCTTTGAAGAAAAAGGTTTATTGTCAGGTTAATATGACCAGAAAAAGGAGTGAGAGCACAAAGATGCCATCTAGGACTAGTTTTGCACAGAGTTTGGTCTTGAACACCAGATCTGTTCCTTCAGGGAGACACGTTATAGCGGCAGAAGCTGCCCAGGTCACAGCTTCCTCGATGCAAGCTGTTCATTGCTGCCGTGGGATAAGATCAGGCCTGCCACGACACCAATCAGGCCTTATTATCCCCCTGCTCCTGCTATTCAAGAGGCTTAAAGATTTTAGATGTTATGTTGAAGACAAAAAGGAATAGGAGAGTTCCTCTTCCCAGCAGAGAAAACGAAAATGGGTAGAAGACCAAACCGGTTAATACAATACAAGCTGAACCCTCACTCTACCTGAAACTGTATTTTCCTAAAAGCCTCCATTTTTCCTTTTGTGCATAGCAGCAGAGAGATCCCTGATAACCAGAGAAGACCCTCTTCCTCTGCTTCTACCTTCTCCTATAACCACCATATTACACATTTTTCCACAATTACTTTACTTGAGCGTAGGCACAGTCTGCTTTCGGGAAGGGTGACTCCACCCTATACGCAGCTCGACACTGATGTCTGCTCCTCCATAGGTTTTCCCCGGTCTAACAAGTACAGATGCAAGTCTGTTACAGGCGATAAGGACTACTGAGATGCTAGCTTGAGTTTTACTGGAAAGAAAAATGGAGAAGCTAAACCAAAGCATTTGTTTTAAAAGAAGAGAGTTTTGCAAACAGCTGCAAGAAAAATTCTCCTATTTTGCTGCTGTTACAAATTCCATCGCTATGTTTCTAGTAATGTTTCTGGAGAGGAGCGGGAGAGTGACCTCAGAAAAACCTTGCTGGAGTTTCTAAGGTGCTCGTTTTCATATTTTGCCTCCCGTACCATTTGCCAGGGCAGCTGTAATAGGGAGAGAAAAACCGTTGGAAAACCTACGACCAGTATTCAAGGGGCTTAGAGCAAGCCCTGCAACTCTCCAGGCAGATGGTGGTTGGGAAAAAAAAAAAAAAGCAAGCTGGGCTGATGCTAGAAGTGTGTTTCCGTGGGGACAGGGACGTAGGGATGCTGCCTCGTACTCAACCAAATGGGAAGCAGGTTCAGGATTAGGATTAGGAAAGAAGTGGCCAGACTTCTGTTGCCATTCAGGGTGTCTTTTACACTCCTAAATAGACAGCAAAATCATACATTTGATATTGCACGGTAATAAAAAAAAGAGGTAGGATAATTATTTTAAATTGTTAGTCTTCCACTACCCCAGGAGAATAAATCTAATTGATGTCTGATATATATTGCTGTTATTTAAATATTACAAGAATCAGAAAATAGTTTGTGTTAGCATAAATATTTGAAAATACACTTATTATTTCTCTTTAAATGTTTCAGATTAGATTACCATTCATCTGGTTTTCATCTAGTTGCAGTTCTCAGAAAAACCCCTATAAACTCATCTCCTGTTTTTAGGCCCTTTGTTATTCCAGCAAATTTCAAACAATAAACAAAGACCAAAACAAAAGGTAGAGGACAATAAAGACAAAATCCCAGAACGGAAATAGAGTTAAATATATGAATTTACATGATATAAATATATTTGAAGAGTTAGCATTTTTTGCTTTGACTAATTTATAACAACAAACAAGATTCAAAATCCCAAGTTTTGAATTGAGGCGAATTCATGCCTAAAATAAGGGAATGTTGAAAAGTATATCCTACAGTTTGCTTCTCATCAAAAGTTGTCGAAAACTGTGACAAGCTGAGAATGTGGCCTGTTATGATCCCCTCTCAGAAACTCTACGTAGTAGTAGGGGTTGATGTTCGCATACCTACATTTCCAGCACACAGGTATCTGTCTGTGCTTGAATAAATACAAGCAAGTAACTTTGGCTCATCTTTCCAACGCTTATGAGTGAAGATTTTTAGGATTTGGCTTTAAAAAGGCCTTGTGAAAAATTTTTCTTCCCTCTTTCTAGAAACTTCCATGCTTAACCTTAGGCTCAAGAGCATCTGTTCGAGCTAGGACTACTCACACGACGCAAATTAGGCGTGCAAGTCTCTGCAGGACAGAGTTTGTTTTCTTCCCCTGCATAAAGAGAAAAAAAGAGTATTCACGCACGGTGTTTCTTAAGCACACCTTGATGCCTGCTTCGCTTTTGAAAGAAGAGAAATGCTGTCAGGTACTGTGCTGACCCTCACACATTTTTGCAAGGCCACGCTCACCCCTTAGCAACAGGAGGAGACGCCTGCAGAGGCGTCGGAGGCACCTGCCGGGGCTCCGCTCCCGGGGCACGA
>NW_008795334.1:1681258-1681483 GCF_000699145.1 Aptenodytes forsteri | reverse complement strand
TTAGTCCGCGCCGAGCTCCGTTCCGGCCCCCTGCCGCCCTCCCCAGCTTTGCTCGCTGCGGGAAAGCGGCTGGGCCCCTCCGAGCCGCTGCTCAGCCCCCGCGCAGCGTGCGCGCCTCTGGATGGATCCCTGCCCCCCTCCCCCCTGCGCATCTCTTCCAAACTTAATCTCTTAATCGCATTTCCCCTCCCCGCCCCCGGGGTTGGGATGAACGGGGCGGCCGGA
>NW_008795334.1:1659712-1680938 GCF_000699145.1 Aptenodytes forsteri | reverse complement strand
GGGCAGCGCGTTCCGCGGGGGAGCTCCCCCGCAGCCCCTTCTCCCGTCGCTCAGCCGAGCCAAGGAGAAACGTTCAGTCTCGCTCCTCAGGCAGGGCAGAAAAACAGATCTGCTTGCTGTTTGCTCGTGCCATAAAATGCAAAGACAGGCAGGTGGCGGGTGAAATTTAATAGTTAAATATTTTGGCGTGTAACAATAGAGACACTTTAAATAGCTCTTCATCTGATTGCTGGTACAGAACATGAGTGAAGGTGGTATAAACCCAGATACCAGGGTAACAGCTCCCTTCAGCTGCAGGCTTGGAATTTAATCTGCAGCTTTTAGTAAGCCTCGGTGGATTCTGTTTTCTGACAGTGGTTAGGCAAACTCTTGTTAAAATTGTTGTGACTTTAAGATTCCCTGGAGCCCTGGGAATTTCAGACCGTAATGGTTCACTCCAATATCAGCCGGAAAGGTAATGCTGTGTCAGGCTTCAGGGAATTGGTACTGACACAGTAAGCTGGCTGGTGTAGGACCAGAGGCAGAAGAACAATGAGGAACGTGAAAAGAAGGGCTTTTGTGCCAAGGAAAGGTGAGTATGCAGCCTGGAAGAGGAGAAGTGAAGTGCGTGTAATCACCGATTGTCTGGGGAAGATGAATATGGTGGTTTCTATATAGCCTTCTGTAGGACCAAGAGAGAGGCACATGACTCCGTCATATGTATGGTACATAAAATACCTTGTGACCATGAGTTCTGCCAATGAAGCCAAGAACTCGATGGCGAAGCAATTCTCTGTAGGTAATGAAGCTGCCAGCAATCACTCCAGGCGTGATAATAATTAAGGGACTATAAGTCTTCCTGTATAAGAGCAGAAACTTGTGGGGTCAGGCGGAAACTTCCCTCTTGGGCAGTTTATTCCGCAGTTCACCGTGACGGGAGGTCTCGCGCCTGTTCCTGTGCAACCCAGGGCCTGGTGAGCAGGGCAGAAGGGCTCTTACCTCCTTGTACCCTCCATGCAGGCCCGAGAGGTCCATGTGTACAAAGGAAGCTGCCTATAACTTGTTGTGCTTCCTCCTTCACTTTCTTAATCTGCTCGATGCATGAATGACAAAGCTGTAATGTGCTGTTACTATTGCCACCGTCCTCTTGCCTTGGGAGCCTGGAGCATCACCATGGCTGTGGTGCGAGAGGGAAGTATCTGCCTTTCCAGCAATGGCCAGAGTGGATGCTCCTGCTAAGGGAAAGGAGGAAGAAGCTGCCAGTGAAGCAAATGTGGCTTAATTTGCCTAACACATTATATTTCCTTTTAATCCCAGTTTGGCTTAAGCTCTGGAGCATGAGGGTTATTATCTCTTCCAAAAATCTGGTCAGCGTTCACTGTTCTAAGTCTGGATGATTTGGACTGAGCGAATTATGCAGAACTTGACACATTAGTCCAAAATTACTGCAAAGCAATGTCAATCTTAAAAAGAAATAAAAAATTGAGGAATGTTACAGGTATCAACATTCAGTGTGCCAAGCCCTATTGATTTGGGTGAAAACCAGAAATAGGGATCATGCTGTGTCTGGCTACTAGACCCATCTGCTTCAGCTGGCTCTGTAATTGTCTCTCACCAATTTATTCTTTGGCCTAGAGATGTTAGCAAATGTCCAGTGTGTTGTGTCTTCCAGCTCGCTTCTGACCATTTAAAATGACATCTCTCTCAAATGAAAATAAAAGAAACCATTATGGTTGCAAGCAGGGCTGGTGGACCTCCCTAGTATGGAGAAGACAGGCTAGTGAGGATGTTAGCAGTATGAGACAGCTTACAACCTGTCTTAGGCTGTAAAATAGTGCCACGCAAGGAAATTAAAGCAGAAATGGACAGATTGAAAACTCTGAGCGTGCTGTGTATTTTTATTTCTAATGATTGTGTGACTCGCTAGTTCGATTCCCATCTGGTTTAAATCCTCATGTGAGCACTGTCACCATTGTGTAGCACTGACAGGAATCCACCCTGTGGTCTGCAGTGCATTTCTCCTCTGGTGGGGCTGGAAAGGGAGGCTGTCCTCTTTTTACAGATGGGGAGCCAAGACACGAAGTGATGAATGTCTAGATCTGCAAGGATCGAGGTACTTCCCTTCTTCTGGTCCAGAGGTCTTAGGGGTCTTTACTCCTTGGGTCTGTGACCTTTCACCAGAGCAGGTCTTCTGGGTGCCAGAAGTTGTCTTTTTCCTCTGCCAACATCAGTTTAATCTGGATGCTGCAGGATAGGGAAGTCTAAGTTGCACTGAAGTTTGGATGGACCCTCATAATAATCCTCTTGTCTCTCACTG
This sequence comes from Aptenodytes forsteri, assembly GCF_000699145.1. Lineage (NCBI taxonomy): Eukaryota > Metazoa > Chordata > Aves > Sphenisciformes > Spheniscidae > Aptenodytes > Aptenodytes forsteri. The sequence goes on along the minus strand of NW_008795334.1, from coordinate 1,678,642 downwards.
GAGTTCTGAACCAGTAGCACTACGGTGTTCCGCTGAGCAGGGAAAAGGGCCAGAGCTCTGACTCTTACTGCGAAGCTGCTTATATATTTAACAGTTTGTGTTTTGTAAGAGAGTATTTTGAGTGGTGATAGATTTGGTGTCATCTGTATGTTGCAGAAGGTGAGATTTTGGAATTCTGTGGACTTTTTGCTTTGATCGCAAGTCACTTTGGGTAGGAAACAGGAGTTCAGCCTTGCACACGTATTTAATTTTGCACAAATATCAACCGTGCTTCCCTCTGTGTAATAGTAAACCAGTCCTACTATTTTAACTTGGCATGTGCTACTTAAGTGAAGAATGCCCTCTTAATGATAAAATAAACCGTATTAGTAGCACTCAGAGGAATTAAAATAAAGGCACCAAATGAAAAACCCTGTGAGAGTGCTACATCAATCTGCATTATTAAAGGTGAGGTATCTTGTTTCAATTAAAGCATCTCAGTTTCACTGAAAGAATATATCAGCCTTGTAAAGCCTAGTGGGTTACTACAGCAAAATAACAAATCTAATTTAATCTAATGGCCTGTAATTTTAAAATGTCAAGGTTCCCTGTATGTGTGTTTAAACTAGAATAACTGATGGTTGAAAGAACATCTGTATAAACAGAGTTATATTCTTGCTGCAGAGATTCGTAAGAGAGTAATACAGTAATAAAGTCGCATTTAATACCGGTGTAACTCCTAAGGGTATTGTTATCTCCTCATCACACCTCCTAGCCTTGCCTCATTAATATGCTCTCTCCTCATGGTTGAGACTTGGTTCAATTAGGGATGGCTTTTCTGTAGACTTATATTCCTTAGAAACTTTGCCAGCTGATAAGAATGCTTCCCTTGTAGTTGTATGGTAATAATAAACGAGTCATGTTTTTCTGTCCCCTATGGTCAGCGCTTGACTTTGCTGTTCCTTCTCGATGTGTGTAGGCTAAAACCCATCAACTTATAAGAAGTCCGCTACTTTTCTTCTATATATATATTCCCTTATGAGAATTCTTTTCTTAAGGAGAAATTTGCCAGCCAGAGGGGTTTGCTGAGTGTGTGTGGGTTATTTTATTTTTTCCTTCTAGCAGAACACTTACCTCTGTTAGATTTCCATATTGAAGGTGGCAGTTTTGAGTTGGTAGCAGTGGCATCGCTTCTTGGAGAAGTGGTGGGGCTAGGTGTATTTCTAAGTGCTTCTGGATGTGTCACATCATACAGCAGAATAGGCCTGCCACTTCTTCACCACCCTCTCTGTGAAAGAGTATGAGGGGTATCAAACCAGGAAAGTGACTGAGGCAAATGAACTTCATGTGACTGTCTTGTGCCAGGTAGTCTGGAAACAACGTTTCTTTAGGGTGTCTCTCCTTTGTGGGGACGAAGTGCGAGAGAACTGAGGCTTATGGCTCCCATTGCAAAAACATAACTTCAAAGGGGATGAAGGTAGTTAATTGACAAAATCTTGTCTACTTGATGAAGGGACTTCATTGGAAAATCTGCTGTGGGGGTCTGCAACTTGAGGAATACACAAGTTTGTTTATATGACCTTCAAAATGTGGAATGACACTAACTGGGGTGCCCTCACTTTGAGGAACATCAGAGATAAAGCTCTTTTGATGAAAAGTATTGATTAAGCTAACTAATTCACAGATTACACAAGTAACCTATGTCCCACAGGAGTGTTTCTATTTCCAAATATGTGTAGATATCAGCTTCAAAGCAAAGGAAGAGTAGATGTTAAGATCCTTGAATAGGCATTGTAGTTCCACCGGACATTGATACAGTTCTTAGAATGGTGGTGCCTCTAGCCAGACTGGGACCTTTGGGTGCCACTGCAGTCTTGCTGTTACTTGGATAGGAGTGGATCAAATCCAAGAAGCATTTTCTCCAGTGAGCAGTTCCAGAGAAGGCAGTCCGGCTGCCCGTGAGAGTATTTGAATACAACCATTTAAGTATAGAATGATGCACTAAGCTTTAAGACTGCATGGTTTTATTGATCAAATATTGTAGGAAAGTTGTTGAATTAGCCTCCAAGCAGTGCCTACAGTTCAAATTTCTCAGCATTTAGCCTTTCTTTATTTTTTTCTTTTTTTTTCTTCTGCTGGAAGAGTGTCTTACCTATATACTTTACATAATGTATTGGGAATGAATTTATTAAAGTGAGCAAGTGTATTCTCAGACTAGAAGAAACCTGTGCAAATGGCTTAGACAAGTTGTCTGATTTGTGGTCAGCTAAAGTTAGGCCACATGAATCCTTCCCACAGTGTCTATGAAACAACCATGAAGAGTCAAAAGGCTTCTGGTCCTAGATGGATGTGAATGCAGAATAACTTTACTGTGGTTATAGTGACTGGACTTGGAAATGAATTCTTCACTGCTATCTCTACATCTCCGGTGGGCAGTGTTTAGGGATTGCAGACAGGGCAGATGGGATGCTCTTCATTCTGGCTAAGTTAGTCATTCAGTGGAATGAAACTAAATTGATTTAAAGTGGGTAGAAGAACCCGCCCAAACTCTCTGACCCTGTCAGACTACCACCTTCTAGAAATTTTTTCCTCTCCCAGTTGCCTGGCAGCCAACCTCCTGTCCTGTATACATGGACCCAATTCCCTCGTCATGAGATCCGTTTAAGCCATGTTACAAGTAGCGCTTGGCACTGGGGTGAGAATAATCAGAACAGCAATGCTATTGATAAAGGGATAATGTCAGGAAATGCCGGACTGAGCTGTTAATTGTCTTAAAACTGAATTAATTTCTCCTTTCAGTACTAAAATTTTAAAATAGGTAAAAGATCTGCCCTTAACGCCAGTCTGGAATGCCATTATGCAGTTGGTGATGAAGATCAGTTAACGCAGCTATGTAACCTCATTGCACTTTTTCTGCTAGTGTTAACTACATCTTTTAATTATTATTTTTTAAGTATTGGTCCTCTAGAAAGGAAGGTGGAATCTTTTCCCAAGTATGGAGGATAAATAGCAGACTGATACAGCAGAATTGTTTTCTGGCTTCTAAAATGTGTTGGCCAATCTGAGAAGTGTTATTCTACAACAGGTTATGAAAACTGTATTACTTTTTGTTTGGAAAAGCTACCAGTCTAGAAGCTTTTCATCCATGGATGAATGCTTCTGTGTGTTCTCTGCAAGCATCCCAACAAGAACAGTTTTTAAATAAGGTTACAGAAAAAGTAAGATTTATAGGGGTGAAGTGTCATTTAAAAGGGCAGCTGCATAGGGGGAAGGTATGAACGTTTTGGTATGCAGACTCTGAAGATCTAAGCTTTCCCTCCTTCTCCTCCCAATATATCATTTAAATAAGAAAGTACTGTCTTTCCTTGCCCCGCTCAGTCCCTTAGATCACAATGACTACACCAGCTACTATGGCACCAATAACATAACATCAAAATTGATAGCTGAAACTTCTCCCAGCTATGTTAATTGCTGTCTCAGGGGAAAGGGCTTCAGTGCGTGTCCTCGAGACAGCCTTGTAAGAATGTGAAGAACTATTACACACCCCAGCTTAAAATGAAAAAAAACCCCAACCAACCCTGCGTATTACTGCCTTTTGTTTTATAAACAGAATAAGTGTACTCCCTGTACCTGGGACAGGGTGGGGGGTGACCGCTGGGGCAGCAGCTCTGCTGGAAAGGACCTGGGGAGACCTGCGGGACAACAGGCTCGGCATGAGTCTGCAGTGTCCTGGCAGGAGGAGAGGTTAGCCCTTTATGGTTATTCTGGAGCCGGCAGATTGATGGACATAGTTGGTTGCTTCTGCTTGGCACTTGCTAGGCCACACCTGGAACACTGCATCCAGTTTTGGGGCCCAGAGTGCGGGGGGAACATTGGTAAGCTGGAAGGAGTTGAGCAGAGAGCCCCCAGGCTCGTTGGGGCTGGAGGACTTGCCCTGAGAGAGAGAGACTGACGGAGCTGGGCTTCTTCAGGAGAGGTGGCTTTGTGGGGACATGGCAGCAGCCTCCCAGCACCTGTGGGCAGGTTTTTGAGAAGACGGAGCCAGGCACTTTGCAGAGGTATGTGGCAGGAGGGTGAGATACTTGTCATAAACTGAAATAGGGTTGGTTATGACTTGGCATAAGGAAAAGTTTCTTCGCTGCAAGGCCAGTTGAGCATTGATGCAGGTCGCCCAGAGAGGCTGGGAGATCACCATCCCTGGAAGATTTCATGCCCGACTGGGCAAAGCTGGAAACAGCCTGGTCAGACTTGAGAGCTGCCCTTGCATGGAGCAGGAGGTTGGACTAGAGGCCCTCCGAGGTCCCTACCAACCTGAATTACTCTGTGCATCTATGACTTCTTGACAGTGGGTGAGTGAACATCACTTAATTTTATTTTCAATGCTACTTTATTTGTTGCTTATATTATTGTAGTGCTTAAGAGCCTGTTTACATGAACAAGATCCTTCTCTATACAAAAGCAAAACTCCTATGGCTTACGGCAGGCATTTTCAGGGTATGCTACTGAGTTTCCTTTGTAGAAACTCCTCAAGGCAGTGTAAAATATGTTTGGCTTCCAAACTAACTATTTTTGCTAAACCTGTTTTATTTTAGAAAACTGTAAATACGACTGATTTCCTTGGCTTGGTGAGACTTTTTTTCTTTTGTTATTTAATTCATTGTGTACTGCTATAATTGACCAGTAAGGAATTAAAATTATTTCCCTTGCTTTTCAGATCTCGAGAAGATGATGTGCAGGCTTAATTCTTGAGAATTCAGATGCTAAATCCTTAAGAAGTTTTTTGTTTGTGGTATTAGTTGGTTTTAAGAATCCTCTACCTTGATAGTCACTTTGCTCAGTTCTAGTGTAACTTGCTACTGTTCACTAGTTTTTTTTATTGTATGTGTGTATATGATGATTATTGCTGGTAATCCTTACCTTAGCAGAATGGCTAGCTTAATGATAGAGTTAATAATAGAACTTGCATCTGATGTTAAAATAGACTTAAAATAGTCTAGTGACTTCTTGGTTGGTGAGGAAAGGAGACAATCCACTTCATTTGCCCATTTTGCTGGTTTCTGCTGTTTTGAGGTCTTGTGCCTAGTATCAAAGACAGCTTGATTTTGAAATCAACTTTGACAAACTAAGATTTTGAAAAATAATACTGCTGTGGCTTCTTGGCTCTGGCGTCGTCGTCAGTGATTCACAGAGCACTTCACAGGCTAAGGAGCAGCGTGGTGGAGGCAGGGGAAGCAATTCTTTAATTCTGCTTTGTACGGCTGAATGACTAAGGTAAGGGGGAAATGCTCTTCATTAATCTCTCCTTCACAGAATTTTCTCCATGATCCTGGTTCGTGCTGGAAATCAGACAGGGATTTTTGCACTATGTGATCCCACAGTGAGTTTCAGGAACAGCATGAAAGGAAAAATTCTGTGATTTCTTTTCCCTATACTATTCCAGCCTCCAAAAATCTCCCTACCTCCATCTGACCTTCCCATGAGATTCAGAAGAATCCCAGCCCTCCGGTTATCTACAGGCTATAGGGAAAGTGGCTGCACATACTCTATATAGTGCAAAAAAACAGGAGTCCTCATCCTGAGACTGTAAATACATTCCCTATTGTTTCCTTTCCTGTAGGCATGGGTGGATCTCAGTACAGTATTGCAATCATGAGCAATCAACTCTCTGGCTGGATTACAGTATAATTTAAAAGATAAATTAGGCTGTTACCTCCCTTCTGTTCCTCTGATCACACATTGCTGTGATTCAGGTTTTTCTCGCCAACAGTGAGGAGCTGAAATCTCTAAAAAGATTAATACAGAAAAGTTCCCAAAATTTATTTTAGATCCGATACATTCAGCAAAAGTGCAGGTCAAGGGCTTTAACATACGGTATTGGTAATGCCTGATAGCACTGCATCATGTGAAGTCCCTTACACAGGATAGGACTCTTGGAAGGAGAAGTTGTGAACTGAAGATGAAGAAAAGTGTATCTTCCAGTATTGGAACTTTCCATTTCCAGAGTGGCAGAAAAATGCTCCAAATGACCTTTCCACTAAAACCAGAAGGCCAAGAAACTCAGATGAATTTGTACTTCAGGAGCAGGCCACAGACTGGCACAGATGACTGTAACCTTTGCTCTGACTTGAGAAGCACAGTCTTGCTTTTGCGTAAGTGGAGGCTGATGCCCCTAAATAACTGATTTCAAGCGGGAGCAGAATGGTTGCACGGCTACAGAGGACAGGGAGCTGAGGTTAAAAGCTCTTTGTGGTGCTTTGCTTTGCAAGCACTGTTTTCCATGAAATGCACAGAGCTATGTTAGGCTGTTGTATCACAGCAGAAGATTGTGGCTCTGGTGGAATTGAGAGGTTGTCCTACAATGCCTTAAAACAAATGTAAGCCCTAAATCCAAACCTATCACTTCAGTCTTTAATAGCGTATAAATATTATAGGAAATTGTGGAACTCATAATAATTTAATTTCTTGAATATCAGTGATGCATGTTTTATACCTGACATGGGTGTATTGGGTACTCCCCTCCATCTTCTCCCAAACAAACTCTGAAAGTCCTTCATCCAAATGCCTACTTTACTAATCTAGAAAATTCTTAAATAAGAGATTTTTCTTCAGTCTGCTGTCAGAGAAAGCCTCAGTGTCTGAGGAAAAGCACTGAAGTCTCCTCTCCCCCTCCACCCCCCCATTTTCTTGCATAATTCTTTGTTTTAAGTATTATTAACTGCTTGCCTTTGTTAACAGTTTTTCTTAGATTTTCCAATTTTTTTTCCAATACAAAAAGGAGACATGGTGTGTTAGCTAAAGTCTGCTATTTGTCAATGAGCATTTTCTGACTGGGTTTGGGGAAGGGGAGGGAGGAATGAGGAGAGGCAGAAGCGACCGCCTCACCTCTGTCAGACCGGCATGGGCAGGGATGCCCAGTGTGCCAGGGCATTCAGTGCTGAATCCCTTGGCTCTGTTTCCGTGCAATTGTTGTGATTCATTTCAGTGGGCTAACTTGCATGTATTGTGGCAACAAAAACAACTTTGGAAACTTTCTTTCAGTCCAGAAGCATAACTGTAAATATCTAATCTAAATAGAAAAAAAAATGACAGCAGCTAGATAAGTGTTTTTTCTGTTTATCGTTTTCCTGATTCTGATGAATTGGTTTTTTAAAGTTGTGGTTTGGAAAAAGGAAAGTCCTGATTTGGGAGCATGCATGTACGGTGTCTGTCTTCTGCCAGTGTTTGGATCAATTAACGACAGCCAAGAAAATAAACTGTTTTCCAGAAAAAATTACACTGGCAAGAAAAAGGAGGTGTCAGAATTGGTGAGTCATAAAGGTGACTCTCTTCTGAATTGAAAGAAATCATATAAAAGCTTAGCCTAACATCCTACCCCTCCCAAAACCAATTTTTATTTCAGCAAGGGGGGCCTTCAGTTTTGGAATAACATGAAAAAACTCATAAATCAGCAAAGTTCAAGCGACTCAAATGATCCTTTATTAGAAACAGCTTGTCTTTTCTGAAGAGAAGCAAAAATACGCTCAAAACATTTTAATTATGAACATGCAGATCTTCAGTCTTGCTGGGGCCTTATTTTCTCCTTCCCTCAGATCAGTGCCACTCTACCCATGTCGCTCCTCTGCCGAGGGTGCTGGGCTGATGGGTGCTTTCTGTCAAGGTGGGCACTTCTGCCTGCTGGAGGTGCAGGCTGTAGGCAATGTTACGTTTTTCCCTCCAAACAGCCCAGGCACGTGGCCACTTCTGAAAGTAGGCGGGGGGCCTCCCAAAACCAATTTTTATTTCAGCAAGGGGGGCCTTCAGTTTTGGAATAACATGAAAAAACTCATAAATCAGCAAAGTTCAAGCGACTCAAATGATCCTTTATTAGAAACAGCTTGTCTTTTCTGAAGAGAAGCAAAAATACGCTCAAAACATTTTAATTATGAACATGCAGATCTTCAGTCTTGCTGGGGCCTTATTTTCTCCTTCCCTCAGATCAGTGCCACTCTACCCATGTCGCTCCTCTGCCGAGGGTGCTGGGCTGATGGGTGCTTTCTGTCAAGGTGGTCACTTCTGCCTGCTGGAGGTGCAGGCTGTAGGCAATGTTACGTTTTTCCCTCCAAACAGCCCAGGCACGTGGCCACTTCTGAAAGTGGAGGCGGTGGCTGTTGCGTTGCGGTTCCTGGCATCCAGAGCCTCTTAGATTGGCACAGCACAGCTGAGGGTTTAGATATTCCCTTTGAGGAGATGAGTGTAAAGGGAGCAGGGTGTTAAAAATAAAGCTAGTGAAGCTGCAAAGTAATTTCACCTCCCTCGCTTATCTTTCAATGATTATTTTCTCCCAGGAAGCAGTCCCCCAGTTAGATTTGCAGAGGTTCACTTGGTATGGGTGCTCTTCAAAGACGAACATCAAACTGGATTTATTCCAGCCTCGCATATGAAGGATGCACTGCAGTTGGTGCTAGAGCCTTCTCAGAGTATCCTAAACAAAAAGATCCATACTTGCCTTGAAAAATGCATCTCGGTAATAAATGCTTTGCTACTTCATTCCTTTCCCTCATTTTGTTTCTTGTGAGTAGCTTCAGGGGAGAAAGTAAGCAAAACTGTTGTAGATAGCTGTGGGATAACTTAATGAAAATTCACAGGGGTAGCTCTGAGGTGACATTCCAGTAAGATTTAATAGAAAACTTGTCTACCAGTGCTTGTGGGATTTTATCCATTAATTTCCACTCATTGTGGTTAGGTAGTGTCTCTGATGTAGCACTGCTGAATAATAGTTTTAATTCTCTACTTTTTATTTTTGGATTTCAACCGAGACTCTTGAGTGCATATTCTGGTTATAGGCAGATCTGGTATTTGTGGTTTTTCTGCCCCCCTCAATATTTCTTAGTTTTTCAGTGCAGCGCTTAATTCTCCAGTGCCATACTGGGTTTTCTTTTTTATTTTAGAATTGTGTGGAGAAAACTTGCATTTCAGCTTCCCACATTAAGGGCCTTGAAATCAATAGATCAAAGCCAGAGCAGGCTTCTTGGAAGTGGTGCAATCTCAAACTGTGTTGAAAGCTTTTGTTTTCTGCATTTTTCCTGTCTCTTGGTATCTCCCAAGAGAAGGAATAGTGTAAGGGGGATCTCTGTGTAGGGAAAGGGGAGTATCCCATCACTGTATGCTTGGGGTACAGGGCTACGTGACTAGGAGGAGCTGACTTCCAGAAGTAGCAGTCGTGGCAGCCTTTGTACGGGATGGGGAGCTCCAATATGAAGCATCAAAGTGACAGTTCCCTGCAGCTTGAAGTGGGCTCCAGTATTCCCAGTAAATAGGTGCTGTTGGAAAAAGTGCTAGTGGAGAAGAGGCTGTCAGTGTTAGCTATGGGGAGTGAACATCTTCCAGTGTGTGCAACCCCAACCAGGTTAAAGTTTTCTTTTAGGATTGAGCGGGAAAAGATAGGCATCTCATACATGAAAAGGTATGGAGACAGCAAAACATAAGCTCCTATTTTTGTATTTGGTGGGGAGGGAGAGTGCTTTAGACTTAAAACTGCAACTGCATGCAAGGTATAAGTGGTTGGTGAAGCAGATGTGATAGAGTCAACAAAGTTGAGATGCCTACGCATGTCAAAAACTGTTGCTGGTACTCTGTGTTTACTTTGAGGAGAAGCTTTCATTTCTTCAACAAAAAGCAAGTTAGAAAAATGGCTCTTCTACAATGTAGAAAGCTTCTGGCGAGGGGAGAAGTCACTCCAACTGTGTACAGTCGTGTCCTGTGTTGCCCAGAGGTGTATTGTAGCAGATTTCCTTAGGACAATGGCATGAGACAGAAGGAGCTGCTGTCTGACAATTCTTCCACAACCAATTGCATTTATGGATTGCCATGAAAGTGTCTTATAAATGACTGAGCTCAAAGCAGTATTTGTTGGCCTGTGCACTTGTTCTGCTCCTCAGAGCTGTGATTTCTTCCTGTCAGAAGTCTAATGAGGCTGTTGGAGGGAAAGAGTGCATTTGGGAATTTCTAGAGTGTGGTAACTATAGCTCTTTCACTCCCAGCACAGTGACAGGTTATTTGGACTAATACAACTAGGAGAATTATGATTTTGTTCTTGCTAATAAATCAAAGTGCCTCTTTCTTGCTCATCAACAACCCATCTGATTTCAAATCTGACTTTTGATTGACTAGAGGGCTCTGGGCCATTTTACTTGCTGTTTGTGTGGGCAAGGTTGGGGGATTTTGTTGTCTGTAAATGGCTGCCCAGTAACCCATCTGTTAATGCAGAGCAGTATAGGTTGCGAAAGGCACTCACTTGATGCATCTGTCACATGTATGCTGCCAGCTGTCTGCATCCTATGTGCCCTAAGTGCTTTAAATATCCTTATGTAGGGGAATGGCTATTGCAAGCTCACTTGAATAATTTGTGTGTAGTTGGTCATCCATCCTCCTTGTATCTTCCTATCTTCTGGTGCATATAGCTTCAAGGTTTTTCTTCCAGACTTGTTCCTGGGTTTCTGAATGGGCCCTTCTTTTTGGTGGTGTTTTGAAGGACTGATAAAGCTGCATTGCCACTGCAAGCACCATCATAGGAATCAGAGTATATTTCTTAGGTAAGAAATGCAGTATCTCTTATTTCCTGTGCTGTACGTTGGAGCTTAACCAAGTAGGTAAGGTCTTGGCTCAGAGCAACTGCTATGCCTTGAGCTTCTGATGAATAATCTTATCCTGTCTTACCATTTGGACAAGCCAGTCTAAATATGATATAGAGGAAAAAAAGGTTAAGCAATTTAGTTGAGAGAAGGGAAGAGATGAGGAGGAGCAGAGTCTGGACAAAGAGCATCAAGAGAACGCAACCTGTAACAGATAGGCACTTCAGAAGATATAACTTAGATCAGGCATTTCTAATCCACTGTAAAATCCTTTTATTTTTCTGGGGAGTTCTGGTTGGAGTCAGGATCATGATGCAGGGGAGATGCAGCTCTTTCTACTGGAAATATAGGATAGCAATTCTACCTTCACTAAGCTGCTCGGCAGAGCCTGATAGAGCTCCTCTGGTACATAGTTTCTGTGAAGTTGTTTCTTTTCTGAACAGTTACTCTGTGCCAGTCTTTAGTATCCCTTTGCACCTTAGTGGAAAGTGAGAAGCATTGAGTACAGATAGGTGCTGACTTGCCTCATCTTCTCTTTGGAAGAGACTTGGATAACTCTCAAATTCATTCCAGAGTTACACTGCTGTGTTTCTGAAGAGAACAGTTGCTTCTTTGCTTTGCTGCTTCTCTCTTCCTCCTTCATACTCCCATTTTTAAGGTAGAAGGTGGTGGTGGCGGCAGATGTTAGTTAAACTGTGGTGTCAGCTCCTGCTCTTTTGCTTCGAGGTTGGGCTGAACATACTGCTTTCCAGCTCTAGGCGGTTGTTCCTTTAGTCAACTTGAACAGCGTTTCATCCTGACAGCTGTTTTGCTGACATTATTCCCAGTTAGTTATTCATTCGGATTAAGGGCTTTCTGCAGCCAGAACTCTTTGCCGGGAGTGTGTCGTCGTTTGGCAGACCCATTAAACCAGTCATTATACAGTGCTTAAAATTTTTAATTTGCCCTGCATCCTTCATATTTAGAGTTCCAGCTTCATTGTCCCGCGGGCAAAGAGTAAAGACTTGCCATACATACTCTCCTTTTTCTAACTTTCCCCCTCCCCTACAGTATTTTTCAAGCCAAAACCTTAAAAGCCAGACTTTGTTCAGCTTTGCTTGTTCTTGGGGCACCACAGATATCATGTGTGTGTGCTTGGGGCTCTGTATACAACTGTTCCCTGAACACTTAGTGAAGTCTGTAAGCAACAAGAAGGTCTCCCTCAGCATGTGTTTGTATTGTTCACTCCCTGAAGATGATTATTGCAGTTTCCAAATTTGGTCATATGGGTAGCACAGTCTTGGGAAGACAGTTCTTGTAATGGTGGTGATGGTAGCACTGGTTGCCAGTGCTGAAGGTGCAGGTGGTGTCCCTCCGACCTGGCATCCTCCTCTCTCGTGGAGGTGGCAACAGTGGTTCTTGTCAGCACGGTTGGGCTGGGTGTAGCTAGAGGAGAGTACTCTGTTTTTTGGGGACACTTGGTGCTTGAATGGCCATTCTTCTCGCTTCTCTGCTGCTCGGCAGTAACTTGTGTCTTACGGTTTGGGAGCTCCAGTTTTAAGCTAAGGTGCGAGCATTCCTCCTGTAATTAAAATCAAGAATCAGTTCTATTTTGCATCTGTAGCTTAGTTTGTCTTGGCACTGGTCCAGGCTGGATGGAGAGGCTTTGTTTCCTTATGCAGGTGGTTTTGCTGCTGATAAGCAGGTAAAAGGAAGAACTCTGATTGGGGTGCGTGCTCTCACCACATCTGTTTCTTTTCTAATACGTTTCTTGCTGGGCTTGGATCTCTTGCATGATGAAGAGAATGTTAAGCATATGTATTGGTCTCTCATGGTCTGCATCTGACTTCAGCTCCAGTGACACCTATTCACACATTGTGTCTGTAATGTTCTGTGCAATTCTAGAAAGAATTGTGATAACCCCTTAATTTTTATCATACCAATACCCTTTCCCTAGGCTCATCAATTTGTTCTGATTTATCGTGCTGCCAGAGTGCACCGAATGAATTTGATACGCTTCTGGTGAGCAGTTCTCTCGTGGGCTAACCATGGGTGTGAAAGGAGAAAAACAAAGGTGGTTTTCATTATTAGAAAGAACAAAGCTATGAATAAAAGGGCAAAAGAACTGATGTCCCTTTCAACAGGAGATAAATTTCCAATACTCTGTTCAGCTGATATGTGTTGTATTCTTAGACTTAACTGACTTTGATTTAAGACACTACTAATTTCAAATACCAGCCCATTTTATATTTGGAAAAGCAGGTGTGTGTTCATGAGTGTGATCTGACGCAACAGAATTCTGTCTCTGGAAGGACAGAATAATGTTAAATCCTATTTAAAAAAAAAAATAATTCCTGCTACCATGTCTGTAATCAAAAGGTTCATCTTCTTGAAACTGAAGACTATAAAAACTGACTTGCTTACTTAAATGTCATCAGCAGAAAGACTTACTAGGTGAGTACTGAGAAATGGATTTTTTTCTTAAATGGGAGACTCAGTTCACGTGTCCAGCTTTCTCTCAAAGACCAAAGAATTTTAATCCCATGTCTTCTGTTTGTACTGTCTTGTACTTGGCTATCCCAAGGATAGGTTTAGAGCCACATTGCAGACCAAGCAGATGATCCAGCTAAGCTTGGTGGAAGTGGGAGTGGAACATGGCTTTCTGAGCCTCTGGTTTTCTGCAATTAAAGTAAAAACTGCCAGCCTTGCCCTACAAACCCAAAGCACATCAGCATCCAAAAGCCCACCACTTTGCTTCCATTTTCATTTCAATTATAGTTTTATAAAGTAGCCTACAGAGATTCCTATGTAATATGTCTATTACCAATTTTGCCTGGAGTTTGACAGCCTTTGACAGTGGTCCAGGCTGGAGTCAAGATTCTAGCTCGAGATGAGCTCTTTAATGATTTAGTCCCTGACTGGAAGATTGCGTAAGTGAGTGTCTTGAAAGACCACATTTTTTTTGCATTTCCATCATTGGTGGTGGCTTCTTTCCTTATTGAGTCCAGGCATCCACTAGCTTTGTTTTCTAGCACTCTGATGTTAGGATAAGTTTTGTAACTTTAGATAGTGACTCCTTCTGGTTTCTTGATGATTGTTGTTGTTACTGTAAGATTATATACTTAAACTTTTACAGGAGACTTATAATTTTGCCTTGGAAATTTAGTGTGCTAAGACTAACTTGGCCGTAGGTCAGTTTGCTCCCTTTTGTTGTGGCTTTAAGTTAGGTTAACAGAAGTAAATTCCATAACCCAAAGGATGAAGAACTAGCTGTTTGCTATGCAAAAAGAAATTATTTGTGGTTTTACAATGTACAAGTACATTGATTTTTTTTTTTTTTTAATCTATTATGATGGCTTCTAATACCATACAGATCAGTTGGTATAATATTGCAGAGAGCTGAGGAAGGCTCAGTGTATTCTTCTGAGCATACCTGACTTTCTACGCCAATAGGGCTTTCACGTATACAGCACCAGAAGATCCAGCTTCATACCTTCTTACGAGCTCTGCTGTAAGACAAGTGAATACTAATGCAAATGATAGTTAGCTGTATAAATAGAGTATCTCTGCTATGCATGGGCTACTGTTGGAGTTTTAGTCTCCACCAAAGCCCAGCCAAGCTATTTGACTTCAGGACAGCACAAGAAAGCTTCTTCCATTGGACTTAATTTTTTTTTCTTACTGTTTTTCATTTGAGCATATACTTTGCCTGACCGTTCACTCTTTTGGTACTTCATCTCCTGGCCTGTGCTTGCAGCATTTGTTAGACTGAATTGCATGTACAAACTTAAAAATGTTAAATTACCGAGAGGTGTGCTGTATTTTCTCTGGGGAAATAGATAGGTTTTTACTTTACTCTTACAGTGCCCAGCATCTTAGAATCTGATCTCACTGAAGACTGCTAAATACAAGTGAAATAAGAATTATCTGAATAATTACATGTGTTAGTTTCTGTCTTCAGTCTTGGAGAACGTGATGAAATTTGCAAGGTCAGGCCTGCTAAAATAATACAATAGTGTTGTCTCTGCAAGCTCAATTCTCCTTCATGGGCATGCATATTAAATACGTGGTCACTGCTGTGTTTCTTCTGGGTATCTCTTTAGTGCACAGAATGAATAGCACAGCTCGTAATGAACAGCTATTCAGTGTTTCACTTTCTCCTTACTGTTCAACATGCAGTTCTATGCCATGTTTATTACGTGCTATTCAAACCAAATCCTGAGGACAGAATTACTTTCTTGGACTTCTGTAGTGCTCATCACGACAGTATCTTTGCAAAAAAGTTCTTTGCAAACATGAATCTTATTTCATGCCATCACTGTAAGTACCAGGACTGGTACGGAGAAAATAGATTCAAGACTGTATGCTAATTTGAGACTTTTAAGACCTTGTATTCTTTGCTGCGTACTTAGCATTCTGTAGCATTATAGGGGCATGGCTATGGCTCTCTTCCATGTGCTGGGTTGTCAGGCACTCATAGCAAATGAGCAACGTGTGACTAGTCATCAGCTATCAAAAGCTTGATAAAAATGACTTGACTAGTAACACAACTGAGTACAGTGGCACAAGTCAGGAGAGTATTCAAATCTCAGAGCAAGCCATGTAGCTGGCTGAAATATAAGATCATCTCTTCGACTCCCTGCAATTCTATCCTACTTTTGCTGCCTATATACAAATTATACAGGCAAGGAAATACCAGATTTGTCCTTGCCTGAACTGTTTCTGTCTAAGGCTTTCACTCTCAGTCTCCTGTGATATGAGTGACCTAATGAGTTTTTCTTGTTTTAATACCGGTTCTTTGTTCTTTATCATTCTCAGGCAGTTTCCTTTTCATGTCTTCTCATTTCCATTGCTGTCATACCTCACTGGACTGTGTGCTTTAAAGTTGGCACCAGCCTAAATGAGAGAGCAGCGTGGGTGCTGTTGAGTCACAAGATTTGGGACTGTGTGCCACCCTTACCTGTTCTAACAGGAAAAGAAGCAGGGCTGGAATGCCCTTAGCTAGGAAACTTTTTTTATCCTACCAGGATACAGTCCTAGTGATTTATTTCCCTTGCTAACAGATAATAAACTGCTGTAATTATTAGCACTTTTCTGACTAGCATTGCAGACCTTCTGTCTTCACGTCCCTGGATAAAGCTGATCAAAGGCCTTGTCCAGCACGAATTTTCTGGCTTACTATACACTTTTCAACTGGAATATAACATTTTTCATGCTTATGATCACTTTTTGGAAGAAGTCATGATGAATTAGGAGTCCATACATTAGGAGTTTTGAAATGACCTGTGGTAGGAGAGAGGGCTGGGCAGACTAGTCAGTAACATCTGTCCTGTTGTGTGGAGTCATCTGTTCCTTGGTATTCAGGTTGTCTGAATTCTTTGCCTGAAAATTCAGCATGTGGAGGTTAATAGATGAAAATTTGTCTGTCATAAAGGCTGTGGAAGCTTACTCTGTCAGTTTGTCTTGGTAGTGGATCTGCTTGCTATCACTATGCTAGTCTAAATCTGCTTTATCTCAATAACATCTTCACTAACTTCTGTAGTTAGAATGAAAAGTTAAACTGAAATGATAGTCCATACATTAGGAGTTTTGAAATGACCTGTGGTAGGAGAGAGGGCTGGGCAGACTAGTCAGTAACATCTGTCCTGTTGTGTGGAGTCATCTGTTCCTTGGTATTCAGGTTGTCTGAATTCTTTGCCTGAAAATTCAGCATGTGGAGGTTAATAGATGAAAATTTGTCTGTCATAAAGGCTGTGGAAGCTTACTCTGTCAGTTTGTCTTGGTAGTGGATCTGCTTGCTATCACTATGCTAGTCTAAATCTGCTTTATCTCAATAACATCTTCACTAACTTCTGTAGTTAGAATGAAAAGTCAAACTGAAATGATTCATTTAATACTCACTATGCTCTTTTTTTGGTATACTGTACAAGAGTATTCATTTGGAACTCTCTAAAATCTAAAATATCTTGTGGCAAATTTGAAGTAGGGATCTATTTTTTAGTTTAAAGATCTACAAATTTCACTTTCCTCTTTTGACCAAACTACAAGGTATAAAAACTGCCTAAGGCTGTTAGGTACATTTAACAAGAATAGATGCATGTCATTTTTTGTAATGGTGGAAGGAGTAATTAAAGAATTTCTCTGTAATAAAGGATCCATAATAAATTTGACTAGGAACCATAATAAATTTGACTTCATCTTGGTAATCAATAAATCAATTCAGTGTTATGGAAGTAGGACGACTTAGAGTCCAAGTGGTATGTCTGGTGTGACCCACAATACAACAATGTTTTGAACTTAGTGTGCTAAATGTTCACAGGTAGTGGGCATTCAACAAAATAAAGGATTCATAGGGAATTTTGTGTGGGACCTGGGATCAACCTAAACCAGTATAGCTGACCTTTTTACTTTTTTGTCCCCATAGTCCTTCTTTGGGCATGTACAAGTCAATGCAGTTTTAGGGACAGCACTGTCTCAATGTATAACCCTTCACTTGTAAAATATGCCAAGTATTTTTGAGGCAAACTGTTGATAAACTCAGGTCCTACTAGCTGGTGATTCTTTGTGGTACTGGGAGGTCTGAAGAGAAGGTGCGTGTCAAGTGAGTACACAGGCACACCAACCATGCATTTAAAGTGATGTCACATTTCCCCACAGCTAATTCTTGGAAGGCTGTGGGCACAGCAAAGTGATACTATCACATACAGGTAGGAGGTAAATTTCTGGCTCATCTCAGAGAATAACTCTTGCCTTGGAGACTCTTCAGGTTTTAAAAAAATTTTGGCTGTTTCCAAAGTACATGGTGACCCTTTAAATGTTATGATAGAAGCTTGGTTTTTATATCTGCTTTTGTGCTGCGACTGTAACATGAGCTGGCTTATCTCAAATAAAAGCTTCAGGGAATCGGAAAACTATATATTTAAGTTGAGTTAAGTTTTAGGATGCCATTGTAAGACTTCTATTACCATTTTTGTAAGATAAGTGTTGGTCAGAAAGGAAACCTTATCTGTCTGGCTTTGCAGTACAGGGTCTACATCATATGAGTCTCTTCTGGTGTGTTGGCATGAAATCATCTCTCGGAACAATAGTTGCACTATGACAGTGGGCAGAAGTAGAGGATAGGCTCCCAAATGGGGACACAGGTAAACAGAATAAAAGTTTTGGCTGGAACCCTGGGAAAATGCTTGCAGCTAGTGTCTCTTGTGGAAATGAGGAGAAACTTGAGATTTTAGCACAAGGTAGCTTTGTGCAGGTTTCTGCTGATGGCAAAGAGAACGTGGAAAGTTGCATGGCAGACACTTGATAACCAGGCACCAAGAAAAATACCTTTTGATGTTAAATCCTGTAGGTCCAGGTGGTTTCTGAAAAACTGAGAATACACCTTTTTTGCCGAAGTAGCTGACCTTGAAGTAAGGGGAGGAGCTGACAGAATGAAGCTACCTGAAAGAGAATTTTTGCAGCTGGAGTGTGCCTGTTGCACTGACTTCATCCAGGTAGTATCTTGTGTGGGCTCTAGAAAAAGCCTCAAGTACAGTAAAGATGGTAGTTGTATCCTGCTGGCAAGAGTGTGGTCATCATATCTGGGGCTTGTTTATTTTTTCCACTCCTTCATATGTGTGAGCACCATCAGTTTCCCATCTCTGAAAATCAGACTTTCTATTCTGTAAAGGGTGGAAGAAGGCAGCTGGCTAACTCCCTCTGTGCTTTCTTGGGTGCTCTTGCAGAAAGCCTTACAGAAAACAGGCACAATATATCAGTCTATATCTAGTTACCCTAAAATTTTAGGGTTGAGGTCATGGGCAGTAGGGTATGTTTTTGTAGGCTCATTAGTAGCTTTTTTCCTGTGATTTCTCTGACTAGGGTCTCGCAGCATTTGCCTGAAAGCATTATGACTTTTCTAAGTCCTGTTGTGGTTTTGTTTAATGTGGTATTAGAACAACATCAAGCATTTTGAGTAAAAGACTGTGCTTTATTGATATCTTCTACTGTATGGCCATTCAGTTCACCCATTAGTTGTTACTAAGGACCCAATTTCTGAATACAAATATAAATTGGGGAGGAAATAAACAAGCAGACAAATACACATGAAGAAAAGATTTGCGAAGTAACTCTCAGTCACAAATTTGAAGCATTTTGAGTAAAAGACTGTGCTTTATTGATATCTTCAACTGTATGGCCATTCAGTTCACCCATTAGTTGTTACTAAGGACCCAATTTCTGAATACAAATAAAAATTGGGGAGGAAATAAACAAGCAGACAAATACACATGAAGAAAAGATTTGCGAAGTAACTCTCAGTCACAAATTTGAATAAACAAAGTTGATTCTAGAATCATAAAAATAGTTTGGGTTGGAAGGGATC
>NW_008795334.1:1631316-1658629 GCF_000699145.1 Aptenodytes forsteri | reverse complement strand
CTGCAAACTTGCTGAGGGTGCACTCGATCCCACTGTCTATGGCATTGATGAAGGTATTAAACAGTCCCAGTACGGACCCCTGTGGGACGCCACTCGTCACCAGTCTCCATCTGGACATTGAGCCATTGACCACTACCCTCTGGATGCGACCACCTAACCAATTCCTCACCCACCGGACAGTCCACCCATCAAATCCATACCTCTCCAGTCGAGAGAGAAGGATGTTGTGGGGGACAGTGTCAAAGGCCTTACAGAGGTCCAGATAGACTCAAGACTTAGTCACATCTTACCACCTCTTAAAGATCTTGATGGTTTTTCTTCCAGTACTTAAGTAAATGTGGTAAATTCTAGCTTTAGAATTTTCATTTTTCTGAATTGGTTTTGTCAAAAAGTAGACTATTGGCTCACATGAACTAAATATCTGAGCTTTATGTAAACTATTTGCTTGGCATATTAATTTTTGACTGGGGAAAGACGGTGTTGAAGCTTAAATTTATTCTGCAAATTCAGTTCCTGTGGAGACTTTTGTGACTACCAGAATGAGGAGCATCACCGTCTTTATTTCAGGGGAAAATGAGTTTCAACATAACAATGTTATGACATACTCAGTTGAAGTTTCTTTTACAAATGTTCATATGCGTTTATGAGTCAAAGCAGAGACTGCAGTAGGATTTTGATTGTCAGTCTTCAACTGACTTTTATTCTATCTAGCCATATATACAATGTGGAATATATGTAGGTATGGGACACCTGACCTTTTCATCCCTCCCTCTTAGATTCAGTTAAGGAATTGAGGTTAGAGGAATGAAGACAGTGACCAGCTTCACACAGCTGGAGGCAGCTCATGCCACCTGCTCTAGGCTGGCCCTTAGCTCTAGCCAAAAGACCACCCGTCTCTGAGGGCTGACCTCAGAGATGGACTTTGCTATGAGGTGAGGCTGCCTGAGCACAACATCCTTTTCCATCGGGCTTGGCTGGCATGCTGGGAAATAGCTTGTTTGTGGATTTTCTTTTTTAATTGTGAGGGTTTAACTCACTATAGCACAGATCTCATTGTTGCTGAACCTGGGAACATGCTTAGCTATTGATGTGGGCATCTGCCAGTCTTCTGACCTAACTCTTGGCTTTCAAAAGATCCCCAGGTGCTGTTGTTGCATGACATGTTTAAGAGCCTTGATGCCTCAGTAAGGTTAAGGGTCTGCTGTTTGCAGCCCTTCCACCCAAGCCACTGAGCCCCTGTGGCAGTATTTCCCCCTTATTTTTCTCCTGCTGTTGTTTTCATGCTGTTGGTTCCTTGGCCTTGCAGCTGTGACCCCTGAGAGTGTTATTAGGCAGGTTCCCCTGGGAGGTCATTCTCCCTGGTGTGAGTCATGGCTCTTTCCCTCCTTTTCTTTATCTCTTGCTTTGTCGATTTTAGCTCTTATTAGAGGAAGAGCAAGACCTAGTGCACAGCAAAGTAGATGAGTCATTTGAATACTAGATAACTGTTATCCCATGGTATATATACACAGAATCTTAACAGTTAAACAGTATGAAACACTTGTACCTAATCGACATTATCCAATCAGCACTAATAGCATCATATATGGGAACAACTGTACTGCAACATTCAGGTGCAAAATCTGCCTCTAGTTGGGCAGCTGTGCAGGTGAATGGGCATTGTCTCCAGCTGGACCTAGGAATGGACCTTTTGAACTTGGAGGTCTGAAACAAGACAGAGTATCGTTAGCCAGCTCTGCTGCCCAGAAAATGTTCTGTAATAAATGGTGACATGTGAGTGCCTTCACTGAAGTGCCTCGCCTGTCAGTTTGGTGACAGGACTCACCCAGCTGTATCACTGATGCAGCTCAATGGGGAATACTCCAGAAGGGGAAGGCTGTATCAAGAGCACAGCTTGACTGATGCCTGTGGCCATCTTTAAGCATGCCATCCCTTTTCTAAAACATACATGGAAACCAAATATCTCTGACATGTCCAACTGTTCCTGGAATTCCCTCCTCCTCCCTCTCTCCCCAGATCCTGATGCATTCCCTCCTCTTCTGTCTCACCCAAATGGTTTGTTGGCCTCAGAAAAGACTACTCCTAACCTGGTGTCAGCCACTCTTCCTGGCCATGAGACTTTCAGTGTTTTCCCTCTGTTTTTAAGCGCTGTCCCCACTCTGCCAGCAGAAGGGATGCCATGGAGATGGCTTGCTGTCTTAGGTACCTTTTTAGCCCAGCCAAGACCCATTCTAGCGATGGGCTGGCCCACTCAAATGCTGAGCAGGCCCTGCGACAGCCTTTAGGCAGGGCTTTATCAGGGGAAAAGTGTCAACTGGAAATGTAATAGATCAAAATACACCAGAATGTGGATTTAATGTCTGATTTCATTGCAGCTGATATATGGGTAGATTGTTACCACTGCCATAACGTCATCCATCAAGGAGGGAATATGGTGGACACAATTATTGACCTAGCCTCTAGCTTTCTTAGGGGCAATGAGCTCAAAGAAAGGGTGTATAAATTTGTATTTTTTAAGTATCGTTGTGTTTAAGTTAAGCCAGAAAAATGGCGTGTCCTTGCTACTCTCAGAGCTACGAGGGAAAGGCTGTGCCGCAGTGGCTATCTGGTTAAAAGCAGGGTGGCTGCTCTTAAACGTGCTGTCAGGTGATGCTTCACCGCAGCCTCCCAGAGCCTGAGGTTAACCTCAGACTGCAGCTGCGGTGCTTGGCTCTGGTGCAGGACTTCCCGGCTGCTCCCGGGGTCAGAAGTGGGCTCTCATGGTTTTTCTGTTTAGTTCAAAGATGAGAAAAAATTACCTGGCTGGAGAAAAAAAGAAAACAAACCCAGAACTAAGAGGACTGCAGGATGATGATTGATATACACAGATTTTTAAGGAAAACATAGTTTGTAAACTACAGCTTTGTCTTCACACATATGTTCTTTCAGAGAAGCTAAAGACAGCTCCATCCTTTTTCTTCTGTACGTCAGTCATTTAGAGATGATATATGTTCAGGAAATCAAATTTTGCAATGAAATGAGCTCCTGTAATGGGCTTGGCAGGTGCTCTGCAGGGTCAGAGCATTTTGGAATTTGTGGATTTGGGTTTTTTTCCCCATTTTCTTAATCCCCGCCCCCTTTCTAGAAGCTGTGTTTGTGTGTGGCTTTTTCAAGTTGTGTTTGCATGTGGTTTGTTTTTGGTTTTTGTTTTTTTTTCCCTTTAAGGGGTAGTTATGAAACTCTTAGCATTTCTGGGTGTTCTTACTTGCAGTTGTTGTGTGTCGTTCATTTTCATCGCCGAATGGGAAAGAAGAGGGATAGGTTAAGGCTCCTATAGCAGTCTGCCTAAACTTACTGCAGAAAAAAACCAGCTTTGCTTGTCTTTGAATATATATGAGTAAAATAAAAATATCTCAGATTTCTTTTGATTGCCCGTTGTTTGCTGGCATGTATATATATTCATTAAACTATCTCTGCAGTCCCGGGGAGGGCAGCTGAGTCCTGCCTTGTGCCAAGTCCAGCGGCGTGCTCTTGTGTCATTGCTTACAGCTGCTGGGCTGAACTGTCTCAATTAGTTGTGGAATTAATCTGGTAGCAAAGGGCATTGTTTGTCTTTTGCCAGGGAGGTCTTCGAAATAGTTCAGGTCTGGAGCTTCTGACTCTATTGGGGTTTTTTTTCTGTCCTCTATCCTTAAGCCTTTGCAACAAGTCCAAATGGCTTCTTCCTTTTGGACAAATTTAGGAACTGCTGTCATGTAGCTTGTGGCATGCAGCAGAACCGCGAACAAATGTCTGTACAATGATATATTTGATACCATTTGATCTATGGAATGCCACGCTCCACCCCCATCCCCCAATTTTTTTCTCCATTTCCCAACCCCCTCACTCCTATGGAGCTGCCTAGTAATTTTAAATTCTGCCAGCTCTTAAGAACAACAAAATCATCCACATGTTGTACTGAAAGACTGAGATAACGAAAATTTTCTATTTGCAGAACATGACGCTAAAGCCTTTATTACAAAAAAAAAAAAATCAACTCCTTCAAAAATTCAAAAAGCCTGGTTATAAATCAGGAGTAAAGGGGCATTCTTAGTGTGCATGTGTGCTGAGTCTGTGATGTGAAAAACCACTATGAAACTGCAGTTACTTAAACCTTCCTGCACTATGCTGGCTTGCATTCTTGTGGGATGTTGAAAGCTTTCATTGCTATGCAGTTTCTCCCTCTGTGGCTGATGCTGTGATCCTTCTGCTTTCTAACTCTTGTTACTTAAACAAGGGGGAAATGAAAGCTCTTGTTCACAGATTTACTGTCCCAAAGAATTCATTTTAGCAAGGGGTGTCTCTGTTTTTTGGTGTGGGGTGGTGTGTTTTTTTTTTTCCTTCCCCTTTTTCCTGGCTGTTCAGTATTAGCAGTGTATTGGAAGAGTGTTTCTAACTTATGGCCATAGGGAATACAGGTGTCAGCTGTCTCATACAAGAGTTGTCGCTGATTAATTTGGAAATTAGTAGTAGACTGATTTCAAAAGTGTGGTTTTCCCACTCAGCTTTACATGGCTTATCAATTAAAGGGGTATTCCTAGCAACTAAATTGTACTGTATTTTTTCAAACCATAATGTTAATGCATTTGCATTATTAATGAAGGTTGGATGGGCTTTGGGACAGCCCTGTTGCTGCTGAATTTTCTCCTCTTTTAAAGCTGACAGTTGCTGGATTTATTAAACGGATGCTACCTGGCAACCTTGCTCTTGGCATTGACTCCCGCTGTACAGGTCAGCGTTGCAGCATTCACGGCAGCGAGGAGGTGATCCAGCTCACGCGAGGCACCTGTAGGCAGTGCCGAGTCCCTGGCAGTGCCAGTTGCCTTAGGCCGGTCACGGTGACTTCTGTTCTGTATTACGGTGACCAAAGGTGTAGCAGTAAGCCAGCAGCAGGTAGAGGGTGGTTGCATTTGAAAAGTTAGCTGTGTGCTAACTCAAAGGAAGGTTTGACTCAGAGTAAAGACTTCTCACTAGTCTCCAAGGAGACCCTGGGAACTCAGTGAAAAGTAACCATTCTTCTTCAGAGACATCTGCTCTGTGAAGTGTGGGGAGAGGACATGGTTTGAGAATGGATGTTCTGCAAATGGTTCCTGTGAGTCCTTCCAGGTTTGGTGGTTTTTGTTTGTTTGTTTTTTTTTTTTAAATGCTTAGCTGCTCTTCATGTTTCAGTCTGGTCCTACCATGAATGGTCTCTTGCACTGTGCAATCTCTTACTGGGGAAAGGGCAGTCAAACAATAAATAGTAGATTTATGTTTGGTCTCTGACTGTAGATTGAAACAGTTCTTTTAAGTTGGAGTAGTGCTGAGGTTTGACTTTCCATAAGTCATATCTCATCAGTATTTTGCCAGCATTTCTGGCCAGATGTAACACAATGGTTTAAATCCTCTGGAACAGAATTTGGAGGCCTTATGTACTTGGATACTTCACTTACTAGTGACTGCTATGAAATGCCATCATCAAATTTATGCTGGTGTATTAGTTTTGCTCAGCCCTACAGGTCAGAGCACACATTGGCAGGAAGGGTCCCAGGTTTAGGGGACAGGAAATTACACCGGACAGGAAAAATGGCACTGCTGATAAAGGCGTGATTTCAGCGTAGGTCGTGGTTGTCGAGCGTCAGGATTGGAAAGGTAGCTTTTGGGTTGTGTTAAATGATGTTATGATAAAGGATGTGGACAAGAATATCCCGTTTAGACTAGTCAAGCGAAATGGCTTCTGTGCAGAGTTTGTCTGAGTATTTTGTATGAGAGCTTTTCAAGTGGTAAGTTAAAATTGCCCGCTTCTTTTTCCTTACTATAAAATCACCCTTATTTACATACTTTTAAAATATCTGTAGTACAGTAAGTACATACAAATGTATAGATTCTTTGCTCCTGTTCCTTGTTTATAATATCGATTAGCGTTTTCAAACAATAAACGGAAATAAGGTCAAAGAAATGATTTGTATTGTGCTAAAGAAAACACCATCATATGGAAAAATGTAACAGCTGCTTATCAGCAAGATAACACTTCTGTCTTAGATGATATCATCTCTGTCTGAAGATAAACTACTGATAGTGTGTAAAGAGGTCAATATTAGGAATTATTAGTTTTCAGCAGCTTTACAATGTTTTTCCTTCAGTATTTTAAGTGTTCTGTATGAAATTATATCTGTGCATGATATTGCAAAATGTTTGGGAAAACTCAAAAGAAAACACAGTGGCAAATAACTAGAATAATCATTTGACCCTTAGAATTTCATATACACTGATGATTTGTGGTGGTTGTAGTTATTGTCCTAAAGGACTTATATGAGGCATGAAAAGATCTAGAGGAGGAGGGTTGTCCTGCCAGGAAAATTCTAATAATTAAAGCTATTTCACAAGAGCAAATGACTGAGGAAATATTTGTATGAATATTGTTTTGTCCCTGTAGAATTCTAGTAGCTTTGAAAATGTCTACTATTCCTTACTTGGTTTCACTTATAAATTCCCTCTTATAAATTCCCTCTTAAGTACTTTATGGCATTCACTAAAATTAATCTTGGGTTTGACCTGGCATAGAAGCTCTCCATGAAGAACTGCAAATGCAGAAAGATTTGGCTATGCTAAATACACAGTTAATATAAGTAACGACTAGCTAATATACACATAGATATCCATAGATATAGGGTACTGATTTTGTAGAATCCCATTATTTGTCTTTTAAAACTTTTTTTTCCCAACAAAATTATTTAAAATACCATTTTTGTACCTTGTTTAAACCCTCCTTCAGACCCGTGGGTGCTGCTTCAAAACCAGAACTGGGGCAGAAATGCAAAAGTCTGTTAAGTGTACATCGAGCTAGGAGAGCTCTCTGACCCTCTACTCATTACAAAATTACATTGTGTAGAGACTGATAGTTAAGTGGGAGTCCTCCCTTTTATATGACTTAAACCAAAATGAAACTGGCTGTGTCTTTCAGTTAATCTACCCAAACTCTTTTGTAAGAATTGTAGATGGGATGCTCTCATGACCAAGGTTCTTATGGGACTGAAGTTAAAGACAGTCTCCAACTTGTGGGTTGCTTGTAATCAAAATAGTTGTTTCTTTTGCAGTCTGGTGTTAAAGGCAACCTTTATAGGCACTGTTTTGGCCTTGTTTGATTTAACAACTCCTTGAATCAGTATGACTTAACGCCTCTCATGGAGCTTCGTGTAGAGCACAGAGTCCTGCCAGGTGGATTTGAGCTGGGAACTACTGTCTTCACTAGGTCCTTGGGGTACCCACCACTTGAGCTTGAATTGGCGCATTACATGAGGCAGGATTCAGTGAATGGAGAATGCAAAGGGTACTTTGGAGCTTTTTCTAGACCTTAACATTTCAAGGAATATAGTTGGCTTCCCTCGCTCCCCACACCTTCTGTTTGCTTATTATAGTCACAGCTGTATATAGAAAATCAAATCTTCTTGCTTATTGCAGCTCTACATCTAGTTAATCAGATCAAAGATAGCATCACACTTATCTTCACTGGAAACTTAGGTAATAGACCTGAGCTTCCTTTGAGTTGTTCCTCAAGAAGCTGGTATGATACCAGTCAGTAATTCCCACTAAAAACATCTGTCTGTTGTATACTTCATACTAACTTGCCGGTTTCAGTCCCTAAACCAAACTTTTACTGACACTTTAGTTGAAGCGCAAAACAGTCTTGGTATGTAGTAACTCATTTTTGCAGCTCGGTCCTCCTTCTAGGAGGACCCTCTTAAATTCTCTTAAATTTAAGAGACTCCCTCTCTTGAATTCTTTCTGTCTCTTTGGTACAGGTTGTAGTTAAAGGCATTTCATGTGTCTACTGTGTAGGATTTCCTTAGTGTAACAATTGAAAGCAGATGTGTGACTACGCACACTCTCCCATACTCGCATACAGGCATACGGAGCTAATGAATTTTGACTGAGCCACAGATGATACAATGAATCTATATGGCAGGTTTAGGAGTGTTGCCACTTGTAGATATACGCATATGGTATGTCCACTTTCTGCTCTCTCCTTCTCCAATATTACTTGTATCTAAACAAGAGGCATATCAGAATGACCCTTGGGAACGCTAGTATGAACATATTTCTTTTAAATTTTGTGACTTTCAAAAAAGTTTAATGCAGTTCTGGCTGGATTTTTTTTACAATTTTTTTTTCCTCCAAAATTATGAAAGGTGTTGGCTGATTTTCTTCCCATTAACACGGCCTTTCCATAGCATTTCATTATGGTATAGAATGAGACCAATGTATAAGTTTTGGTGGGTGGCATTGTTTTGTTTCTGACGTGGAGGATTTCAGAAGATAAATGCTTGGAATTTATGCTCGGAAAGAGTGGAGTGATTAGAGTTCTGTATGGAAACAAAATCAGCCTCCCTAGCCATAAAGCTTAAAAATGACATAATCTTCTGTATCATTCATTTCCATCAGGTTCATCCTTTATGTAATGCTTTTGCTATGGACAAAATAGTTGGTGGCTGTGTCAGGATACCAAATTAGGCTTCTCCTTTTGAGCAAGGAGAGGAAAACCAAGCTGCTTTCTTTACTTTTAAGACATTTGCTTTCTAACTTGCTTCTACAGTTCTTCCTGAGTTCTCAAGTCCACGTCAGTTTTATAGTGAAGGCTTCGTTACAAACACACACCCACACCTCCTGAGGAACCTTTACCCTTTAGACAGCAAGTCAGTTTTAGCCTGCATTCCCGTCCCTGGCCCCTTGCCATGTTTAAGTAGCACGGTATCTGTGCTACTCCCACGCTGTGCGGGTTGTACTCTTCTTCACCATTAGCGCTGCCTCTGTGAAGCAGAGGAATGAAACTGCGAGCCAAGAAAATACTGATTGAAAGTTGACTTGGGACTTTGTTGTGGGTGATGACCACGATGAATGGTTTGGCTATTTGAACATCTTTTAAATTAATTGATCATACCATGTAGGGTCCCCTCTCTGACTCCCACCCGCAAGCTGACAGGAGAAACCCACTGCAATTATGTGTGACAAATCCAGCAATATTCATAGCAAAGCTGCTGTCTATTGCCAGCCAGCGCTGACTGGGGGATATTGTTGTAACCCGTTAGCTCTAAAGAGTTTAGGACTTGGTTTCTCTTGACTTTTAATTGTTTTGAGTACAGTTTGGTATGCAGTTCAACTTGCGCCTTAAAGGAGACAAAGTGCAATTATGAGCATGAAAAGCTGTCATAGGTTTTACTCGAGTTTCTGTTGATCCTTACCAAAGTTGTCTCCTAGAGGCTACTGAAGTCCTGTAACAGGCAAAGAGCAGGTGAGGAATTTAAAGTGGGTGTTTGAGCATCAGAGACCACTTTAAGTTCTGCACCTTATGAGCTGCAAAATTCCAGGAATTGCTTCTCTTACCATGAAGATAGCCCTGATGCAATACTGGAGTTTGTGCTACCTGTAAGTTCAAAATGGTTTGTATGTAGGAGTGAATGATCTGTAGCTGTTGGAATACGAGTTAGAGAGTATTTTTAATGTATTATTCTGATCAATTGGAGTTTTTTCCTCCTACAGCCCAAATCCAATAGTCTGTGAAGTTTTGCATAAACAGCTTTTCAGAGTTGATTTTTTTTAAATGGTTATTTCAAACTAAGACTTTGTCTTATTTACAGTTGTTTGGACTTGAGTCATATTGCGTGAAATAGACTGTCTTTTTAGCCTCTAATAAAACACAGTTGGTGACGTTTGGTGTATTGAACGTGGTTGAGAGGCTTTAGCAATATAAATGTATATAGATCACCCCCCAGTGCAAATTTGGTTTTGAGCTGACTGAGCAAAAACCTGTTAAATGAATGATTTAGCCACAAAGCCAATAATTTCATAATGTAAACTTTAGTATCTAAGGCTGTTTCACCTTTCCCACTTCCTAGATCATGACTGTTGACGTACATTTGTGATGACTTCTGGAGAAGGTGTTTGTGGCACAAGATTCAAATAAGTAGCTTAATATGTGGTTTCAAGTCTCCTGATACATCAGGAGGGTAATATGAACAAATTCATATGCTTTTTGTGAAATTAATATGAGCAAATTCCAGAACTCCATCTAGATCTGTTCTCAGTGGTAGATGGCAGGAAAAAATGTCTGGCTTGTTGAAAGGTTGACTAATAGCAAATTTTCTGCTGGAGAAGATAGAAGACAGGTATGCTGGAAAATGGTACAGGAATTACTCTGACTGTAGGTGAGAATATCTCTCTTTTTAAGCCAAGTTTTTTTAACTGAGAAAAGTGAGTAGGTCTTACGAATTCTCTTAATGTTAGTCAGTGCAGTGTCTGCTTCACGTCTAGTGGTAAAGCTTACAAAGAACAAAGGCTTCAATAGGAATTACTCTCGGGGCTGTTACAGCCAGTGTTTGCTGATTACAGCATGTGTAATACTGTAATCATGCTTTGAACAAATGCCTTTTCTAGCAATATAGTAAGGTAGCCCTCTGCCCCCCGAGAACCCTGCCCATACACTGCATGGTCTAGTTTTTCTGGTTTCCCTACTGACCTGCAATATTTAAAAAAAAAAAAACAAAAAAGAAAAAAAAAACACGCTCTAAGCTTAATACAACAGGGCTACTTAGTAGTGGGAACAGTGCAAAAAGTCTTGCTTAACTGTCTCAACCTTGAATTTCATTAATGGTATTGGCTGCAACGTGAGCAGCTAATACATGTCCATTGCTGAAGCTTCATTATTGAGCACTGTGCCTTCTGTGGTGGTTTTGTAGTTAGAGAAGGGAGAAAACCTGAATACCATTGAATTTCAGGAAGACTTACATATGCATCCCTGGCTTGGAGCCTGCACCTGTGGTTTTGGAGCCTGCCTGGACATTCAGATATGGCCAAGTTTTCTCCAGAACAGCTGTTCTTATAAGATTTAGAACAAGAAGAGGAAATCTCCCAAGAACTGCTGATTGTTGTGAAACTCCTTGCCATTTTGGCAGAAAACTTGCTTTAAAAATTAAGGACAGATCCTAAAGTGCTTAAGTGCATAAGTAACTTTACACACCCGAGTAGTTCTACTGCACTCGGAGGACTTCCATCTCTGCAGAAAACTGCTGCTGCACTTGAGTGCTTGCAGGTTCAGGCTTGAGTAGTATTTTGTTGATGAGCCTCATGTTCTTGAAACTTGAATCCACAGATGGAAGACATGTAGGCGGGAGTTTTGAAGTCATGGGAAAGGCAGAGGCTGAAATACGAACAACGTAAAACTAGAACTTGAGCGTACTTATGCATATAGAAATGAGGGCATCAGTATTGCTCAGGTCTTAAAATTGGGGAGGGAAGAATGAAAACTAAGTAATGTTAGATGCCTTAAGTTATATGGGACATCAAGAAAGGGAAGGAATTAGTTTTCTTAGGTGCCTGTAAATCAATGGAGTTGGGCCTCTTAAGTTGAGCTTCTGGTGGAAAGACCTTTAAAGTTAGGTGACAAAGTTGGTTGGTAGGAATCACCTTCCTTGCCAAGTGTCAAAACACAGCCAGTGTAGTCAACGCTAAGAGGATGCACCTCCCAGGGATGGCAAAACCCAAGTTCAGCCATTATTTTAAATGGCCGTACTACAAAGTAACCAGTAATTGTCCATAAAAATGAGCAAAAGTGGGGAAGTGACTTCTTATGCCAGATGATCGTACTCAATTAAGTGTAAAAAGTAAAATTTTTTGATGGGAGCTGAAATGCAATGGGAAAGGCAGTTAGGATGAGGTATTTATGGTGGTGCTGAGAAAGGGGCTTTCTTCTGTTTCTTTCTTCTTTGTGATGTATGCATAACTGCATGCAGGGAGAGCTGTCCATACTTGTGTTGGGCTAAATACAGATCCCAAAGAAAAGCAAACCAGGTCAATGATAATGCTGAAGGCATATTATACATACTCTTTGTTCAGGAGATATACCACATATGATCAAGTTGTAATTGTGCTACTAGTTACTCTGATGCTTGAGATCATCTGTTTTGTGTAAAAGCTCGTAAGGGGAAGTTCTATGATAATTTTTGCTGGTGCTAAGATGCTAGGATAGACCAGCTTGGGGTTCCCCCTCCCCCTCCCTCTCCCCTTTTTTTTTTTAATGAAGGATCTTTCCTCCTCCTCACACAATGTATAGGCACATTTCCAAAACACTGTACTAATGAACGCACTAATTTAAAAGCATGCAGTCTGTAGTGCCGAATTTGGGAACTTTCTATGGACAGATGGAATTCCCCCCCCATGAACAGATGAAGTGAGAGACAAGACAGGCTTCTTGGATTTCCTGAGGGTTTTCATTGGTAAGATGCTGAAGCCCTTCTTTTGTAGGGGTAGACTGTGCTTTCCTGTCAAACTTCCATGTTTCAGTTCAGAGTAGTCCGTGGTCAAGTCAAGTCTGTGACTTGCTTTCAGAGTTCACTTTCTGAATATGTGTGGCTTCCTATTGCAGGCTCACGTTAAAAAACCCCAACACTTCTTAAAATGTGGAATTCTTGCAGCTAAAGCCAACTTGTGGAATTGCTTTGAAATGAGACAGCTTAACTGCTTGGAGCTGGGAGATGGAGTCAGTACTTCCGTGCAACTCCTTGAAGTCATTGAAGCACTGCTTTAGTCCAAGATATTTAACTTTCCAAGCCAGTGAAATTTACTGCAAGAGTTATAGGTTATTGCTTCATTTGGCTGCCCCAGTCACATCTGAGTTACTAAATTTTGTAGAGGTGTCAGCAGAGAATCTCATGGGATGAGGACAGTAGATTGATGGATGGAGTGGGAATGCTTAACCAGTTTTAATAGGGTGGGGGGTAACCTAATTAGATGGTAGCCAAGGCAGGAAGAGCCTTTTTCAGAGACAGTGCTGTGTGAAAACAAAGGGATAAACTTTTACGTTAGTACACGGGAACTAGGAACTAGTGGGAATCACTTTATATCATTGCTGCAGTTACTCTGCAGATGTGGTTCGTTGAGATTTTTCAAGCTTCTTTCCAAAATGAATCTGGCTCCTTTGGCTTTTAAAGAATTTTTTTTCTTTTGTCTGTGAAAGCATGTGGTATCAACTCATTTAAAAAAATAAAAACAAAAAACCAACGAAAAACCCCTTACTGCATATTGCCTTTAGCAGTAAATGGTTACCAACTGTATAAACAATGAAAAATTTTATGGAAGTCTCGGTTTGCATATGTCTTGGTGTGTAGCATGTCTTCAAGTATCTGAGCTTTGAGTTAGCATGAACTGAGACTGTTATATGCCTATCAGGAAGTCTTGGTCAAATTGAACCATTTTCATTTTGTTACCCAAGTTAATTTTGTAAAGGTTACAACATAACTGATGCAAACCTATTTTCTCTGAAACTTGTTCAGTGCTTTTGCATTGTGATAGGGGCAAAACTTTGTCCACACTTGAATCCTGTGTTTTGGTCTCAGATGGTTTTTGAAAGGCATGGTTTGTTATTCCTAAATGAAGTTTTAAGGTTGACGTAGCAGATGTCCTGTGTACTGATTTTTGAATTCAGTAGGACATCCCATTTTTGGGGCACTGGGGGTCTCAGAAGTTCATTAGAACCATTCTCTTGAGCTTTTTTATCTGCAGTGCAGACTTGCTGATTCTTGGGTATATTTTACCTGCAACGAAGTGGAAGAAAAGCAGGGACCAGACGCCATCTCATCTGGGTGCGGCTTAGGTTGCTGGGCCAGTGAGACTGACTGTAGTGTTGGATCTGCTGGATGGAGCAAAAAGAGCAGGTGTTCTCTGGAATTGTGGGCCAAACGAGTTTTTGTTGCGTAGGGAGAGCTCATCAAGAAAAGGTAAGTATCACTAGCATGCCAAAACCCTTTCCTGGAAAAACTTTACAAAGAGGCTAGTTTTTTGGGATCCATCAGGTTGCATGCATGCTGTTGGGAAAGATTTGTGCCTTGGCCATAGCAGGAGCACAAAGGACACAGGAGCAAAGACCTCATTGACAGCACTCTTGGTTTTGGGGTTTTTTTTGAGTCACCTTACATTTTCACAGGGGGCAAAAATAAGGAACTGTGTTTTACTGTAAAGCAGATAATTTAGTCTTGTCCTACTAAATCCAAATTAATATATTCTATTTTGACTTTCCATTGCTTTGAGCTTAGGCTGTTTGAAGTTGGGCAGATGTTGGCATAGCTTGTTTCTGCCATTTTATAGAAGCCATTGTGGCTATGAGACAGATATGACGTTTATATTGCTAGCTAGCCATCACAATATTTTTAACAACATTTTCTCTAAATATTGTACATAATTTAATGAGTAGAGCTCAGATGGTTCTAAAGTGCTGTATTCAGTGACTTACTGTATTTGAGCTTTGGTGTTTTATCAGTGACTTACTGTATTTGAGCTTTGGTGGTTTTTTTGTCCCTTAAACTGATGGCTTAGTGACTAGGAGATTATTAACCTTGTTTTCTTCTGAGACTGATTTAGATTTGTCATTTCTGAATGGTATTATATGAATTTCTTAACTATTAATTATTTTAGTTTTCTTGCAGTCTTAATGCATGCACGTGAAGCCTTCTCTTGTCCCATGTGTGCATTTTGGTAATGTAACAAACTGAAAACTTTCTTTTTGGTTGGTTTTAACTAAGTGAAAATAAACAGGCAGCTGGCTATGTAATGACATCAGAAAGCCCACATAAGCCAGGAGAATGTTACAGTCATAGCTAAATTGAAAAGAAACTCTCAGAAAATTCTATTCTGATGGAAGAAGCAATCCTTCCACCTAGGAAACTGCAACATTGCTGTTTCTTTTTTTTTATCTCAAGTCCTAGTAGGCTTGAACAATAGTGGAAAGTATCGTGTAGCTTAAATAGAACTGGTTCTCTTTCTCTGGGTTGCGAATGCTTACTTTGGTCCAAAGGTACAACTGGTTTAATACTACAGAATGAATGCAGATGAAGTTAGGTAGATAAAACATAATTTGTAAGATGAAATATCATTAAATATGTTATTTATCTGTCTATCAGTAATTAGTGATAACAGCTGTTGATTATCTGTTGCAAAAATCCTCCCTGTGTTTGCACAAGGGGAAACTATTCTTGAGTTCCTTTCTTTTTGGTAGCCTTTCTACTCCTTTTGATGCCTTTGCATCAATCCCTTCATACCATATTCTGTGGGAGTTTTATGACTGCACATTTATGACTGTTTATTATGACTATTTGTGCTTATAAATGGGTCTGGAAAGTTTCACAAACTGTTTGCTAATGCTGCATGCTAGAGGTAGTTGTGTGCGATAAGGGATGAAGAACCGTCACTACGGAAAAGTAAGCCCATGTCTTTCCATCTCTTCTTGTGCAGAGATGCTATTGAGGAAAAATGTGTGTGAGGGGTGTTACATATCTTTTGAATAGAATTGTGTCCTCATGAATATAGAGGGGCCTTCATAGATGTACAGAGCTTTATTTCTTGTAATCTATGACCTTAATGACCAACTATTCCCACATGTGCCGTATTGGAAGGGGAAGGGGGAGTATAAATTGCAAACTTACTCTGTCCTTAAGGAAAGTATTATTTCACAAAACAAAGAGCAAGGGCATGTAGAACTGTTATCACATGCTGAGGGGTGTGTAAGGTGTCTGTATTAAAAATATTGCCAGCTCTGCGCAATAATTACGTCGATGCAGGGCTCTACTGGATTATTGGACATCTTACTGATGAGGAGCTTCCCAATCCTTCCTTCTGTTCTTTCAGTGTTGTTTTTTCCCTGTTACACTTCTTTTCCTGAGCTGCACCCAAACTGTAGCTTTTCTGTGGGCCTGATACAACTCTTACAATGCTATAGTATGCATTGTGGGGATAGAAAACAGGGACAATCATGTTATTCCCACAGCAATTTTGCAAATGCACATCAGATGACTAAAGTTCCTTATTTATTTATTTTTAAGCCTCTTTGGCAAGGATTTATAGGTCTTAGCACTAACAACTATTTTGCCAGGTGTCAGTAAAGATTATGCATTCTTGAAATTCTCAGTATTTTTCACTATCTGTGTAGTTTGCTTCGAACTTCCAGTTAGACCTTAAGTGTGGAGTGACTTTCAGTAGCAGGAAGGTAGCTTGGGAAATAGTGAAACGTTGCTTACTACTAAAGACTGTTCCTGTGCGTAGCTGCTCCAGAAGTCCTCTTGGAGGGGTGCATGTGTGTGTTGGGTCTACTTCTTCAAACTGGAGGATTCAGTGTTTTCATACTGTGTTTCATACTGAGTGTGGTATGAAGTTTCATTTCACACCTTTGACTCTCATACAGCTCTCTTGCTTGGAGGGTAAGCTCTAAGCATGGCTAGGGTTGTCAGCCTTTAGTTGGGAAAAGTATTGATTGAAAAATAGTATTGGCAAACGTCTGTCTTCAGCTGAATGGTCTGTACTGTAGACTAGCAGAAAAGCAAACACGAAGCCACTTTGGAGAAGATTGTAACGTGCATGTCTTCTGACAGTCTGCCATCAGAATAAGATGGCTTTGCAGGGAGCAGAAGCCTAAGAACCTGGAAGGTATTGTCCACAAAGGCCAAAACCAAAGCAAATCCACAGCTAACTATCTAAAATGCTGCAGCCTTCTGTAGGCTCTTTGAACCATGACCGTGTGACCCATGGCAGTATGAATGTCCAAGCAGAGGAGATGGCCTACTAGGCGATTTCAGAACTCTGCCACTTGAAAAGCCTGAGGAGAGGATTCCTGATTAAAATCTTCTCATGAAAGATGACCTCCGTATTTTACCCTTCCTTGATCGATGCTTGACCTAAAAAATAAAATAAAATAAAAAAACATAGTACTTGAACATTAGTCTAGACCTAGTGCAGTATATTAGCGGTCTCCAGTTTTTCAGAGACCTCCTTTCTGTTGTCGAAATCCAAACATTCATTCAGGTTTCTCATCAGACAATGATATTTTAATACTCAAACAGAACATAAATAGACCAGACTTCTTTCACTGTGGCTCCCCAACGACTGTACACTGGCTCTGTTATTTGTGTGTTGGACATCTGGACTCTGTTTCCCTTCGTGACAGTCAAATCCTTCTGAAAATTCCATGTATGCCGGAGATAGAGATCCTCAAAATGATAAACAAAGACTATGTTGTCAAATTCCATAACTGTCTCTTTCATTTCTCCCTTTTCCGTTTTCTTAAGAATACTGAAAAGCTAGACTGACATCAGTGCATATTCCTGATGCACTTAAATTAAGCTCTTCAGCCTCCAAAGAATTCAGATGGCCGCTAAAGGTATGTTGGACCTCTGTGGAAGTCACGCCTGAAGTTGTGCCTGGGAAATGCCCTGTGTTGGATCCTCTCTAAACAACCGGTGGTTCTGTGCATCGTGAGAGAAGAGCAAAGGCAGAGCACTGATTTTTGGTTGTGCTTTTTGACTGTTAGCCCACCAAATCTTATGTAAAACAAATGTAATCATACAGTTTCCCATATGATGAAACTGTGCATTGCCTGGAAGCTGCAGCCCATACCCCTAGTAGTTGTTTCTGGGTCTTTTGACACAGGTGCTGGACAAGCTGATTAGCAGAGCAGTTCTGTCAGACCTACTACTCGTGAATAAGGAAGAATGGATTTGGGGTTGATGACAGCTTTGGCAGCAAGCAACTGTGAAATGGTGACATTTAAAATTGTCAGGGAAGAGAAAGCTGATAATAGAACTACCACCTTGGACTTCAGCAGACTTCAGCTTGCTCAGGGAACTGGTAGGGAGGGATCCTATAGGAGGCTGATCTGAAGGAGAGGGACCAGGGGAGCTGGCTGGTCTTCAAGGACAATCTCCTCAACTCCATTCCTCAGTCTCTTCCACTCTGATGTGCAGGAAGTCAGGCAGATGCCAGTGAGTAGGGAATGCAAACAGATTGTATGGAAGGTGAAAAGAAGAATGAGCAGACTGTCTGGGAGGAATACAGAAACTTTACCTGGGCATGCGGGGAATGAATTGGAAAGGCCAGAATTCAGCTGGAGTTGAGATGTATGGGGGGTGTTAATAGCAATAAAAGGGTCTTCCACAGTACACTGGCAGTGAAAGGAAGACTAAGGAAAATGTGCACCTTCTGCTGAATGGAGCAGAGGATATAGCGATCAAGGACATGGAAAACACTGAGGTGTTCATTGCTTTCTTTGCTTCAGATAAGGTCTTCTTTCAGGAACTCACAGTTCCCTGTGCCTAGTGACAGTGTTTGATGGAGTGAAGTACTATCCATGATGGGAGAAGATCAAGTAAGGGACTTGTTAAATAAAACTGTACACGCACAAGTCCAGGGAATGTGATGGGGCGCATCCAAGGTCCTGAGAGAAATGGCTGATGTCACTGTAGTGCTGCTGACTGTCACTGGAAGGTCATGGCGATTGCGAGAGTTCCACCATGGCTGGAATTGGGCAAATATCAGGTTCGTCTTCACGAAGGGCCAACAGGAGCCCTGAGGGGGTCAGCCTCACCTTAGTCCCTAGGAAGGTTATGGCAGAAATAGATTTTCCTGGAAGCTGTTTGCAGGTACATGAAGAACAAGGAGGTGATTTGGAATAGTCAGCTTGAATTTTCTAAGGGCTAATTATAGCTGACCAACTTGATTGCCTTCTGTGGTGAGATAACTGGCTCAGTGGCTCAGAGGAGTGCAGCAGATGTCCTTTGCCTTTATTTTTCATGTTGTCTCCCACAGTGTTCTTCAAGACAAATTGGAAAGCAATCGACTGAGGTCTGCCAGACAGGTGGAAAACAGGTTGGACACAAGGACCAGTGATTAGTAGTTGTTAAGTCCAGCTGGTGGCCATTTACTGCTGGTGTTCCATACTGTGACCAAGTTTGGTCCTTCCATTCTTTGTATCTTTCTGTAGGCATCTGCCTAAGAAAATTGTGGCTACGTAGCTTTCTGTCAGGAAGCTTGCGGACTTTCAGGCTGATTCATCATTATCCACCTAGCCATATACAAGTACACTTACACTGTTTCTGAGATCCCACGCTTGTTCTTCTTTCGCTACTACTGTTGGCAGTCATCCAGCTTCCTCTGCAGGAGCCATGCTAGTGCTTTGGATTTTGCTTTCTACTCCACTGTATGTCATGCAAGTGTCCACAGCCCTTTGCTTAGCAGTGTCTTTACATTGTATGTTAGTTCTTGCACACAGTGACAGGACCTTGTGTGTTTTGCTGAGCTCAGTTTGGTTGCGTGGTGTGATTTGGTTGGGTTTTGGGTTGGTTGTTTGTTTTTTAATGCAGAGTTAGATGTGGATAATGCATCTAACAGATTGTGCCGTGCTATATGGAAAGCCAAAGGGAATTGCGTCCTGACTCGCTTAGGTCATTGGCTTTATGCTCTGAGTATCGTTACCATTAGCTGGGCTTGTGTAGCTTCACAGCTACTTTGCACATCTTGGTTCTGTTAGGGACACCTGTTTTGTGAGGCAGAAGGGGAAGATAAGAAAGACCATAGAGACCAGAGCATGGTTTCTCTGGCTTCTGTCCACAAGCAGCCTTTAGGAGGAATTAAGAGCAAGCTGGCTGAAGATGTCAAGTGCCCATTATTGTCAGTTAGGTATTTAATAGAACCCCAGAAAAAGGAAATGGGAAGAGAACAATTCCCTTTTAAGGAAGGTTATTGCTTCCTTGTGAAAAAAAAAAACCCTCTCCATTTAGGGCTAATATTGTTTTTGGATCATGTTTTAGTCAGGTCTGCAGCACAGGTATGACAAGTCTTACATGTGGAAAAGTGGGAAGTATTTCTGTGTTCAATATGTGTCTTAAGAGGCATAAATGCCAGAGCTCAGGCTGGACTCCATGCTTAGACTCCTTTGATGCCTGACATTTAAAACTATTATTGGTTCCATGACAGGTGAGCTGTGATGGCCAGTAATGGTTTTCATTACAAATCAAAAGAAATCTTTATGTTCAATGCAAACCTCTGTTTATCCAGCTGCTGCATGTGTTGGATGATGACTAGTGCAGAAGCATGAACTAGTGAGAGATGCAAGATTTTCTTAGCAGTCTTCAAACACCAGAGCAGGGCGTTCAGTCTGTCAACTCCAGCGTCTTATGTGAGCTGGATTGTGGAGCTTTGCAACAGAGACTTTGGATTGTCCAGCTACATCGGCCTTTTTGGTCAGGAGCTTTTGGTCTATCTAACCATCTTCATGTACAAATTTTCTGGAGGCTGTGATACTCCACTCTCCTCATCTCTCTCCTGTGAATAAGGACCAAAGCATTTAAAAGCAGAGGGAACGCGGTGCCTACTGTAATCTGATTCTATAAAGCATAAAAGTGATTTCATATGCTAAGTGATCCACAAATTGGCCTCTTTGTTACAAAATGGGACTTAAAGTGCATTGAAGATATGTACTTCCTTAGCTGTTCTTTCTACTGCCGCTTGCCCAAAGCACAGCTTTGTTTTTTCTGACTTGTAAAGCTGTGTTGAGGTTCATTGTCTGTGCACACCGTTTCTGGTCCTTTTACCTAAACCCTAAAATCAACTCTCTAGAGTTGCCTGGAGCAGTCTAAGATCTGGCAACCTAGGCTGTGTTTTCACATCCTCTTCCAAATAACACTTTTGTCCTTCATGAAGCATAACAAATGTAGAATTGATGACTTCTCTGGTAGTTCATATATACTTGTCTAAATATCTAAACTACCTGTTCTAGGCAAGGGCTGTCCACTTGGCATTTTAGAGCAACCCTTGAAAATGTGTGCTTATCTCTGTAGGTTTTTCTTAGAATTAGGAGAACTTCATACTGAAATAATTTAGGTGGCTATGTGTTTAGGAGTTGCTCTCAAAGGCAATACAAAGAATTAATCATTTTCCTAATTTAGCTTGCAGTTTTTAGGGCTTATCTAATTTCTTGCAGTTATTAGGGCTTACTGAATACTTTAGACTTCTGTGTGCAAATTCTGCCATGGTTCAAACAAGATCTAGCAATATTCACTTGTGAGCATTCTAATAAGATGTCATAGCTATAACATTCTTCAGAGGGTGTTAAATTTATATTCAATATTTGTACATGAATTGCATTACAGTAGTAAAAAAAGCAGAGTGAATTTGAAGGTAAGCACTCAGAAGTTGCTGTGGGTATTTAGGTTGCTTCTCTAGTCTGACTTCTAAGATGCAGCATAGGTTGTGATCTTTCCTTACATGATCTTTGTCCAGCAGTCTTTGTTTCTTTCAATGTATAAGATGCATAGAGCCAAGGCAGCTGTTCAGTATTGATCTTCTTTATTTGGTGTGTGGCATCACTTCAGGCTTACTGCACAATATCTAAACACGGTACTGAAAACAGTTTTGTTAATTCATTGTTTTGAGTTTTCATCCTTGTCTTTTTAATAATATTTCAGTGTCCCTGGGCAATTACGTGAGCTCACAGATAGGAGAAGAAAAATAACTACTTGCCTGTCCTATTGGTCCTATTCTTAGCTTATCTAACCTGTTAGGCCTTCCTCTACAGTGGGGTTGACTGTGCTTCACAACCTAATTCTAGCACAAGTGAATCTTCATTCACGTACGGAGAACCTAATCCCAGCACAAGTGTAATTCAGCCTTGAAATACCACCAATAAAAATCATCATATTGCAGTTCAGAGTTTGCACGTTTGTAGTAGAAAGATGAGGAAGATACTAAAAAAGCTGAAATAGGTGCACAGAAGAGCGCTGTACAAAGTCATGGGTCTATAATAGTTGTGAGAGGAAAACTCGGTATGTATGGATGTGGCCAAAATCTTGGCTGCTGTCAGCACTAGAATAGTTTTGGAAAAAGAGACCTCAGAATGCAGGACTAGAGAGGATGACGTCGTGTGGAAACCCTTGCTATTACAGACAACTGGGGCATGTAATTCCATAAAACCGTCAGATGGTCAAGCTTTGTCTTAAAAGTCATAAGAAACAGCGAAGCGATGCACCTATGAAATGCTGTCTGAATAGCCCTTGAGTCTTTCCATGGCTAGAAACACTCTAATTTTCAACATACATCAGTGACAACCCCATCTAGACCTGCTTATTCCTGTGCCACAGTGTTGTCCTTTGACTTTAAAATAACTCTCCTGGTTCCAAATGCACCGCATTCTTTAACATTATCATATAGCTCAGCAGTCTCAACAGGAAGTTGAATGACTTAAGAGTGGAAATAATTTCCCTGGGTGAGGTGGTAGTTTGAAGGCTAGCCCTGCCTTGGGAATCTTTTGATAAAGAATGGGAAAAAAAAAAAAAAAAATTGACTACAAAGCAGAACTCATGAGTGTATGTATAGGTTACTACCATGCAATGTATTCCACGTAGGAAGAGGTGATGTCTCAGCCCCAGGCTCATTGGAGCATTATTAACACAGGTTGTAATGGGAAACCAGAAATAGGCCATCTCTGAAATATAATTGAAAATAGACTGCTGTTAAAGATTTTGTGTTTATGTGTTTATGTAAAAAATTTATTACATACCATTCCAATTCAGAATATAATTTTCTTTTCTTGTGGAAACTATATTTCAAGGGGGGTTGCTTTTCAATTTATTTTGCTTGTGGATAACAGCATCACAACCCCTTCATTTCCTGACTCTTCATACAGCGAGACTTTTCAACAGCCAGTGAACTGGCTTTGGAATTGTTGAGGGGTGAAGTTATCTTTGCCTTTATGTTTACTCGTAACCACTGTAAGGTGTAAAAAATAAAATAAAATAAAATAAAAAAAATTTACTGCCTTGCAACTGTGCTTTTGTCTATTAAGAGCGTGATGCTTGTGTGTGTGGTAGGCAACAGAGAACTTTCTTCCCTTTTGTCTCTGTAGTGGGCAGGCTGCTTCGTTAGGTGATGAGCCAGTTTGCTCTTAGTGTGGATAAGAAAGACCTGTCTGAAGCTATATCCAGGGGACCTGTGTGGAAGACTTGCTTCTTAAGGGGTTAATGATCTGGAATTTCACACATAACGCAAAATGATTATGCTGTATGCATTCTCTGCGAATTTTCTCACTGATCACAAAAGACTTTTGTTTGGTGTGCTTGAATGGTCCATAGACTAAACATACCCTGTTCTTTTAATTGGATGGAAAATAACTCTGCTAATTGGAGAAAGCAGTTGGTGCTACATGCCAAATGACAAATCTTTTACAAGAAATATAGCTTGTCTTTTATATGCATCAACAGAGTTCTAGTATAAACGTGTAATACAAAATGAAGCTGACTTATTCAGAATCAATTCTGTCATTTTACAGAGACTTAAAAGTTTTAGAAGGCATCCTTACCTGAGATGTGTTAGTGTTTATTTTGCAAGCTGGGGCAGGTGTAGAAAATTGACTTTGCCTGAGAGAAGGATGTGACTGAGTGCTTGATGAGAATGATGGTGTTTAGCATGCCTCCAGCAGAACAGCCTCTAATGCAGAAGAAAAGAGCAACACGTTCCCCCTCCGCCCCTAGTCTGTGTGGCAAAGGGAAGAGTTGGATGCCCTTTTAATAAAGACTAACTACTTGGTGTGGAGGATCACAGATTTTTAAGATCATGACCCTAGCTTTTCCCATGTTGATAAGAGCTGCTTGCATTCACTAGTAACTTACTATTAAGGACGATTAATTTCATTAATAAAGGAGGCTCAGAAAGATGAAAACACCCCCCTAGCATAGCTTTAATCCTTTTATATTGCTGGTAATGACTCCTAGGTAAACATCTCGGTGTCCTGGTAAAATCCCCTAATCCTTTTAGTGTTCCTCTGTAGCGTGAAAAGCAGGTTGATGGTGACAGAGTACACTTTGCAATGCTGCCTTCTAAATAAAACACTTTGGATAAGACAGGGTGTGCCTAGCCAGGCTGAGACCCTGCAGGACGATTTGAAATTCAGAAGTCTTTTATACTGTCCCTCGAGTAACAGAACAAAAGGATGCTGGTGACGTACAAATTGCGTAGAATTGTTTGCAAAACGTGCAATCTACTAACCTGATAATTTGAGAAGAGGGTGTGAAGATAATTTACAATACCAAGCCAAAAAGAACTATCCTATGGATTCCATGGTCTGCAGCTGAATGCTTGGTGTGTCTGTTAAGG
This sequence comes from Aptenodytes forsteri, assembly GCF_000699145.1. Lineage (NCBI taxonomy): Eukaryota > Metazoa > Chordata > Aves > Sphenisciformes > Spheniscidae > Aptenodytes > Aptenodytes forsteri. Next base: position 1,634,671 of record NW_008795334.1, on the reverse strand, counting down.
AGTGCTGTCTGCTTTATCACACAGCCACCTTTATGAATTCGGGAGAGCTAGTGTTAAATGGATGTGAGTGGAGTAAATGCTGGTTTGTCTTCAGGCAATATTTATGGTATCATAACTAAGTGAAATGATATTGGTGAGAAAAAAATAAAATACAAATTTAAAAATGCATGTTTTAAGATAGGGAGGATAGGACTGAGGACAGTTGAATGGATATAAACTACTTTGTCTTTAAGATGGTGGAATTAGTTATCTCTTCAAGATGAACAAAATAATGAGATTTCATGAATGTAGGCAATAAAAATGTAGATACTTGTCTTTATGTGGTTGGGTTTTGTCTGATATAGAATAAACAGAATGCATTGGTGGACACTTTCTGAAGGGTAAGTAAAAGGGAAAAGTGCATAGGCTTGTTTGTGGTTTTTTTTTTTTTATAAACTACTTTGGACCAAGGTTGTCATGTGAAAAACATGGATCTCTGATGCATTTGACTGTTAAACAGATACGCTTTCATTCTCGTTTGTACTGCATGGAGCAATTCCTGGTATATTACCAATCTTTCCCTGGGACAAATAGCGAGTCATTCAAATATACATGGTAAACACTTCATGCCCCCCGAAGTTAATTATAATTGCTTTAGTAAATTTCAAGTTATGGCCTTGAATAGAGTAGCCACCAGAACTTTTTGTAGAGTTCATTGGTCATTGGAGGAATTGAGGGAGAAATAAGAATTGCATGAGATAAAAGAGCAACTTGACTTTTTTTTTACCTTTTATTGTGTATCTTTTACAAGTAAGCTGGCAGAGTACATTCAGCTATAGAGACTATTCTCCCTTATCATGGAGTTTGCAGCCACAAGGTTTTTATGACTCCAGTTGGAAGCACAGACTAGCTGAATTCAACTTCTAAAGGCATATCAAGGGATAGGCAGAAAGAGACAGCAGCTTATATATACCTCAGTTTTTAAAATCTACTTTCAGAAAGACCCTTTTAGATGCTACTCCTGAACAAGTCTCAAAGTTAAATGGCTCCAGTCCAGAGTTTTTGAGGAAAACACCCACACGTGCTCCTGTATGTGGTCCTGGACGGTTGGTGAGCTGGTCGTGGGTCCTTGGTGAGTCAGGGCTGGTTGGAGGAGAAGGGACAGTTGAGCTTCTCTGAGCATGCAGGTGCAGAGGCAGGTCCTTGGAGCCGGTGGGGAGAGGGGGGACCGGTGTACAGCTCCAGCAGTCCCATGGTGACTCCTTCGTGGCAGTCCCCCACTCGCGCTGGAGATCCTGTCCTTTTGTACGATGTGGGAGCCTGTAGATGGGTCTCATCCTTTGGCCTACATGCCCTGGGCTGTGTACTGTGTGTTGTGGATGGTGTTTCTTTCCCAGGCTGGATCAAGTGCCTTTTCCTGTTGCTTTTCTTTCTGTCAAGCTTAAAGCAGTCTTTTCCGGGCTCTCAAGATTGCTTTTCTCCATTGACCAACAACTGACCGTCAGTGAGTTGCGTACAGTCCTGGGGTCTCTGTTGTCAGCCTGTGCCCACATTTCGGGGCCTTTGCTGTTATCCCATGCTTATACTCCACACTGTAACGAGCAACACCGGGCACCAAGCACCAGCTCGCACAGCAAGTTCTCCTGACCTGTTGGTAATGAGCCCAACAGGCTAGGACTGGGGCACTGCAAAGTTAGCACGAGGCATGGTTAGCATAAGGCATGTGGCCTCTTACTAGTGATGGCAATATTGATTTTGTGGCACCACTGGGCAATTCAAGGGTGTGGTAATCATCTGGACATTTAAAACACTATTTGTGTGTGCATTTCCCTGCTAAATTTTCATAGCATAGTGTGAGTTGTTGTGGTTTGGTTTTTTTTTTTGAGACCTGTGAAGTCCTGTGTTATGCAAGTGGACTGCCATAGATGATGCGTTCTGTTATATCATCTATTAATTTGTAGAGTTTCAAAGCTCAAGGAATTTATTTTTTCTTAATGCTATAGTTGAAATGCATGGGTTTTGATCCTGTGGCTTAGTGGCCTTAGCGTTTTGCTGATAGGTGTCTTTGCATGTAATGTTTGTTTTAGCTTGCTGCTAGTTTTTCATTCACACACACAGCAGACTAAATTCTTTATTGCATAATAGTACATTCTTATGAAAGAAGCCCAGTTAGTTCAGTGTGAGATTTTCAAAAGGAATAGAAGCCAATTCTTAACAGAGTCAATAATAAACCCATATCTAATGTTGTTTCAGAAGGAGGCTGTTTATTGACTTCCACGTCATTGGACATGCAGGGAATCATGGTCTTCAATGGTCTGTGCTTGCTATGCATCCTCCCTGTGATTTCCTTCAAAGACAGTGTAAAAAGCGTTTCAGGCTATTCTGCATCAGTATGACTGCTTATGTGATCTTTTTAGATTGATAAAACAAAGCGTCAATACATGTCAGAGCTAGTTCCCTGAGAGTACTGGAGCTTAGAGCAGAATTACAGAAAAATTTGCATAGTAAAAATAATAATAATAAAAAAAAAAAGAAATTAGTGCTTTCCTTTGGATTTACTAAGGGAAGAATAACTGCTGCTGTGGAAGGGTTTTCTTGGTAATGGTTAATGTCAAAACATTTGTTTTTTATTTAATTTGATTTAAACTAAACTTCAAATGTTTTGAGTTTGAAATATTTGATTCAACTTTGAGACAGAGACGATTTGGCCTCTAAGGGCCTTTCCAAACATCAGGGTTTTTTTCCAGCAGAGTCTCTAAATGAAGCAAGTGGCCGCCTGGGAATAACACAAGATAAAGCAATATTGCCATCATAGTGGAGGAGGAAATGCTTATATTTATGTTCATTCTTACTCCTTGGGAGGGCATTTACTTCAAAAGGTAATGTGCAGACTGCCATTACATCTCTTGGTTCCAGCTTACCGCATTTTGAGTGACACGTTAACCAGAATATTCTCTGTATTCAGACGCACTAGGAGAAGTAAGATGCTGTAGTCAGCTCTGACTTGGCCTAAGTATGTACTGAATTGAATTCTCTGTAGCTTCATGAGGGACTGAAAAGTGCTATTGTGGAAGGTGAGAACTGATCTGCGAAGGGAGAGGAAGAAAAATGTGAGAATATGAAGGACCAGCTTCATGGTGTCTCAGTGATTTGAGAAGTGGAGAAAAGCTCATCTCCAGAGAGAGTAACGGAGATGGCAAATGCAAATTTGGTACATGATATGTATTTCGTGCTGTTTACATGCTTCCCCCCCCCGCCCCCGCAGCTGCGTGACTAGTGGGAGCCTCAGGAACTGAGTTTAGTTTGTTTTGAATCGCAGATTATTTTCTTACAACAAAATTTGTATTCTATATAGGGAAAGAAATTTTAGCTCTTA
>NW_008795334.1:1615748-1631277 GCF_000699145.1 Aptenodytes forsteri | reverse complement strand
AACGCAATTTTCAGGAGTTACTTTTTTTTAATGAAGAGCGCATTTGAGGAGGTTTAGCATCTGTTTTTACAGAACTATTAATCCAAGATTCTTGCATTCCTTTCTCTGTGTGTCCTACTTAATCTGACAGTTGTGAGTAGGTTGTTTTTTTTTATTGTAGAGAGTGCCTCCATCTCTACTATGTAAGTGCTTATACCTGCAAATTGGGTGGCCTGATTTGTGCAAAGTTAACTGTATTATGTCAGAGACTGGTCCAGAAAAATAATTAGATTTTAAAAGCTTATGAGAGGTGCATTGTTTTGTAAAAAAATACACTGATTAAATAGCTAACCTGAAAGATAACATTAAAAAAAAAAAAATCCCCATGCAAAGAGAGATTGAAAATCCTGGCCGAGTGGCTGGGTTTGTATAATGCAGTTGGTCTGTTGAGAATTTTGTCTTAAGCCAAGCAGCTTGTGGCTGAGCTGCAAACTGGACCCAGATACCTGTGTCTTAGGCGTCATAACTCCAGGAGAACTTGTTTTGGCAGTAGTGTTTGTCCTTCTCCTCCCGCTGAGTTCCAGATTTCTCTAGAACTCAGTCACTCACAGCCAGCCTGGGAGCGGCTCCGAAGTTCTTCCAGCAGCTGGTGGTGGTGTTGGGAAGGCGAGCATCAGCAGGAGCTGATGGTGGGAGGTGGTGTGACAGGGGCCCCGGGAGGTCTCCAGCAGGGCTCAGGGCGGTGCTGGGCTGGTCCAGCGGTGGCCGAGGGAGCTGTTGGGCTGCAGGTGCAGGCATCTGGTTTGGGCTTGGAGTGTAACAGGGAATTCCCTATTTCCTGACTTTTGGATCGGATAGCTGCTTTTATCTCATGCCTTGGTTACATGAGTAACTAGGGTATAGGAGGGGGGATAACCTCTCCAAAGCATGCATATATTTGGTGTGGCTCTATGTAGTTCAGAAGTTGCACAGCTGGATGTTTCTAAACTTTTAGTTTTAGAAGAGAGTTCATTTTTTTTCCCCTCTGTCTCAATAGCAAAAAGACTGAATTTTGAGCTCAGTGGGAAATGTAGAAAATGTTTTAATTGCAGGAAGCACTGTTTTAATCTGAATTTCATAGATACATGTGTTTAACAAGTCTGACCTTTGGCTGGGTTTTGTTTCTGGGCTTTTTCCTGAAGAAGAGTTAGATATTTAAAACCTATTAGCTCTTTTCAAAAATAAATTAAACTCTTAAACAGAATTTTGAGATGAAGCTTTGGCATCTGTTCATTGAATCAGATGAATATTAAAAAATTCCTAGCTAAACCACAAATAGTTACATGAGAAATACTAAAAAGAAAAGCAGCTGAAATGCTTCCAAGCACATTTTTAAAATTTAGATTTGTTTTTATTTTGCAGCTTCCTTCAGAAGTCTTCAATACAGGTTATGCTCAATGTTCAAATCCAATTCAGTTATTCAGATTTTTTTGTTTTATTTGCTATTTGATTTTTAAAGATTCAATGAATACAAAAATTGTATTGAATATTTGTGATGATATTATTTAACACACTTAGATGTGGCAACCACTGATATGGATGAGACTGAAGTTTCTGATTCAAGTCAGCTGCCTGCCGTCGTGCATCAGGACCTGTTTAGTCACACACACATCGCAGACACGGACACAAGCTGCAAACAGTTTGTTAGCAGCGTAACCATGTGGTTTCACTAATGCGTATAGATAATCTCCAGACAAAAGTCTTGGAAGGGGCTAGGGAACCATCGCCCTTTCGGTCTCCACTTCCTCTCCTCTCTCACACCCTCAGCCTTTACACTGGGAGGCTCTGCCAATATTTCTCAGCTCCCTCCTACTCTCTGGGGTTGCAGTCAGCCTAAGAGCTGGCAGGTTTATTGCTGATGTTTCTTTTTTCTGAGCTAATTACAAACAGCCTCATTAGTGTCTTGTTCTGCGACTATGTCAAATTGTTGCTTTTTTTTTTTTTAAATTCAGAAAGGTACTGTACTGTTCCAGAGTCCTTTTTTAGGCACTGCTCTCCCAGCATTAAGGTGACTTTGAGCAGAGATTCAGGTTGTGCTGTATTCCTGAGAATTTGGAAATAGTTCTGACTTCTAAAGTATGGGAAAAAATTATTTTAGTGGTATTTGTTTATGCTAATACTGCAGTCAGCACACACCTTGTTTTATTTACTAAATGCCTTCTGAGGACTGCAGATTTTGTTTGTTTTGATTGTGAGACATGTAAGTGTTGGTCCCTGGGAGGTTGCTCTGTGAATTTGCAAACTGATAAAACCCGTAAAATGTGTTAGCTGGAGCAATCATCTTGCCTGTTAAATTGTTGGTTGTATTCAGCTGTTGAATGAATGCAAATCAACAATATGAAGATTTAAAAGCCTTTTATGTAGATAGATATAAAAATGATAGATTAAAAAATTATTTTTGTGCATAAGGCCATCAAGAAGTTGTGTAAGATCTAGCAATGACTTGGAGAAAACCAGCTGTTTATAATAAAATGGATATAATCAGGAAAACGTTTGTTTGATTTTTCCCATCTGGTCCCTCCTGTTACTACAAGGGGAAGGAACAAAGGGGTTTGTTTACTTTAGGGCACTTGAAAGAAGCAGCAAATTTCAACCCTCTTGCCTTGCATGGGAGTTACTAGCTGCAGATGGTAGCACCTTCTTTAATTCTTGTACAGAAATGGGCTGTAAATAGCTGAACTGGTTAAGACACAGTTCCCTGTTGAGAACTGAATGGCTTAGTTTTCACTAATCTTAATAGAAGTTGGGGTGGTTGTTATTACCTTGGGATCAAATACCACGTGCCTAACTGAAAATGAATGAGAAACCAAACTGGAAGCTCAATGGATATTTAACTAGACCTTAGTTTCCACTCCTGAGTGGAAATACTTATTTTCTATTCTTAGCAAATACTTAACTGGGAAAACCAGAGGAAATGTGCTACTGTAACTATAATAGCAAGAGTGAGACAATCAAAAATGAGAAGATAGGTGGTATGTGGGTGGCAATAGCAAACCAGAGCGGTTTGAAGAGGGTCACAGCAATGTCAGTGAAGATAAAGAGATCATGAGGTAGCATTAGGAATAGACTGAGATAAACTTTGCATTTTCACTTTTAGTTTTATCACCTCCACACAGTATTGTGACAGCTCATCTAAAATGCATCAGCTTGGATTTCTGTTGTTTCTATTTGTTGGGTTTTTTCCTCATTATCCACATGTGGTTTATTTCACAACAATCAATCACAAGAGTTGTGGGTGCTGTGTGATCACGTGGGTCACTGACTTACCCTGGACAAGTCTTTAAAAAGACCTTGCCTTTCATCTTAGTAAGCACCTCTGCTCAGCTTTGCAAGGGTTGTCTTTCAAATTTTTATAGAAGAAACAAATGGCAGATTTGGGCACCTAGGTGTAGTGGCCTGCTTCTACTTACGAGGTCTGCAAAAGACATCACCGTCTGTTGGTGATGTAGCAAGGGGCAGCAAATTTGTTATTTAATTTGCCTGTTCGATACTACTTTTTAATTTTGGCTTTAGACAGGGCCATTCCATCTTCCCTTGCTATCCGAAACCAAAAAGAATGCCACTAAAATGCGAAAATACGAGGTGGTTTAATCTGAAGCTTGTCTCTACAGAATACTGCTTCAATTCCTCTAACAAGTGGCCAGAATTGGTCCTATTGTACAGAGTTAAACCGGAGAGGAGAGGGGAGAAAATGGCACGACTGAATCATGGAGAGGATGTGGTTTCGTGGAGCAGCTCAAGAGGCAGTTCAGAGCGAGGTGGAGGGGTGCTAAACAGTATTCAAAACCCAGCTTCAATTGTCTAAATGTTCATTTGCATTTGCTGTCTGGTTTAAATTGTAAATCCTGCTACATAAAAACAAAGTTTTAAAGCAATGTATCTGGTTTTAACGCAGTAACCAAAGACCGCAAAGTAACTTAACTTTCATTAGTCTTGGAGAAAATTCTAGTGCTTGCTGGCTTGTGGTTTGGATGTGAAACATACAAAAACAGTATTATTTTTTCTGATGTTGAATCTGTTTTTTTCATATTAATAGACATCCAGTTTTGTTCCATTATATAATGATTCTTCAGACAGGCAGTAAGAAGATACAATTAACTCTTGAGACATAGTTTATTTAACTTGATAATTTCGTACTATTGCAAATGCCTTTGCGTTACATGGTGTCAGCTCATCAAGATAAAAACGAAGTAACTAGAATGAATGTTGTGAGGCCTCTTGTTGTGTTCCTGGAGTTTGGATGAACATAGGTTTTGTAATTTTTGGAGACAGCAGCTGTGCTTCTCTGTAGGCGTTAACCTGCATCAAAAGGACTTACATGTAGCTCCTAATGGATAAAGTACTTTCTGTCTGCAACTTCATTTTTATCCTCATGTGGCTTCTCTTATTTTTACCCAAGTCAAACTTTGAGAAAGCAGAGAAAATTCATGCACAGACTTCATCTGACAGTGACATGCACAAACTTGATGGGATGCAATGTTATGCAGTCAAGGCACTTGGCACTGCTTGCCCTTCTCTTCCTCCTGCCCCCTTGCCTCCACCATCCACCATGGAGTCAGCAGGAAGATTAACTTTCTCTCTTTTAACATCCCTTTATTAAATTCCTTTGTTCCCACATAAGTGTTTGTCCTGCTAAACATTTGTACCTGTTGGTGGTGTGTGATTGAGGAAAAATATATCTCTTTATTGCTGAGGGGTAAAAATCACTGAAGTTTTGAAAGGTAAGAGAGGGATGAGTATAAGCAAGTATCACTTCAAGCTAATTGGGAGAAAATTTCTAGCAGTTTTTTTAAAATGTGGAGTCAGAGTGCAGAGTATGCAAAACACTACAAAAGCGCTGGGCTTAAAATTATTTGGCCAACCTTTGCAGTGTATGGTAAAAACAGATGGTTGGAGAATGTGCTGGTATTCCTGTTTTGGCTAAAACGAGCCAGCTCATACTCAGATATCTGGTGCCTCTCGTCATGTACAAAACCAGCAATGTTAGGATTGATACCAGAAGAAAAATTAGCTTTAAAACAGATTAACTGGCATAGCTAAATCAGGTGGTGGTTGCAAATGTATCAGCAGATCAGTCTTGGCAAAATAACACTGGTTTTCCAGTGGCCTCTCCAACTCCGTATAAACCTTTTCATATTCTGCTGAGCAGTCTGCCCCTAGTCATGGAGTGAAAAATTAGGAAGCATATTCAGAAACTGGATTGACTGTTAAGATGACACTGTCCAAATTTCAGTGCGGTGTCAACTGATGCTTTTGTAGCAAATCTGTGTTGGTTGCTTTTTTGTGTTTTTCTTTTTCCCCTCTCATGGGAAGTCTTAAATGCTTGCCCTTAATTCCAGACAACAGGTTGTTATCAGGCAGCTGTTCCTGGTGGCTTGCTGTAGGTGACTGCTTCTTCCAGCCTAAGCTGGGCAATATTTAGCACGAGGCGTTTAGAATTTGCACCTATTAGAGTCAGCTGATTGCAAGAGACACTTTTAATTTTAGCTAGGGAGAAAGAAGCTTTGGGTTCTTCCTGAGCTTTCACTTTTAAAACATCACAGGGTTATCATCTTAGGTTTTAATACAGCTTTGGTGCACTTGGAGACTGTCAGGATTGAAAAACTATATGAACATGTGAACTCAGCAACAAAGCTCCTGCTGTCATGCAAATACCTTTTCACATTAAAAAAACAAGGAAAGAGAAATACAATTTCCTATAAGTTAATGCCTTCTCAAAAGAATGTTGTGCAGTGTTGTCCAAAAAATGTTGGCTGATACACAGAATATCTGTATTATTTAAATATGTTGTAGTGGTTTTTTGGTGGTGGTGTGTTGTGGTGGGTTTTGGTTTTTTTGTTTGTTTATTTGTTTGTGGGGGTTTTTTTTGTTTTGTTTTTTGTTTTCATGTTGTCTGTAATTTTGCTTGCAGATTAGGCAGGTATTCCTGTTCTGACAGTTCTGGTTCATATTCCTGTTTGTAAGACAGTAGTGCTCTTCCACGGTTAGAAGTACAATATTACTGATGAGTGCCACATGACATTGTCAATACCCATGTGCTTTTTAATAGGAACGGAGAAAGTTGTTGATGATATTTATTTGCCTTTAATTTCATCTACTCTTTGAATAATATGTGAAATTTGAAAACAACTTACTTAGGAAAGTAACTCAAAGAAACTTTATTAATCATATGACTATTTTATAAGGGAAGTTAATGAATAGTTTCAACATCTCTGGATTTTTTTTTTTTTTAATTATTTCAGATTTGAAGAAGGTTGCTCAGTGTACCTGTCAGGAGGTACATGGAAAATCAATGTGCTGATAAAGAACTTCAAATAATCATGCTTTTTCCTCTCATTTTGACAGCTGAAAGTTGTGAATTAATCAACTAATTCTGAAAAGTGCTTTGCAATCCAATGCTGATAATATTTAAATATACTTTTCAATGTTGCGTCCTGCTGATGCTTCATGTTTAAAGTAGCATTTGAGTTGCCTTGTTGGCATGAGTGAGGTACTCCGCATTGGTAGCGTGAGGGAAGCATGAAAATGTTCATGGGACAGGTCTGATTCTGCCAACTCAGAAGACTTCTTGGAATTGTAGAAATGTAGCAAATGTTTTGACACTTGCAGTTCTTATTGTTTAGATTGGAAATGTTAAGCATGTTTTTAATAGGCTCCTTTTCCACTATTAAAGCATTACGGTGAAATAATTACATTCCTTTCAATCCATTTTAGACCTTACATGGTTTCCACTAACAGTAAAAATAAAAGTAACAGCAATTAAAATAGTTGTCAGGTTTTCTGCTCTCTTCAGAAATTTATTTACTACAAGGCTAAATGACAATTTTTGTTGAAGGCAAATTTCTTTTATTCCTCTGTCTGTATTTGAACCAGATGCTTAATCTAACTGTTCCTAGTAGTTGTTTCACCCAGCAGTAAACAGGGAAGAGAGAGAGTGCTAGTGCAGCTCATTGATTTGATAATGAGAGGTTGCTCATTCTGTGCCTTGCTCCTTGGTCAGGTCTGTCATGGCTTCAGAGCTGGTGCTTCTGGAGCTGTCGCTGCTGGCGTGCTGCATAATGGATGAGCCTGAACTGATGGAGGCAGCAGGTGCTCTAGCAATAGAAAAGAGCAGTGTTTGTTATTGTTGTAAGCATCATCAATCCTCCTCCCTTTCTCCCTCTGTTCTCAACGTCCTCCAAACAAAGACTCCCTGTATCTGCAGCAGCAGGGGAGAAAATAGCAACAACCCACCCTGTGTAACATTGCCTTTTTCTGTCTCAGGGGCAACCTTGTAAATAGGTCTTGATTTGATGCTCTGGATCTGTAAGTGGCTTGTTTATCATTGCAGGAGACAATACTGATTTATGAATTCCATTTAGCAGAAAACTCTATCAGTACCTGTGTGTAACTGTCCTATTTCAGCTCAATAGGATGAATGAAAAATGGCTTTCAATTCTAGTACTCATTATGCACTGCAAGATCGCCAGCTCTTGTGGGAGCAATCTGCTGAAAGATAGGTCTAAACATTCTTCAGTTGGGGAAAAATGTAATTTTGGGAGGTTGGGAGGAGCAGGGGAGAGAAGTAGATATTGCAGAAGGGGGGAAAAAGAACAGGAGGATCTTTTTCTTGGTTTTATCTAAGCTGATGGTTGCTCTTAGAAGTGCCTTTTCAAGAGTAGGCTGTGATTTGAAATCTTACAGAAGTACTTTCTTTTCTATTTAAAGGCAGTCAAATCTACAACCATATCAAGTCCACTTGCTCTAAAACATCAGTTGATTCTAGCTATTCTTAAGTGTTTCTCTTGTCTGGAGCATTAATGACAGACCTTCTGCAGGGCTACTGCCTCTCCTTTAGGGTTTGGGATGCAGGAGGCATGGAGCAGAGTGGGGGAGAATAGAAAACCAGTTTACTCCAGTGGAGGCTGCAGTAGGCTCTCTATTCTGCTTGTAATGTCATCATAATTTGGAGAGAAATAGTTGTTCTCTTTCACCATACCTTCCTATTTCTTTTCTGTTTTTGTTTCTTCCCTTATGGCAGCATTCTCTTTGTGGATATGTTATCCTCTCCAGTTCTCGTGCAAGATGTGAGGGGAGAAGAAGGAGGTTTTTCGATTGCCGTAGGTTGGGTAAAGTGAATCAGAATGTCATTGAGAACCAGTAATTGTCATGGATTGCAGGGGTATTACCATTCCTATTGGTATCTGGAAGTCTGGAGTATCTGGCAGCAGAAATGGCATTTGCAGAATGAGCCTTCTGGTTGCTCGTTCTGTTTCTTGCTCCTTGGTCAGGTTTGTCATGGCTTCAGAGCTGGTGCTTCTGAAGCCGTTGCTGTTGGTGTGCAGCATAATGCTGTAGGTACCTTGTCTCCTGGATGGACCCCTTGTACGTACATTGTAGGTTGTGTCCATTCCTTGTCTCTGGTCCTGGCTCCTGGATGAACTTTGGACCCACGTTGTAGCCTTGTTTCCAGTTCTGTCTCTGGCCCCGTCTCCTTTTGTTGGACTCCCTGGACAGACCCCGGACCCAGTTCATCACTTTGCCATGTCTGATGCCATGGATGGACCTTGTTACCAATACGTGGCTTTACCTGCCAGTTCATGGCCTGTGCAACTGTCCCCCAGCAGTAAGGACACAGCCTGTGCTGGGGCCACTCTTGGCTCGCCTGCCCTTAGGGAGCAGATAGCCCTTGCTGCTCCCTGACAGCGCTATGGATATAGCTCCACCCTTGCTTGGTGGCCAAATGGTGTTTAAAAACTGGCTTAGCTGGAAAAGCATTCAGGGTGTGAATGCTTTTCCTTAACTCTGTCTCTATAGAGGCAGGAACAAAATAGATGTACTTACAAAGAGTTATTAATGAAGGCCTCAAACCTGTATGACTGAATTAAGGTTAGCCTTCTTTCTGCGGGAAAGTGGATAATTTTTCTTCATTCAGTGATTTTTGAAATGCACATTTTTTCCCTGTTTAGAAGCTGGTAGTTCTGCTGTTTGTCTGCAAGTGACTGCAAAGCTGTGGCACGCAGCTCTGTTCCTGCCGGAGAACGTGCCAAGTGACGATCCAGAGTTTGGAGGGAACATCTAAGGAGCTCAGATATTGCTTTCAGAAGTGTTAGGTTTTTTTCCTCTTTCCATTTTATTTGGAAGGAGCAAAGTTTTGCAGAGTTATATTGACAGTGGATAGAATTATGCTTTTCATCGGTGTCAGTATGAAGTGACTTATTCCCCATAGACAGTTTCCTGCTTTGCTTGCTCTGGGCTTCCAGGCTTATTGTCTGGAGAACCAGGTCTTAAAATGCCTTGCTGAGCTATACTTTTTTTATATATATATTTAAATTGTACAGACTGTAAATGGGATACTTTACATATGGAGTTGTCTTGATATGACTTGATGACATTAAATTTAAAAGCTTCAAGGTAGACTGGTGCCTAGTGATGCTCATCATCGGCATTTCAGCGGCTCCACTGAGACCTAAAGTCATCTTTAAATGGCTGGTTAAATTCAGTAATGGTTTGCTCAAGTGAACACCTAATTTCTTCAAAAAGGGAAGCTGGTGTCTCCTAGCAGACATTTTTCATTGCAAAAGCTCAGTAATTACTGAGCTTTGGTAGTCTCTCTGACAGTGGTTAATGACAAGCTGAAGTGCTTCTAGTGTTGGGCCTGTCTAACTTGGAGCTTCTTGTATGTTTGTATTCCCGTCTCTGTCCAGCTTTAAATGTGTGCAGTTTTAAAGTTGTCTGCCAAGATGCACATTCCTGGCAAAAAGCAACACGCTGGTGTCAAATTTGCTCGTCCAAGAAGTAGCGCAGTGGTCTTGTAAAACACAAATGCAGCGATAATGTAAAATAGGTTAGAGCAGTGTGAAGTGGGGATTAACAAATCTAGATGCTGCGGCGATCCCATCATCTCCTACAGAGCTGTTGATCTCTTCATTGCTTTGAGGGTGAGACAAGATGTTGGGCTCAATGAGGAGTCTGCTGCCTGTGTTTTGCCCTGCCTCTGCAGTAATTAGTTGACAGAGCTTTTAAACACTTCTGATGCAGGACTGTCTAAACTTTCTAAAGCTGGAGGAGAGAAAATAGAGAGTTTTATTAGCAGATGCTTCAGTTGCAACATGTAGATGATGCAATGTAGCATATATTTTGGAGGAGCAGTTTTTCAAGACCATGGGATACTGCAACTAGAAAAAGGAATTAAAGGATAAAACAATGTCTATTCTAATTCTTTGCTCTTTTAGAGATGGCCAGAAACCCAATTTCCTGTTTTGCTGGATAGTTGCTAGTGTAATCAACCTGAGGCAAAGGAAAAAATTTCTCCTGGCCTTTGCTGAAAAAGCTTTGGCTTGGTGATAAAATGTGAGGCTGACATGTATTGGTCTGACACTACTCTGAGTTTAGTAGCCAGAGCTTGAGTTATCTCTCTCTCTCTCCATCAGCACTGATTCCAGCTTCAAGAAGCATCACGTTAGGGAAATAATAAGGGCTAAATCAATAGTTACTGCTTTTGAGAGTGGTTCCCTGTATACACTTTTTTTTCTGCATGCAACGAAAGAGGGACAATAGAAGGCAGTGCAGGTGCTTGTCTGCCCATGACAAGCCCCAGGGGATCGCACTAAAGAGGTTGGAAAATTCCTAATAACTTTAATCAGCCTTTCTATTTTTCAGTGAGCAGACTGCTTGTTTAGCCTGGTTGGGTAAGAAAAAAAGACCTTGGGAAAAGGTGTTCATGACAGCTAGTAATTATTAGTAATCTGCTCCTCTTCCCTTCAAAGGTGCAGGAACTACCATTAAGTACTGGTTCACCCTGAGCTGGGACAGGTTGTGTAGTAGTAAAAGGGGTAGCCGAACAGGGAGCTTTCTCCAGACGGTGTAGAGGAGCGAGGCCAGGCTCTCCAGATGGCCAAGACTAGATTAAAAGAGGGCCTCAAATTGAGGAGATGCATTCCGTGCTCTTGCCTTCTGGTTTGTTGTACTAGTTGGCTCCACATTGTACATGCTAATCCTGATCTCTGCTCCTCTGACCATCTGCATGGGGTCTTGTTTTCACAGACAAGAGTACAGAGCTGAAGAACGTATCAGTATGGTAAGATGTAGCTTCCATCAAATAAGTTATTTTCCTGAAATAATGCTTTATTCCTCCTTCTCCCCAGTCAAGAAGGAGGATGACCACTTAGCTGATAAATCTATGGCAGGAGCCTACACCCCCCCCTTCTTTAATTCACATTGAAACTAACAAAGAGATGATGGATCCCACAGTACAGGAAATAAGTTTTTATCAGTTTTTTTCTTTTCTTTCCTTTTTTTTTTTTAATGTTTTAGCAATAAAAAGAACCCTAAATTGAACCACTGATTAAAACCAGGTATCTTACGGTGTTCCGTTATGTCTGTCATCTGGTATCTAATTTTGGTAATACTGCTTGAAGTACAGATAAAAAGTTGGTTACTCATAAAACAACGAGGCAATACCAATTTACTGACTGTCAAATACAAATTTGATGTAACAGATGACCTGCTGCTAGGTGAAGCTTTCAGGGCTTGCGCTGCAGCCGGGACAAGTCTGATGGAAGTCGCTTTTAAGTTCTCTCTTGCTGCTCTTTGCTCTTTTTCTCCACAAAATGTTCAACCTTGAATGACACTTTCTGCCTCGCCCCACCCCAAAGGGAAGGCTGCAATGTTTGGCAATGCACCTGGGAATGTATACAAACAGCATTAGGGAAGGGAGACAAAAAAGGAGGCTGATTTTACTCTACCATGAAATTTTAACACCCCTTAGCAGCTTGCCAGCCAAGCAGGATTATACTACCAGATGTCCTGGCAGAAACGTGCGTGGCTCTGCGAGATCATAAATCCAAACAACGTATGGCAACCCTGCGTGTATAATACTACAGTTAGCAATGCAGAATTTCAGTGTGGAAAGCTCTGGTGACGGGCAGGATTAGTAAGGACAAAACTTTCCCAGACTTAGCTTTAAAGCCTTAGGTGGGTAATAGCTGCTGATGGCGGTGGTATGTTAATGGGAAAAGGAAGAATATAGTGATGCCTGTGCTTTATCAGCAGCAATAAGCCTCGTTTGCTTGCAGTTGTCTTCTCCCATCATGTCTTGGCCTTTCAGCAGGCAGGATTGTAGTGCAGATGCTCAGAGGCTGATCTCTGTTGGTGTATACGAAAGCACTGAGGGGGTGTTCTCAAAGACCTGCTATTCTCAAGGCCTGAGTCAACAGAGCAGTGCCACTCTGTAAGCAGTTCAGAGTTGGCTTGTGGTTTGTCTTGAGTGTCAGTGGAGCTCTGTTGTCTTCATCTTGGTAAATTCTTGTTTAATAGGAAGAACGGGGATGGTGGAGGCCTGGTGTGGAAGTTTGTGTCCAGTGCATTTGTTTTACTCTTCTTTCTGTGTTTCTTTTGTCATGTTTCCCAAATGGGGTACTGACTGAACCTGTTCTTTTAGTCTACACGTTAAATATAAATGCATGTGTCCATTCATAGGATCATTTCCTCACTAAACTATGCAAAGAATTGGAAAAAATCAGCTGTTGTGTTTCTTTTAGTTGTCTCTCCCTTCATGGAAAAGAAAAGGCACTCACTGGCATCCTATAGCAAAGAAATCATTCATTTGGTGAGGACTTAAAATTGGGTCCACCAAAGGTGTTGGTAGTATGTTTGTGTCAGTGGGTATGGTTCTCCCATGCTATATGTTGACACCAAATTGTCAGCTAACCCAACTGACAGTGTGGCAGACAGAAATTTAAAGCAAGTGGAGGAGAATATGCTATCCCCTGTTTTATTCTGTTGTTGCTAGAAAAAAGTTGAGTTCCTATGAAGTGTGAAAAAGAGCAAGTCGACTCCCTGGCTCTTTAAAGAGTAGTACGAGGGTGAATAGCCAGAGGAAAAGAACAAAGGGGACTTCAGCATGGCTAGTTAACTTTGCAAATTGCAGTTAAACTTAAGTGACCAGAAAGTGGAAGATCTAAAAATAAATAATGTTAAGTGCTTTTTTTGCAGGTTAATCTTGCTACCCAACTGTGAAATCTCCCCCCTTCTTCCCATGCATTCTTTAAATTTTCAAGTTCCTATACCACAGAATTTCAGGTGGTTCACTGCTGGCTACATTAGTCATTCTGAGCTTATGCTGGTTTTGTCCTTCAAAGTAGAAATACACGCTAAAGATATTTAAGTTGTTCGCCCTTTTATTGATTTTAGTAGTAAATGACCTCAATACTGTAATGGCTTGGAAAGCTTTGTGCGGAGTGCTTGTCATCATTCAGCTTTCCTGGAAGATAGGTACGCCTAGACCAGTGTTTGTTGCTCTTGGGAAGCTCCATTCATGCAGTCTTCAAGTTTGTCTGTGCTAAACCAACTAGCTTCCTAATATTTGTAATAAAGCTGTTTAGGACTGGCTTATATTGCTGTAATTTTAGCAATTTAAATCCCTCTGCTATGGAGTAAGAGGGAGGGAGCTCATGCCTGGATGATGTGTTCTGTCCACTTCTGCAGACAGAGCAAAGCATGCGATATGTGCAGGACATGGCAGAACCAGGAGCCGGTGAAGGGTCTCCAAATCCTATTGCGCTGCCATAGCAATGTGGTACAATTCTGGTCTGCAAATGTAAAGCTGGCTTTGAGTTTGTCAGTGGTGGTTAGTTCAGAAATCTCTTGTCTATGCTACATGAAAAAGGAATTTAACTTGCATATTCATGTTGTTAGCTCAAATGATATGTCAGAAACGGGGAAGTAGGAATTCGTTACTCTAGAGGCACCAAATCCTGATGCCCTAAAAACTGTCATGCTTCTTTTGGTGGTTTGTGTTCCCTGCTGCTTATATGATCCAATGCTTTCTATTTACACACCTGTGATTATTACAGTTTTGACCTTACTTTCACATCTCCCTCAAGTAAAAGCAGTATGTTTTCTAGTTAAGTAGCAGGGGGGCTTTTTTTCATTTAAGTAAAAAATTATATAGGGGAAAATAGTGGTTGTACAAAATTGAAATGCAGCGTACCCATGTAGAAAGAAATGAACAGCCTACCAAACTTCTTGAGAATCTTTCTTTCATTGCTGTCATGCCTCACGAGATCTCCAAAATGCATAATGAGTAACAAAGACCTCTCCCTGCTGTGTCTATATTTTTGTTCACTGCTTTACATGCTATTTTGAGATGTGCATGTAGAAAATGAAGCTAACTATATTCAAAGCGTTGTCCCCAATGATTTAGTGTTTATTCAACTACTTACATCTTGTTGGCCCAGATAAATTTCACCTGAGGCTAGCATCTGCTCACTAATTTGTCACCTTTTCTTTTTCATGCCCTTAAACTGTTTTGACACCAGAGGCTTTGCAAGCTCCATCTCAGGAAGCACCAGCAGCAATACAAAACACAAGGAAAACAATGTGAACTGAAGCTTAGTGAAAATAGAGTTGTGTAATATGGCACTGGTTAGTGGCTGGATGACAGCCATCCTTGATGACATACATTTAGTGGCATGCGTAACTGCAAAGAACAAAGGAGTTAATCAGCAACAATACTGTATATAAGAAGTGTTACTGTGTGTCAATACATATTAAAGCTTATGTTGCCATAAGCTTGTGATAGAGAGTCAGCGTGCTGTGGTTTAGTCTCCTAATACTCCTTTTGGAAAAACTTCTATTATTCATTTTACGTTTGTTTTCTGGGTTGTTAAGTGTCAGGGAAACTGAGAAACGCATATGGCCGTCAAATAATTGCCCTGGTTGAAAACGCTTGCAGCTTTTTACAGAGAAGAAAATATCATCCAGATGATGAATAAAAACAACTCCTCCTCACATAAATGAAGCACGACAATAAATTATATTGCGTTTTGCTTCTGTTCTCTATTTAAGTTACAATATGATATGGAAAGGCAGCTTTTTTCCTTTCAGCTTTATAGAACTTATTTTTTAGTAATCATTAGGAGGATACAACTTGCGTTTTGCCTTTAAGGTGCTTTGTTCTAACTTTTGTACCCCTGCACTGCAGAGAATTACAATGTGCTGGCATTGCAGAAGTGAATAGGGGACTCTTCCATGTATCCTGCTTCTTCCTGTATTGCCCAAGTGTGCTGGTCTGTACCTTTGACCTGGGGGTTTCATCCAGCAGTCAAACTGGAGGCTTTTTTCCAGAGATGGAAGAAGATAAGCTAGTAGGAACAGACCAGTGCTTAGATTAACAACATGAACACGATCCTGTGACACATGCAATGGTTTTGTGAGACTGTGTTAACGCACGTGCTTTCCTTTTCACACGGGTTTGGGCAAACTTCAGTATGCACTTAGCTATGCAGGACTCGTGCAAATATCAGAGTGCCAATCCTTTTACCTGAAGTCACTTTAAGTCCTCGCTCTGCCCACTGTCAGTGCGCTGAGCAAAGGTTATCTCAGACACGCATAGGAGGCTGGCCTGTGGGCCTGCTGTAGTTGTTCTTGAGGGTATGGCCCAAAGTGGCCTCCTGCAGACAGCGGGGGGTGGGGGGTGGGGTGGGGGGGTGGCGGGGGGGGGGGGGGGGGGGGGGGGGGGGGGGGAGAC
>NW_008795334.1:1588681-1615529 GCF_000699145.1 Aptenodytes forsteri | reverse complement strand
GTGGGGGGGTGTGTGGGGGTGTGTGCATGCACATGTTTACATGTGTGCATACGCCAAGAAACTGAGCTCTAATTTCCTCTGGAAAAGCTGGACCCAGCTTCTTGCTCATCTCAGTCCCCTTTTGGGTTATCTTTGTCATTTATAATGTCATTTTCATGCTTATTTTTAGTTTCTAGCCTTTCTCTGTTGAACTGCTCTTACATTTTAATTGGCTAAATCAGGAGACTTGTAGCTGATTAATGTTTCCCCTCTGCAGCTGGATCATCTAGAATAGGCATAAACCTTTCCATGCCTCATTTACTTCCAGTTCCTTTTCGAACAGACGTGCACTGTTCCTGGACTTTCCTGTCTTTCCTCACCTGCTGTCAGTTTTTGTTGTACCTCTCGCTGGATGAATTGTTGTTCCAGCTGTGCATTTGCATTTCATGATTTTATTCGTGCGGCCAGAAATTATGTATGAAACCTTCCTATATCAGCAGTAATGACAGCAATACTCAGGTGACAGCTTTTGGCAGGTAGATTCTTACCTGAATTTTGTTACCAGCTTCGGTACTGCTCCCTGCTGCATGAGGGTGTTCAACAAACACATAAACAGATTGACTTCCATAGCTGGAACGTTTGATGTTGAGGAGTGAAATAGGATTACTATCTTCTTTATTTTATTTCTTTTTTCCTGCATAGATGAAAAAAACACTACGAATCACGCTGTTAGGAAATAGCTCTTCCTACTCCTTTGTGTACTGTACTTTATGCTATGGATGAAATAAGAGTCAGTTTTGATGTGCTCTGTCTATCGTTCATCCCAAATGCTAATGGTTTTATTGTCATGATTTCCCTTTGTCCCAGCAGATCGAGATTAGAGATGACTTACTATGGTTAGAGATAGTTTAAATGATTAGAGGTCACTTAATACTGGCAAACTGCATCTAGTTCCTTCTGAGGCATGAGGGCAACACAGTGCCTTGTTCTACTTTATGTATTTGCATAAAATGATTGTCAACTGATGTCTTTATGATACACTTTTCAGAGTATGGGGGGTTAAAGTTTGCACACTGTCATACCAGTTTGTTAGGAGAAGTTCCTTCACATTGAAAAAAAAAAAGTTTATAATTAAGTGGGGGATTAGGTTTTAGGCTTTGCATTTGCACTTCAATTCAAAAAAAGTGTTGTTCTCTGTCTAAGACTGTGCATAGCTATAACCAGCATTTGTGAAGCCGGTGCATTCGCTAATCCCGTGGGAAAGTGCCAAACTTGTCAGTTTTTATAAATTGCTGTCTTTATGACAGGAAACTGGGAGGGGAAGGGTCTTGTATCTGAATAGAACAGCAAGGAGAAAATAGGGACGTAAGGACAGATGTGTCCCCAAGTCACTATTCTGTATGGTGGAAGCAACGCCCAGAGCAAGGTTCTTGCTGAAAGATTGGATGCGAGCCATGAGAACTCTATAAGCATCCGGTAAATGTTTTGGCTGGGTGAGGAGAAGACCTCCTGGAGGACAATTAAAAAATAGGCAGGCTTTTTTTGCTTTGTTTTGTTTCTGTTCAGAGCTCTCTAAACATAGCAACTATTTTTATATATTTGTTGGTGGTAATAAAAAGTATTCTTTTAACTGAACACATCATCTGTTGAGAATGATTTGAGGATGAATGGCAAGTCATTGTCAACATGGTAGTGAGTCATAAACAGGGGTTCAGTCATGCCTGTATCATCCAGCACCCTCAGGCGAGATTGGGATTCCTAGACGGTTCCGAGATGGTCCATCCCTAAGCAGCACAGACTGGCTGTACTGGAACGTACAGCCTGGTCCAAGCATCCCTGACAAGCTGCGAACTGTGAGTAGGTGCCTAAACCTTAGCTTCCACCGAGTTTGTATTCACGCTCACAGTTGACTTCATGATATGAAATATCATTTAATATGACCAGGAGTATTGTGGCATGTGTGTGAAGGGCTACAACTCATGCAAGTGCTTCCAGTTGCTTTTGCTTATTCTGTAAAGGTGGTAGGTTAAAGGCCAGGAGTTCAAGCCCGGTACAAGATTTTTAACATGATGCAAAAAAAGCAGTAAAAATACATAGTTTGTCTAAATACAATAGTTTTAAAATTCAAAACACTATAGAATAAAATTTTAAAAACATTCTGAAGATTACATTGTAGTTTTTGGTTTGTAGTTTTTGGTTTTTTACTTCTAGGAAACAGCTCAGTTATAATCTGTAATTGCACTGGCTGGAGCAAATACTTTGTTCTATGTGTTAAATAGCTCGATGAAATGGGAAGGAGGAAGCTGGTTGACGGACACAACTTAGTCCTTTGGCAAGGCCTGTAAAGCTCGGATGTTTCCTATGCAGCAGATGCTTTAATTGAATGTTATGAATTGCTCTTGTAAAGTACATCTTCTAATAGATGTCACTCTTCTGTTTCCCCCTACTCTTTTGCAGCAAGTGACGGGCAGAAGTTTTGGTGAGAAAGATTTTCGTTCTGGATTAGAAAACGGCATTCTTCTGTGTGAGTAAGTAACACTTACAGTTTTGAGCCTTGAATACAATCTTGACTAAAGCTGAAATGAACTTTAACTACTATTTCCAATTGTTGGTTTCCTTCTGCGAGTTTTGACATTGCGCACACTGGTGTTTCACTGCAGCATCATTTCAGTGCCAAAGCTATTGTTATGGTGAGGATTGAAATATGGCTTAAAGAAAACAGGTTTTGCACAGTGCTTCCCTCACTCCACCCCAGCTCCTTAGTTATGTAACGTAAAAATGATGTTTGCTTTTTGGTTTCCTTTTATTTAAAGATGTTAACCACAGATTGGCAAATGGTGTTCCACACCTGCCTGTGGACGTCTCTGCTACAGTGAGGCGTTTTGGACCAACTCCAGGTCTGAGCACTGTCAAGAGTTAGCCATCTGAATACCATCAATACTCAGCTGCTTTTATAGTTTCTGGAAAGGTTAGGCATCCTCTAAATTTTACCTAAAGGTGTATTTGAATGATGTGTTTTGTAATTTTTGGACAAGAGACGCAAGTTTGCTTTTGCACGTTTCTCTCTGGTTTTAATAGCTAGTTTTTAGGCAGAGTCTTCCAAAAGCATGTTGAGGGCTTAGATGCCAAAGCTGGTGACTCTTAAGAGCAATTTGGAAGTGTGCCCTAATGCCCGTAGTTCTTTGAAAATCCCATGCAGCAGGTCAGGAGTTTGGGATCTGAATCACCTGCATGGACCGATTTCCTTCCCTCAGCATGCAGGGCTGTCACTGAAGTTGGTAAAAGCTGTCTTCGCACACCAGAAGGATGAAGTTTGTGCAGAACTGAATGCATATAGAAGTTTATAAATGAGATCTCCTGAGATGTTTAGCTGGACCATTGCAGCTATTGGTTAAGTCTTATACTATGAAAGGTACTGGAACTTGGAAACTGTTTTCAGCAGTAGAGTTGAGCTAATATCCTGTAACTCAGCTCTAGGTAGCTTATGATAGCTTTGAAACCTACCTGTGTAAATACTGTCTTATATCTCACTGGTGTCATTAATCAGACAGCTTGAACTTTAGCTGTCAAAGGGGAAAAAAAGCATAAAGGAAATGATATGATCTGGTTTGACTGTGGTTGCATGTCTTTGCTGAGGAGGGAAGTAGTTGTTGTTGTTGATCAAAAGTTGTGTAACTCGGAAGGAGCATGTAGTTTACCTCTTTGTATTTAAGGGTTGCCTCTTGCACAAGATCTCTCTCCTCTGTGTATTCAAGGGAAGTACTGTGTGCTGAATCATTTCACAGTGCTCTTTAAATGTTAAGGTTGAATTGTGTTCCATGAAAAATAAGGGACGTGTGTTTCAAGATTAGATCTTATCTTATCTGCAAGTAAGCAGAGGTAGTCTGATTTAAATGCTGTAAATCTTTGAGATGTAAAGCTTAACTAACTAATGTTTTACTAACGAAATGCATAAATATGTATTTTTTTAAGAGGCTGTGAGCTCCAGTAATAAGCAGGTCAAGGGACACCACTTGGTTATACTACTAAATTGCTCTGTGATGTTGGGCAAATCGCTTGGCTTTGTTTACCACCTGTGGATCAGTGCAAACCAATCTAAAGGATCTGTCTCCTCAACCTCAAATCTGAGAGGCCGTGATGTTTGTATTGCATCCCGCTCCTGGCAGCTGTGGCTAGTGGATAAAACTCTATAGGCTACAGAGCATTAACCAGAGAGCTACCAGCTTGGCCTTCAGGTTTGGCTTTCTGACGATGAGCAAATTATGAGTCTGACAATAAAAGCGTGCTCTTCACTGGTCCACTGTAAAATAAAGAACTCAACAGAAATTTGTGGTGTAACACTGAGAGCTCTTAATGTATCTTCAAAAAGTACAGGTTTTGGCAGGTGAAGCACTGAGAGGTAATTTTTTAATCTCTTGCTCAGTGAAGAAGTGCTAGTGAAACTGCCACAGGCAATAATGTCTCCGTAGACAGGAATTTTCTGGTTTATCAGAGACCTACCTGGGTACCTCATGAACAAAATCCAGCAGTATTTGATCTCTCTCAACCTCTTTCCAATCTGTTGTGCTTTCATCACAGCTGACCTCAACAAGCAGATGACAATCTGATCTCAAAGTCTCTGATAAGCTACTGAAGGCAAGAAAGAAATTATAGCTGTCTTTCTGAAGATGGAAGAATTCATTGCCTTTGGTCTGGCTTATCTGATTTGTTGACATTTTAGGGAGAAGCTAAACCTGCCTCAGTTTATCTCCACAGTACTCACTGCTAGTGTCATTAACTGGCAACTCATAGCCGGACACTTGTGTGGGTGATGTCCACGTGAGCATGGAATGGTGCTTACTTCCACATGGCTGTTTCAGTGTTTTCCTTGCCTGTTGTATTTTGTGATGAGGCCTGAAAGTGAACTCAGGTCCTGAGGGATCTCAGCAGCTAGAGGACTTGGAAACTGATGTCAGGAATGGGGGCATAGCCAGTATGCCCCAAGTCTTCCAAACATGTCTCAAGCTACCCTCTGACTTTGCAAGCATTTTGCAGAAGGGAGGGGATGGGCGGTAGCCACCATGCCAGAGTCCATTCCCCAAACAGTCAGACAAGCCATGTGCAAAATGGCACAGGGGAAATCTTTGTCTATGTCTAGAGCAGGATTGTTGGAGCTTTAGGCACAGTAATGCCAGGCCTCCCTCCAGTTGATCCCGATGTCTGTAGCCTACACATCCTGCAAACTCAGGCAGACATCACTACACTGGTTATAAACGATTCATTCACGTCTGGCAACTATCCACATATTTTAATAAATGGAAACGAATACAACTGTGCGATGCCAAAAGCTTGGACTCTTGGGACGGATGTGTTGTGGACCACTGGCCTGACTAGCGGAGCAGCCCTGCATGCATGTGCTAGCCACAGGCACCTGCAAACCTCATGCCTGCCTCTCTGGTAGTGTTTACGCTGTGGCTGGCATCTAGACCTGGCCTCGCTATGACACTTTTATAGCTTGCCATGCTCAGCTCGGGAGCTGAGGAGCATATTTAAACAATGCAGGATGCCATAAAGCAGCAAGCTGACAGATGAGAGTAACACAAGCCCTTCCTTCTTTCTGGATATTTGAACGCCCACTTGTGCAGTTGCCCTGACAGTGCCAGCTCTACTTGTTCTCCCAGCTGTGCTGAGAAGCCAGTGACTATGACTTCTGTTTGTCTGACATGAGTTCATGGCTTTTTAGCATAGCTGTCTGATATCAGTGCAGATGGTGATTTCAGCAAGGGACTTCATAGCTAGGCGAAGGCAATTCTTGCTCTGTTCTTGCTTTGTGTATTAAATTCTCATATGTAAAGACGGAGGAGTTTCCTGGCTACACTTCTGCATGGGTGGGCAAAGGTGCCCTGCTGGGGACATGGTGGAAAGATATATGAGGCAGGAATACAACACCAGTAGCAGGAAATACAACTAGAAATCCTCAATTTCTGCTTCAGCACGTGTTCTTTTTTTTTTTTCTTGTTACATAGCTTTAACATTTAGGTTTGACCCAGATATCATAAGAAGCTAGAGGATTAGTCAGGAATAAATTAATCTGCTTGTTGCAATGTTTAGGTGTTCCTATTCTACAGATTCAGACATTTGAATGAAGGTTGATTGCAAAAGAAAAAGTATATGCTGTCTTCATCCGCCTGCCCCACTGATTTGGGTAGTTCTGTTGCTTTTCTGAAACAGCAGATAAGGAAGCTGAAGTTGCTTTTATTTCTAACCATGTAACAATTGCTATTAATAAGTTTAAAAATTACTACATGAAGACAAAAATGCATACGTCTTCCTGCAACCTTGTCCAGTTGTTACTGCTCTAATATTCTTGCAAGTGTGTTTTTAAGGTGAGCAGTTCATCCCCGTTCTCTCTGCCATCCACCTCCTGTTGCCCAGCTCTGCTACTGCAGGATTCCTTCTTTCACATTGGGCAATCAGCAGTTAGAGAGGTCTCTGTGGGGATGTGACACTTGGAAAATCCAAGTTATTTACTTGCTTTGATATGACTATCCAAGGGTGATACATATCCAATATATCTGTAAACATTTCTGACATGCAATTGGGATCATGTTTTTCTCTCAGGCTTTCTCTGGAATCAAGCAGTACTAGGAGTCCAGCCACCTTGAAAGTTTGTATTACTGGTAATGAGAGTCTAATGTCAGGAATAGGACCAAACCATAAAGAAGAGTAACAACAACCGCTGGGACATGGATCCTGGGCAAAGGACCTTAAACAACAAACTCAAAACAGAATCCAGATTTAGGTATCGGCAGAAATGATTTGGCCTTGCGGTGGAGTCCAACAGCATCATGATTGTGTGTAAGACCTTGGGTTCTATATGTAGAACAGTTTAGCTGTGTGTCTGTTTTATGTATGTATGTAAATCAATTTATAGCAGTAAATGCAGGCACGATAAATCTTTGATTTTTCTCAAGCATGAAAGTTCTAACAAATATTTAACTGCATACCTTGAGAAGTCATGGCATAAACACGTGAAAGTGAAAGAGGAACCATATGTGGTTAAAGATGGATGTCACCTGCATACACAATTCTGGATACCAACTTATGAGCATTTTCCCAAACTTTTCTTTGTCTCTTAGAGACACTTATTTTGTATATTAGCACATGGTGTTACGTAGCTTAGTAAGATGTGCAGAAACTATGCTTATTTTTTGAAACCAGGATTCTTTGACTCTTTTTCATTATTTTTTGAAAGAGCAGATAAGAAGGTATTTTATTGCTTTTAAGTAATCCTGGTAAAATTGGGTATGTACAGTGAGTTAAGGAAAAATTTTTACACCTTTTCTCCTGTAGGACAATATCTAGGAAAGGCAGTTCCCTTCAGCTCTGCATGTTAGGAATATATGCTCTTAAAAAGAAAGGTTTTAGGTTTTACTTTTAAATGAGAAAAAAAAAGTGAGAAGTTAGTCATGCACATAGATTATTTTAATAGTATTTAAAGAAAAAGTGAAGTGTGGCTATAAATCTGAGTGAGCTGAAAGTGATTGTGATCAAGAATTACGTAATGGAATTTATAATTTACTGTCATGAGAATAGTTTTCATCTATAAATAAGAAATCTCCTTAGCTTGTGTTCTTCATGTCACTGGTGATGAATGAGCTGCTTTTTCTCAGAGAGCAGTTTCTTTGGGCTTGCATCATGGTTACAGTACATCTGACCAAGCTTTGGGCTGACATGAATGCTGTTTTCAGCAAGGGCTGGATGTGTGCCAGATCAGTGCAAGTGTAATGCTATGGAATAGTAAAACTTTGTCTTCTGAGTCAGGGGTACCGTTACGTATGGAGAGTAGCCTTCACTGTATATATGGTGTTTCAGTTGTTTGGCTGTTTAAAAATCAAGTTCTTCTTGCAAGTTAACATCACTTATGTAAAATTGCCATGCCACTTACGGAGACTTGGGAGGGGAAAACAAGTACTGAGTTATCTTTGTAGATTGTAGGATTTTGCAGATGTGTTATTCTACTTGTCTGTCAGTGGTATAGGCCTGGCATCAGTTCAGCACTTGGCTGTGTAGTGTACAGTGCAGAGACTCTTGTCTTGCCAGATACCTCACTGGAGGAGTTAGTGGATGCCCAGCCCTTACGCTTAATTAGGCTTTTGCTTGAATTTCCTGTTCCTGGAAACTAAGAAGGTATTTGAGTTTCATAGGCATACTTTAAGTTTTGAATGTGACCCATGCCTTGAGGTGAGAAGGGATTGGTGTTCTGCAGTTTTCAGGCTCTGCGTTGTAATGCCAAAACATTATCAACATCATGGATTTGGCATGTCTCCAGTTTAGAGAGACGGGCCCCGAGGCTCGTTCAGCATTAAGATTTAGGTTCATGTGAGGACATTTGAAACAGTTTTGTATGAATCCAGAGTTTTTAATCTCTAAGTTTTATTGCCGTGTTATAATGAAGAGCTATTTATTAGCACAGTTTAGATGAGGGGTCAAAGGTAACAGACTGTAGTGCTCAGCTGTGTGCATGAGGAGAATAGCCATTGAGGGGCATGCTTGAGTACACCCAGAATGGCCTGTCTTTGTATTTAAGTTTAAAAAAAAAAAAAAAAAAAAATGCATCTCAGCAGACTAAATAGTAGAGTTTTTTCAGTGGAGCTTAGTAATTGACAGGGCAAGAGACTGTGGAACACTGACCCATTCAAACGGAGTGTTGCTCAAGTGCAAAGCAAGGTAATCCTGTGAGAGGTTTCAGCTTTCCAAGAGTGAATGTTTAAGAAATTATATTGAATACGTACTTTGGGCAATTATCCATGGCCATTACTACTCAGTGTAAAACTATGTGTGAATTGTAAATCTATAGGTGCATGGGACGCTCTTCATGTCAGTCGTTGTGGTGGTAGGTTCTGTATAAGTAGCTTGTGAAGGCATTTACACAATCTTCCCTGTTGCCTTTCTTGAGCTGTTTTGCAAGGCCTCTATCTTGTTCATATTTTTAGTCTTTGGCAGAGCAAGACTCATGCTATCCTGTGTTTAGCATACTTGTTTTCTCAATCCTACACATTTGCATAGTTCTTTATTCTCCTTTTACTTATCAGACTGGACTGTGAGCCCTTTATAGGGCAAAGTCAGTTCTGTCCTGCTTGTTAAAAAAGCACCTTGTTCATCTGATCCTAAATAAATAGTGTCAGGGGCATCATTAGCAATCACTCAAGAATGTTTTCCCAAAAATATTTTTGTGACCTCAAGAACATCTCTTTTGAGATGATATATTTTGAAACTTCTTTACCACTTCCTTTGCAACAAAATATTTTGAGTTTTCATTGTCTGCTGTTTCAATGTGATTTGTTCATCTTTAAGACTAATAGTGGATTTTTCTCTCCTTTTCAACTATTTGGGGGCATTTTGGAGCTGCCACTAGAGTATGAGTTTAAAATATGTGGATACTGAAGCTGTCTGGGCTAATAATTATCAAGTGCTGAAAGGCTGCTTGTTAGAATGTAAATCTGTAAAACTTAATTTAAAAAGAGAAATGTCTTCGTGAAGGTTTACTGTGGGTAGAATTTCCTGAACTCTCAAATATGAAATGCCCTTTTACTTTAAGATCAGGTCATTAGCCAGCTTTTCTTTTTAGGAATATGATCTGTTATTTGAGTAAAGAGCTCTGTTGGATACCTATCCCTCTAGCCTGTATTGATCTGTGAACACGCATCACTTTAACCTTTTCTTTTTTTCCCTTTCTGAAGCTTATTCTCTGAAAGTGCTTCTCCTCCATTTCCTCTTAGAAACAAGGTCTTTTTGGAGGCTGGATTTTGGCAGCCATCCTCCGAATATTTTCTTAACTGACGCTTTCTTGCAAGAATTTCATGGGCAGTTGTCTTGGTGCTTTTCATTAGATCTTTTATCAGCTGTTGCCTGAAACGCCTTCTCTTCCTGGCAGAAGCTTTTCAAATTCTTAACTGGTGATAAACAACCCCAGAAAGGTCTAATAGGTTAGCCACACAGTGGCTAGTACTGATTTCAGCTTGTCTGACCTGCTGTGGAGATACCTTATCTCCTGGAATGCCAAGCCTTGGGGACAGCACCGAATAGAGCAATTGATGCTTCCCATACCTATCAGAGCTGGTTTTTATCAGGGGAAGGAAATGACCTAGCTTCTCCCTATAAGAGTGGGGATGGAGCAATTTTCCACTTCCATCGTGCCCTGCCGTTTCCATAAGGTAAGGCAGTTCTAAGGTTTTGGCTTCTATGCACTGTCTTACTGTGCTTCATCTAACAGCTAACTATGGAAGAGTCCAAGCCAGCACCTGGTGCAGGGGAACGGGAGGCTGGGTGTGTAGATGTTGGACTGAAAGTGGCAGGAGGACTTTGAGAAGTGAAGAACAGAGGATTGTCCTGACTCAGGACAGGTGCATAAATGCCAGGGGTGGTGGGCAGAAATCCCAGCTGAGAGCCTGAAGAGTCTGGAGAATAGGTCAGGCATGCGTATAGAGACTCGAGTTCTGTGGATGGAGCCTGAAGAGGCTTGGTTTTATCCTGTTTTGGGTTATTGTATTTTGGGTGTTTGGTGGGATTGTTGGGTTTTTTTGCCTTCATCATATTTTGTTTGAATTCTTTTAAGAACTATTTTATCTGTATTTCTTTTTGTCATGTCTTTGCTCCTTTTACTGTTAAAAAGTTCCTTGAGATTTCATTATCATATCTTCCTTCTGGTCATGTCAGAGAAACCCTGGTCATAGCACGTACCAGAAAGCCTCAATAGAAGTATTACAGTCTTTATATTTCTGTTCTTTCTTTTTTCCTCCCCACGTCATTTAACTTCTTGCATAAGTAGCTGTTAATACTCCAGAATAATTTCTGTGAGAAACAAGTTGGCTGAAAGCTAAAGTTTTAAAAAGTCCTCCCTAAACTTGTTTTGCCAGTCATCTCTAAAATGTCTACTGGTCCCCAAACCCCAGCTACCAAAAAGGTCAAGCTTGGGAAATGTACCTGCATTCTCCTTTTGAAAACAGTACTGAAGGACATTGTTTTATGGTTTGTTTTAACCACTATTACCTCACCGTGTGGTGTCAGACCTTAAATTAGCAGTATCTTACTGGAGGGGAAGGAAAAAGGAGAAAATAATGGAAGATTTAAAATCATCCTGTTCTTGTTATCTCTCAGGACTGCTTAGTTGGACTTGTCCCATTGACATCCGTTTTCTTAGATGCAGGAGTATGAAAAATAGTACCAAGACCTTAAAAACAAAACAAAAGCAAAAAACCCCAGAAAAATTCGAAATAAATAAACAAAAAAAAAACCCTACCAAAAGCAACACTTCTGTTCCGACTTTGACACTTCCACTCTGACCAGTTGTACAGTAGCTCACCAACCTTGGCATAGCAGAATATGGTACACAGTGATATAAAGGTTTTGCTTTGTTCTTTAGAAGATGCACATCCACTTGAGGATTTTTTTATGCTTGAATGCACAGCTGTACAAAAAAACTGAACTAAATTTGTGCTTGGGAAAACCTGGGCTTGTAACTGGTGGTAGTTTGGGGCAAGACTGAGGTCTGACATTTACATTAGGAGTGAGCAGTGTGTCTGCCCTCGATGCCCTCGCGAGGATGAATATACTTGAGCCCCGATGATTTTTACTGCACAAGAAAAAGGACTGCTTCCTTGGAGGAAAGAGTTAGTATCAGACAGGGTCAGCAGGAGTTGGGAGGTACTCGGAGAAGTGAGTGATCATTCAAAGTCTCAGTACAACTCAGGACCTGTTAGGCTTCAAGCCTTTGTCTGAACCTGCCAGTAGGGACCTTAGTGCCTTCCTTAGACTCATTAGTATTGCTAAACTGGCCAGACAGATCAGATGTCTGGGGCAGAGGATCTTAATGTGCCATCAACTAGGTGTGTTTTTTGAGCAAGTGCCTTCAAGTGTCTTCCTGCTGCAAGAATGGGTGACGGAAGTAACTTGTCTAACATGATCTGGGGATAGGACCTTAAATGTATGTTGTAGCAAGGCTTATGTTGATTACCTGCCCTCTGTGACTTGGTATGAAGGTGGTATGGTTAACTTTTGTAATGGAAGTAAATGTTGTGAAAATAAAACACTGAAGAATGTGTGTGTTTTTCAGCTGATGTAGAAGCTGATGGGTTCTGTGTTGCTCCTGTAACACTTGTCCTGCCACTGTGTTTTCCATACCTTTCTCGGGGATTGCTGCAATACAAATATATTTTTAAAGATTTAATGTCCTAGAACGATCCATTCAGCAGGACTTCTGATGCTTTTTTAAGTCATCAAATTTGTGATTCCAGAAGAATGTGAAGTTGTTTTGTCTTTTTTTGGGGGGAGTAATGTGATGGCCATACAAAATTTTCAGAGATAACCGTGAGGTTGGACAACAGATGCTGGAATTGTTCCCCTGTCCATAGATGCCTACAGTGCAGGTATCTAGACTTGTTGTGCAGCTAAGTGCAGAAAAAAAGCTGCTTCTGGTTATGGTCATGTTGACGACTGCCTGATGTCTGACTTTTCTGCTGTCTGCAATGCAGTAGGCAGGACAGTACTCTGCCATGTACTGGTTGCCAAGGTTTCTGAATCGTAACCGGTGGGGTTTTCTTACAAAATCTTTTTTTTGAGTGGTACAGAAAAATAACAACAAATGTTTATTAACAGGTCAACACACATTATTATGGTCAGGTC
This sequence comes from Aptenodytes forsteri, assembly GCF_000699145.1. Classification (NCBI taxonomy): domain Eukaryota; kingdom Metazoa; phylum Chordata; class Aves; order Sphenisciformes; family Spheniscidae; genus Aptenodytes; species Aptenodytes forsteri. Next base: position 1,602,887 of record NW_008795334.1, on the reverse strand, counting down.
TAGGGCTGGGAGAGTGACAAAGCCCACAGCTATAACTGTAGCGGGGCTGGAAATAGGGCCAGCATAGTAGGGCCGGAGGAAGGTTTAGGCTGCAAATGTTTTCTCCTCTGTGAACTTAGACGTGACCCCAGTGACCGAGTGTCTTCACGTCAGAATGAGCCAAGGGATAGGGTTAGGGTTACGGGAGAGACAAAGGCTAGAGCTGCAGATGCAGTGGGGCTGCCAGAAGAAGGTGTGCGCTGCAAGTTTTCTTCCTTGCAAACTCTTTAACCTGAGACATGGCTGCCCTGGGCCTCAGGTCCCCAGCAAAGTCCTTTGGTTAGGGTCGGCAGGGCAAGAAAGCGTGGGACAGCAGTTGTAGGGGCTGCCAGGGGAAGGCGTAGGTTAGGAAGTGTTTTCTCCCCTGCAGACTCTTTCCCCTGGGCCATGGCCGAGGGCCTTGCGCCAGGTCGCCAGTGCAAAATGGTTAGGGTTTTTGTTTGCCCTGAATTTCAACAGAAACCTACTGGAGCTGATAAAACTTTACATATCAAGACAGATGCTCTATATGAATCTAAATAGGCACAGAAAATTTAGTTTGTGTGTGTTGACCTATGTGGGAAGAGGTGTATTCAGTGGCTTTTTCGAGAAGCAGGAACAGATAGTAAGTGTGACTGAAGGTGATCATTGAGACACTCTGCATAAACAGTACGGCTTTTCAGCCAGGCTGGTGGCCGAGCAAGCTTAAGCCACTTGATATTTTGGCATCTGGACTGTTGCTGTAGATGAGGCAATAATTTAGAAGCAGACAGTCTGCTTTGGAAGAAATCTCCCTTTGGCACATTCTGCAGTGAGCAAGTCCTGGGGGTTTTGGTGCCAAACTGTTTAGAGATGTTTCCAACAGGAGGTAAACATTTTAATAATAGAGACCTTTCTTCCTCAGGCTTTTCCATCTTGCTCCATCCCATCTCCTCCCTCTTCAGACTCCAAACGGTGATCTAAAATGTTGCTTATTCCCTGCTCCTTTCCTTTCTCTCATTTTATCCTTCTCCCATATTTCACAGGGACGCCTGTACAAGCCATTTTGAAGATTTATTTAGAATGGGCGTTTGCATTTGAGGTTTCCATTAAGACCTCTTTATTTTACTTTCTATTACTGTCTATGGCTTTTGATCTGCACCTGCAATATTGGTTGTGGTGCCTAATGTATTCATGTTTGAGTAATAAAGAAAATGGGATGCTTTAGCTAATATATCCTTTTTTTTTTCCTGAGACAGAATAGGCAGATTGAAGATGGAAATCACATCAGAGCTAGAGTATTTGGAAAGAAGTGCTCTGATGAAAAAAATAAAGATCTTAAGTTGCCTGTTGCCGCAGCTAAATGGAAAATAATAGTTTATAGGGTTGCTGCTGTGGAAGTCTGAAAGGCTTGTGCCTTTTTGGGGAAAAAGAAGTAATGCTTGTTTGTCATCTGTAAAATAAATTAATGATTATAGGAAGTGAGATATGTGGTTCTTTTCTTGCCATTCTGTGCATCTCGGGGGGGAGAAGTGAATTGTTTGTATATAAAAGTATATTTTTTCATCATTTGTTTTTAGGACATAATAGTGTTAGATTCTACCTTAAGCAAAAGGCAGGAATAGCACAGCAATCTGTATGAGCTTGGGTTACAGTTTTTAACTGCAAGAAGATTAAGAAAATACCCCCAACTCCCAAAAATGTCATTCACATTGGGTTTGTTGCCACTCCTGATTATGGTGGTCTTGGAGGTGTGGGGACTCCAAGTGTGTAATAACACAAGTACAATTTAGGACAGGTTGGACAGAAGCTTTATTAACTATGATCATAGAGTACATTTAGAATAGCATCTCCCCCTCTGCTCCCCTGTCCTCTCCAAGTGATTGCAGAGACCCAACCTGTTTACTGTTTCAGGGGAAAAAAGAAAGAGGTGAGGAAAAACAATCATTTCAATGTTAACAAAGCCAGATATCCACCCCTGGAGGGGATGGACTCCTTAATGAGCTTGCTAACTGCCACAATCCTAAGAAGGAATCAAACAGTAAATAACGTGACAATATGGAGAGATGGCTCTTGCAGGAACCTATAGGAGTGGCATATCCCGTGTTATTTTAGCTCGGAAGTGGGCAGTTGGAAACAATCACAGACTGTTAGTTTTGAGTTGAAAGGAATGTTCTTTTAGTTAGGATAAACTTCTTAGCCAGACCTCTCAAATCTTAAATATTAATATTTTTACCACCACAATAGGCTGCTAGAAGAGTCAGTTCTTGAATGGAGACAGTGTCAGCACAAAGTGAGATTCCTCTCTTCCATAGTGGGTATACTAATTTTTTGAGAGCTTTACGTTATCATAGACATCTTTGTTTCTCTTCAGTTATCTTGAATTTGAAGTGAGTGTCTTGACCTGATGATTTTCTTCCCAATGGATGGGACTGGTTGAATTTTATTCCTTTGGATAAAAGGCATAAGGGTTTTCTCTTGGGGGAAGGGTGGTAAAGAAACAGTGTTTGTAGCAACAGGATTTTATAATTAAAATTCCTCTAAATTAAATTTAGAGGCTTGGTCGTTTTTTGGAATGTTCTAACAATGAGTCATGTCAGCAGTTCTTATAGCGTGTTCATGGGTGATGGGGAACTTTGGAGGATTGCTAATCTTTGGACACTGAACAGTGTCCAACTGTGGTATCACTGGCCCAATGATGTTTTCATGAGGTGTGGGGTGGTTTCTTTTTTGGACTCCCTTTTTATTTGTCTCCTCACATGGACGTTTTATGGGGACCTCTGTTCTCCACAACATATGCAAGGATGGCATTTAATTAATTAAGTACAGATGCAGAAAAATAGACAGGCCACCCATAAAGTAAGTGTACGTCCTTTCTCACTTTCCTGCAGCATAGAAACTGCTGGACTGTTCTTCCCAAGCTGTGGCAATACCCAGATGCCTTCTGGGTTTCTGCTCTCAGGCCCTTCTAGGCATGACTTTCCTCTAGGCAGTGGAGGCAGACTGATGTGACAGAATTCACCCACAGCCTGTGAAGACTGATGTGATCTAGATACATTTAGGATATAAAAGAAATATTGTTTTGGTACTGTGCTGTGGATATTTTTCCTCCTAGTTTTTCTTCATTTCAGTGGCGGGTCTTTGGGTACACACATGTGTTTTCAGGAGAGGAGAAAGGGGGAACATCTTCCTTTCCAGCCATACTGAAATCCTTGTGTGCTGGGGACAAGTGTTTGATAATTTGGATTTTGTGACTTACCACTCATAAATACTCCTTTCTCGTAACAGGTTGCTGAATGCAATAAAGCCTGGATTGGTAAAAAAGATCAATAGACTACCGACCCCCATTGCAGGTTTGGTGAGTATGTCAAATAGAGAAAAAAAATCTTTCAGTGCTGCTTTTTGCACCTTGATTTTATGACTGTGTGATTTAGATAGCAATTATTTTTGTAATTTGAACTCTTCTAACCTACTAAATTCATACAGTCCTTCTGAAATCTGAACTCTCGGTCTAGTCATGTTAAGACCTTCCAGTCTTTTTTTCGGAAGTGGGCAGTATTCAAGAGGCAGAGTATGTTTTTAGAGGAAGAATATCTTCTTTGTTATATGTCATCTTCCAGTTGTGGTGTTAGCTTTAGAAAGACTGGAACATATGCGTTAGAAGCCATCACCACAAAAAGATAGCTGTTTGGAAAGAAAGAAAAATGTACTTGTATATTTTGTCTCATTTTCTCTTTCCCCAAAATACCACAGTCTGCAGATAACATTCATTGTGGGACTATCTAGGGAACTGTTTCCTGTTGACTTTAAGGGCAGAGTAGGAGTTGACCATAATCTGTTATAAGCGAGGAAGACCACAGAGGACATGCTGTCAGCCTGTGGGCTCTCAGGAGCGCTGGGTGCTCAGGAGGTCACCTTCAAGGGGTGGCACAGTCCTGTGCCTGCTGTTGGGGAAGAAGGTGGCGGTATGAATGGATGTTGGGTCTAACAGGATTAGCCACATAGAAACATGGCTGTATTGATTTTACCTTGAGAGGTGGCTGGAAATAAAAGGGCCCCTGAGCATATGGAAGGCGGCCATCCTCGATTTAGACTAATGATATACTTACATATGTGGTTCCTTTCTGTTCTGGCACTACTCACATTGGAGTTTAGTTGTGCAAGATTCAGAACGTATTACTTGTTGATAGCTGAGGTTAACGTTCCTTTATATAAACTGCATTAAAAAGTTTTAGTGTATTAGAAACCACGTTACATTCATTTTTAAATTGGTTCTATAATGTAATTATATAGCCTTTTAGACTGGGTCCTTCAACCTGTAGATTGACAGGCATATTTCCGCGTGAATACTGCCTAGTTTTAGGATTTAATTTGTGATTCCCACCACTCTTTCTCTAAAGTTTCCTTGTGTGCCTTTCTTTTGCCTCTAAAACCCATCTAGTTTTATTCCTACGCAGTCCTATTTGAAAGGAGTATTTGATATAAACAGCTGCAAAAGATACCAGTAGTGCAGTTTTCTTTTCCTTGGCTCCCTTTCAGGAAAGACTCAATTTTTGTTATGACTGTTTTAAGAGGATGATATTGAATTACATTGGTTTTTTTCTTATTCATATGTAAAATCCCAAAGGTAAGGTGGTTTTAGTAGGAGGGACATAGAAAAAGTCATTATGTGTGTGTATTTTTCTCATTCCTTGAGATAAATCTCCCTTGCAAGATGTGTATCTTCAAAGCATTACCAAAAAAACAGTTTTCAGGCTATTAATGATACAGCAGATCTTTTTTGTGTTGGAAGGTGACTCTTTTACCTCTGTACCTGTGTCCTCTACTTACCTTTAGTTATTACTTTTCTAAATTTTTTTTCTAATGAATAATTAGGCTATTAAAAAAGTTCACTGGTGCTTCTGGCTTCTTGAACATTACCAACGGGTGTTTTTATCTACTGTTCTGTGAATAAATTGCTCCAAACAAAGCAAGCTATCCAAATGTCCCCTTGCTTTCAAAGGTGTCTAGTTCCATACCTGCTGACTTTTGTTGCCATTTTTACTTACAGTGGTGAGTAAGTGGCTGTTTTAAGGATTGCATGTGAATTTAAATGATCAAGTGTTCTAGTCTGTTATGTGTATTTATGGTGTATTGTTTTAAAGTACAGACATCGGGAGCATGTTTGAGTGCAGGGTGTATCTTTTTCTCTTACCTGTACTATGTCTGTGTGTCTGGGGGAAAAAAGAAAAATTTTTTTGACACTATAGTCCAGAAGCAGTTATACCTCCTAGTTAGTTGACCACATATGAGGGACATTCCTTTATTTATTGCCAATTTTTCTTTATTATCTTAGCCTTGGTTGGCTTGATGTAGTATATAGTTACTTCTTTCCAGTTATTTCACCCCAGTGAGTGTGACTTCATTCAGTACACGTAGAATTAGTGTGAAAGCTTCAGGACCTTTTCTGCCTTGTGTGAGATAACATACTTTTGAACTCCCAGATACTGCTTCTGCCTAAAAAGTGTAACTTAATCATTCTAACAGAATTAATTAATTAATTTCTTCCAGATAGCTGATAGAATAATTACTTAGTTCACTAGTAGAGACAATAGGTTGGTTTTCTTTTTTACAGAGTTGGAGCTAAAACTTAGGAGTAATTGTGAAGTACTCAAAGTGCCTTTTGTTTCATTTTTAACCTCCAGAGACACAAGCAGTCATATGTAGCTCTACAAAATATCTACTTGAGTTTAATTCTCCAGATGATACTCTGTTTTTCTCCTTTGTTATTGTAAGGACAAATGAAGAAGTATGCTTTATTGAAGGAAAGTAACAGTAAACTTGAAGCCTGTATCGGAGACGTGCTGAGATGTTCATCTGGGAGTATTATCAAGTGTAAAAATTTTGCCTATATTTCGTGTTTGAGTAATTTCTCATAACAGTGCTGTGAAGTATTATGTATAACTGGTCTAGTGTCGACAGATTGAATTCTTCAAACTTTTCCTGGTGTTTAAAGCTAGATGAATCTGCAGTTACTCCGAAATTCTTACCAGTGACTTGCTCCTGTGGTTTAAGAGGGAATGGCTTATTTGCAGATCTTTTGTATACCAGAACACCAATCATGTAAGTAAAATTTACTGGTTATAGTGTTGTAGTGTTAAAGTAAGGACTCGAGGATCTGCACACCACCATACTAAGCACAGGCCATATAAATACACAAAGATGATCTTTGTCTCGTTGCAAGTCTAAGTCAGGATGTGGATTGTATGCAGCATTACATATAGAATTACATATGTTCAGCTTGGCAGGCTTGTTTGTAATTTGCTTTGATCTCCAGAAGTGTCGACTGCTTCTGTTATCACAGCAGAAATGATACATTGCTTTAATGAAATAAAAAGTAGGACCAATGGTTTGGTATTCAGACTTATAGTGAGTATTAAATTTGATGAAATGCTTTCTCATTCCTGTTCAGTATTCATTAATCCAGAAAGCTAATGCTCCCACGAAAAAGCAAATTCACAAAACATCCAAAGAACATATTAAACCTAGGTAGGAATAACAGGCTTTGCTGAAAGAGCCGTGTTGCCAGAAGAAACTTTCTCATGTGAGAAATAGATACTGAACATCTTTGTTTTAAGACTGTCAGCTTTCTAGAAGCATCATTTCATGTATTTAATTGTGCAAGGCTGGGAAAGTATTTTGGCTGAGTCATTAATTAAAAGACCATCTGAAGCTGCAGAAGTCTTACAAAGATGGATTATTAGAGTACAATGAATATAATTAAGGTATAAGTGATTTTTACAAATTTTTTTCACAATTTTTTCAGTGAGTTGCTGTTGGTTTCTTTCATTTTGTATGATGTTCATAGTGGGCACAACTAATTTTTAAGGTTTCTACTATGCAATTTTGTACAGTTATGCCTTATTATATATTTAATTCTATAGAAATAAAAAATTTCCAGCATCATCGTAGAAAAGCTTTGCTTTATAACGCTAACCACTGTATGTTGACTATCTTTTTCCCTTAAAAAAAATTCTAGTTTTTGCTTCCTGTCCCTGAATAATGTCACTCTGAGAAAAGAAAAGGTTTCTGCCTTATCTTTTGTTTGACAGGGTTTAGGAGAGTTTATAGCATTACTTCAGTTCCTTGAACAATCCCCACAGGAGCTCAGACGCTTACTTCAGAGGCTATGTGAAAGAATCTCACTTATAATAGTAGGAAGTAGTCAAGACAAAGTTGGAGAGCTGAACTTTAGCTTGGATCTTGGCTCATGTTTCAGCACTACTGAATAAAAATCTGTTTACTGTGGCATCCAGTTTTCAGCTTGTGTACGGTCCTCATCTTTGTGACATTTGTATGATTTAGCAATGGAAAAAATAGCTCTGCAAAAGTCACCTGGTTGCACGGTTATTGCACCAAGACGAACAGAACTGTAACGTGCTGTTTAAAAAAGCTTGTCCCTTTGAAAACAAGGTGGTTTTTTTTTCTGTGATTATTTTCCTAGGAAGTTTCTCTTGGCAAAGCGTTCTCTGGGAACTTGCTATGAACTTTATTAAGAATAGCTACCTGTCTGCTGGTGCTGGTAGTTTGCTCTTATGCTGTACTGTTGCATGAATTCCAGTATTTTTTTGATGTCATATGATGTCCCTAAGAAATTTCAGTAGTGTATTAACTTTCAGGAGTTTGTGCTTCTAATTAAGTTCAGCAAATGAGATCTTTTTTCTTCATGCAGATATGAACCTGAAAATAAAATAACAAGACCCAAATATAGTGTAGTGTGTTTCACAGAATTAAAAATCATTAGAGAAGATAAATATATGCATTATTCTTATCACTCTTTCCACTTGTACTTCAGTGTTACTATATGGGGTTTTTTTCATAAAAAATTGTCTTCTCATTCTTCCTTCTAATTTCTCACTCTCCCTTTAATTTCCCTTTCTGGAAAGAGCCTGCTCCTATTGTAAGATCTAGATTCATAATACATGATTAATTTCTGTTTCCTTATTTTGTACTACTTCTTGCTGCTGGACAAATTCATTTGCCAGCACAATTGTATCCATAAAAAAAGTCTTGCTGTGTAAGCTGTGGTACATGTGAAGTAAACAGAAGCAAAATTTCCTAACTGACTAAAAACAGTAAGTTCTTGGCACTCACATCCCAAAAGCATTTTTGTGAATGTTGATGGAAAGCGAAGTGTCAACATCATAGCAAAATGCTGTGCAAACCGTTCTGCCATGGTTTCTGTGGATCTTCCTTGCTAAATGGTAATTGGCTTCTCTATACCTCCTGTGCCTGCCTTCAGTTCTGATAATCTGAATATTTGACTAAAACAATACTTAGGGTCTGGCCAGTGGTTAGGAGCAGCACTGTGTGCTTTGGCTCACCACATACTATAATATATATTGAATCCCTTCACTAAAACAATAGTATCCTTAAAAAAAAAAAAAAAATTATTTGCATTGTTGTGTCCTTGTATGCTTGTGGTGTTTGGTTTTTTTTTTTTACCCCCCAGGCTTTCTAGACTTCCTTTGAATTCATTTTTCACTTAGATTTTCCTGCCTGTTTGTTTTGATGTCATCTGAGCTGGACAGAGCTACTATAAAGTTCCTGTTTAATGAATTTAGCCATATGCTGTACTCAAACACTTCTAAGTTTCATGAAGAATACAAAAGTAAACGAACAGGTGTTTCTTAACCAGGCTGTTTGTAAACAGAGTCCATGTGGAACAATCTACAGTGACTGTAGTTAATTCATCACAGAAGAGGGAAAACAGCCATCAATTCAAATTTGGCAGGAAGCATAGAGGAAGCAGCATTGATGGGGAAAAAATGAGATGCAAACCAATAAAAACTAAAACTTTACATTGACATGCAGCTGTTTTTTTTTTTTTGTAGACTTGATTGAAGGTTTTTATTGCTCCCAATTAACCACGCAAATGCTGTCCAGAAAGGATTACTCTTCTCCCATTTAGAGAAAAACTAGTGAGTTACATGCAAAACACAATGATGGCATTTCATTTAGTATTTTATTGATTGAAATGGATGTGCTTGCTATGGTGTCGGGTTTGGCTCCAAAACTCTCATACTTTTGATGCTGGAAACTAATCATTGCTCTGACAGTAGCATATGTGCTGGAGATGTATTCCACTGCTGCACTTGGGTTCAGCCTGTGTTGCCCAGGCTTCCAAGTTTGAACTTTAACCTGATAAATGGATGTAAGAGAGGCTGAAATAATAGGAAATTAATAAAATACATGAACTGTCAAAAAAAACCCAAGGGAGGTTAATGACCCCACCTGTTTACTTGCTTTTGATGGTCTGAGCTGCGTTTAGCTATAAAGAGTACCCTCAGAGAAGTGTGAGTTAAGCCAGCTCCTAGTAGTCTTCATGTTCATCATCCCATTCTAGCTCATGAGCTGTCCTTAAGATCCATAAGTGGTGCCTTCTGTCCTCAGCTACCAGCTGGAGTGTTGTGTTTATGATGGCTGGAGGCAAAACTTGAAGTGAGTGACGCTTGCTTCTGAATTGGCCATTATTGATCCCTCGCAGGCTTCTGTGTGCTTCCTGCACCGCTGGTCCCAGCCAGCACTCAGCCAGGGCTTCTGCAGACCAACCTCACTGCTGGCCTTAAAGTCCCTTCTTCTGGATGCTTCCTTGGCTGCAATGCTTACAGTGCACTCAATAAGCTAAGCTGTTTGTTGGCTGAGACCACTACTTGTCATGCTAAGGATACCGTCCCTTTCTGCCAGTGTCCACGAATTTGTCCCTTGTTACAAGCTTGAAGTGCTCTCATTTAGTGTCCAGAACGCCCTGAACAGTTTCCTTGTTGGGTCAGGATGGTACCAGCCAAGATGGGAAAGGTTTGTAGGACACACGTGAAGGACAGCTGTGAAGTGCAGCTGCTGTGGACAGATGCAAACTTTGTCATGTTGTTGAGGCCCATTCCCAAATGAGACTGGCTAGGATTCAAAGGTGCAGCAGTTTCACAGTCAGCTTAAGCGGTGCCCTGAGTGTGCTGAGCTCTGCCACTGAGAATGTCATGACTTGGTTTGGCCAAATGCTAATAATATGTGTAAGCTTTTTGTGGCAAGGATCATCTGCTAGTCTGTTTTTGTCTAACACTTCACCCCATGAGTCCTGCTCCGTGGCCAGGACTCCTAGACAGTATGTTAATACAAATAATAAATAACACTTACAAAAGTATCACAGGTATTCCTGTGTCATTCATAGCCTGTTTTTGAGACTGCTCTCCCAACTTGAGTCTTTAACCATGGCTTTAATCAATAGGTTTATAATTAGCTTTATTCACATTAAATAATTTAAAATGCTAATATGCAAATTCACAGGTAAGGAGAACCTTTTCTGTGTTAAAACCAAGAGAGGATAGTCACTGCAGAGGATCTCCTTCTGGATTTTTTTTTTTTCCCCTGTTTTACACAGAGACCATTTTATTGCCCAGCCTTGAGAAGGGAAAGCCAACTACCACACTTTAGAAAAAAGTGCTTGATTAAAAGCAAAGAGTCTACCTGGCTTTGGGCTGTCAAGTGACTTCACAAAGTTGTTATTTATAGAACTGTATAGATAAAGGCTTGGTGTAATGATTGTTTACTTTTTTTTTTTTTTTACATAGGAGGTTTAATAAAGTGAAGGATTCCAGGGATAACATTTCAAAATGGCAAAAAGAAAAACATTGCTGCTGCTGAAGCCCTAATGCTAGGCAGCTGAAATGTGAACTTGCCCTTATCATGGCATTAACCTTTACTATAAATGGCAGAGTCTTTCCTCGGGTTGGGGAAGGCAGCTGGCTTCCAGGAGGAGCTCATTTTGTACCCGTGGAAAATGCATGTTGCCCACTGGATTAATTTTTAGATTTGTTTTCAGATCCTAAAGTGTCCTTCTACAAGTTCAGCCATGACTTGCATTAGTTGGTTTCCTGACTCTGGTTGAGTGAGTATTTCAGAAATGGCAAGCTTTTGAAGAACAATCTCTTAAGTATTTGTAAGTATCAGAAAAAATGATAGTTTAACAAACAAAATGCCGTTCAGTATGTAGCTTAGGGCTACACTAAATGAAGTGAAGAATCCAGTGCCTTCCTCAAGCTGTTGTCTTAGAAACGAAAGGTCTCCTGAGCAGAATGACTTAAACGCTTCAGGACAAAGCCCCCTGTTGGAGCTTATGACTTCTTTTAATAGTTGGGCAAATGTCACGTCCTCTGGAGGCGTGTACCATCTTCAGGAGTTTTCAGTGGAGGAGTTGGATGCCCTGAGTCTGCAAATGTTTTGCCTGTGCCCTGTGATGAATGTGGCACTGTTGGAGATATATCCAGGCACCTGCAATCTTTGGGTGACTTCTGTTGCAAAATTGATTAGTTTGCCAAGCAGGATATAAAAAGAAGCACTGAGCTGGTGTGCTGCATGTGTGTAGGCCAGCACACATAAAATAAGCAGAGCTGTGGCTATGCATGTCTTGAGGCTAAAAGAAGTATCAGCTTTTGTCCTTAACAAGAAGAACTAGACCTAAGGCTATGGTTGCTTTCAGCTGTTCTAAAGTTGACTTTCCTACACCCTCTGCTAGGCCAGCGCTGGCACTCATATGGCTATTAGCTGGAGCGGGCAACTGATCTCGCTGAAAAATACCCTTTTCCTTCACCTTACAGTGTGCAACTGCATGGGCAGAAGGGAGGGGACAGGCTTGCTGTGTTGGAGGATGGAGGTGTCATTCGATCAGCTTAAAGTAGTTGCAAAGCTGCAGCTAGGGAGTTTAAACTTAGATGCAATCCTTAAGTTACTGGCCAAAATCAAAGGACATAGGGACCTGGGAAAGTCTCATCCTGAAATCCCCATTTTAAAGGTTGTCTGTGTTTAAAACTATATTTAGTAGCACTCTCACTCCCTAATTCTGGAAAGCCTCTCACAGGTTGGAGTCTGTAGGTCTGCACTATAAATACCATCTCTGACCATCAACTGTCTTTTTCAATGACATATAGCCTCTGCTGTAGGGAACAGCTAGATGCTAGTATTTATCTGAGAGAGTGGGAGCTAAAGTCAGTGTAAATGGGGTTGACCAGAGTAAGAACGTTTGCTGTATTTGCTGCTACCCTGCATTCTCACAGCATCCTAGAGGTGAGTGCTGCTGCCCATAAAATCCACGTGATATGATCTGGAGAATGTTGATAACCGGATAACAGTAACACTGGAGATGTGAAAGGGGAGGGTACCTTCCAAAGAGCTCTTAACATGACCAGTCCCTGGGAGGCGAGCAGGAACAAAAGTTTCCACAGTGTGGTCAGACCAACAGATCTACCACCTCAAAATGGGCCAGGGAGGCTCAAGCTTCCTCTTACCTCCTCCTCTTGTGAAAAGGGGGCAAGTGTGAGTTAGCAACGGTCTGTTGTGACCCCGGCTCTTAGGCTGAAGGTGGTGGCAGAAGAATGCTGTCTCTAATCCCCTTCTTGGCTGCGAATCAACTCAGTGAAGTCTGTTGCAGTTTATGTCTGCTAGCAACTGTTCGTACTGTTTCTATGCTGAAAACCTTTCCGGGCGCTCTAAGTGGATTTCTGTCAGATGATGTGCATGTCGCTAGCAGGAGCCTACGTGCTGAATGCAGATGATGGAACGTGTCTTGCTCCAAAGATCATATTGCAGTTGTTTCCCTGGCTTAAAGCAAACAAGCAAAAAGGCAAACTAGTGGAAAACTAGTGTCTTAAGGATCTGAGTGCAGCGACTTCTTTGGTTTAAGAGCCCTGTAAAATTCTGCAGTCTGGTGCTGTGGTCAAGAGTTCATAGAGGCTGAAATATTTGACACTGAAGTCTCCTTGCCTTCTGCATTCCTCAGTGCTCCTGGATTAAAGCCACTCGCTTCCTGCTTGGCATGGTACTTTCCAATTGTAATGTGCTTCCTCTTAAATGTCCAGAGGTCTAATGATACTATTGTAAACCTGTTAAAATTAATGCTGCAGAGGAAGCAGCTTAGTTAATTGCTTGTGCAAAAATACGGTGGTAGGCTGAACTATCTGACTGAGGGGCATCAAAGCCATTAACTATTAACCTTTTAAAAGCTGAATAGCCTTGTGATACTATGTGGAAATCTGTCGCACAGCTTAGTAGGATAATTACACATTCATTTCTGGACAAGCAATATAACTAACGGTGTAGAAAATTAACATTGCAGTACAGAAGCAATCCTCAGCTATTTGAAGTGGTGTCCTTCTGTTAAAGTCCTTTCTATTGCCACTTCTTTGTTTGCTTCGGCCTCCTCATCTTCATGCGGGAAGCACTGTTACTCAGATGGCAAATGTCTCTTTCTGTTTGGGGCAATAGTGTGCACTGATTTATTACTGTGAAACATGTGAAAGGGAGTTCTCTTTTCAGACTTTTCAAGAGAGAGTATTGAACTTGCTAAATGTGTGCATGCATCCAAGTGCGTACTGAGTTCAACTCAGCTTTTTTCAGTCCATTCTGTATGCTCCTTCATCACCTCGGCTTTTCTCTTTGAATTGTACTAGTTCTCATGCACCGTTTAGAATCAAGCTTGTGCTTCCCCATAAGGCCGATGGTAAACGTTATGCTTTTCCCTCCTTCCCCTTTCTTTTCCTTTTTAGTCATAATGTTGGTATTATTTGCTCTCCTTTTACTGCAACAGCTAGAGAGATGTTACTCAGTGCATTACAAAGTTGTATCGATGTGTTGGGAGGCACATTGGACTGAGTGCCTGATTTGAGTCTCATCTTGCACCTGTTGTGGGGCAACAAACTTCAGGCCTTAAACTGGTAGCCTGGGCTGCTGGTGCTCTGCTAGCTTCTTGCCTTTTATAACTGTTGGGTTGGTTGGGTGCTGTGTAGCTTGGCTGCGCAGCCAACAAATCCCATGGGTGTTTCCAAGCATTCCTGGATGTTTCTAATACCTTCTCTTAACGAAAGCTGCCTTGTCGCTGTTGTCCTTTGAATACCGTTTCTAGTTTAGTTGGAAGGAGGCTTGCTGTTTTTTCCAAAACCAATCCTAACTTTACCACTCCTGCCTAGCAACAGCATTAGGGATGTTAGAGCTAATGCCTGGCGTTGCCTGAATGCATGAGTTGCCAGTAGGTCTTTGCATCCTCATCTTCGCATTCAAGCTCTGATCATGCAGTCATAGAGGTTCCCCTGAAGCTGCTTGGTGAGCGCCTTCAGGGAGAATCATAGAATCATAGAATCATTAAGGTTGGAAAAGACCTTCAAGATCATCAAGTCCAACC
>NW_008795334.1:1578027-1588372 GCF_000699145.1 Aptenodytes forsteri | reverse complement strand
TCACCACTCTTTTAGTAAAGAAATTTTTCCTCATGTCCAATCTAAACCTCCCCTGGCGCAACTTGAGGCCATTTCCTCTCGTCCTAGAGAAGCTGCAGGCCTGATTGCCCGGTGACGGGCACGAGGAGATGGAGCCCAGTAGCCACAACTGTAAAAGCTCAAGTGTCAGTGGGATGTATAATTAATCATGCAGGCAGCAGTGAGTCTTTGGCTGACTACGGGGGGGATCCGCGGTCATTTTGTGAAGTAGGGAGGGCTGAACTGTGAAGCAGCTCTGTTTCCTTGGCCAGTGGTGCGTGGATCAGGAGTGCTGGTCAGTGGTTTTTGGTTTTAACCTTCCTGTCCTTCCTACCTCCTATCTCCTCCTGCCCCGCAGCCCACGGCAGTGAGTAGGACCATGCTATAAATGCTCTCTGCCTCTTGAGCCTGCTTTTCAGTCCAAAGCTGACAGGCCTGCTAGATAAGAAGTGTGACGTTTATGTATTAATTTCTGGAGTTACAGGGATCAGCCACAAAGTATTAGCACCACTATACAGTATGTCCCCTGTTATTTAAAAGGGAGAACGATGAATAGGTTCAGTTATTTGAGGTTTCAAGTAATCCAGGGCAATTTTCAATGTAATTAATACATGTCAGGAATTTGACCCTTGTTGGGATAACAAGAAGTTCTGGATAACTGAGGTGATACTGTAAACAAGTCGTGAAAATTGTGCCAGAAAACTGTCTGCACAGGTCAGTAGCACAAGCTAATAAAATTTCTCAAGAAAAAGAATTTATACAGCTTTTACTTGACATATGCAGGAGAGGAAAAAAATCTTTTTTTGTACAATTCCCGGATGTTTTCTTTTCATTAAATTTCTCCTGTTACTCCTAAAGAGGTCAGACAGTAGTTGCTTCTTAAACCATAACAACTGCTTGAAAAGTGTAACTTGAAATGTCCTGAGTGCCACATGCATCCGACACGCTGTTTTGCTGTGCTGTTTAGTTTCAAAGAAAATACAAGCAAATTTAAAAAAAAAACCCTACTACTACTACTACAAGCTTAATACTGTGTATTGGAAACAATGTACATTCTGACATTTCATGAATTATGAACAAATGCAGGAATTGCATCAATCATTGGCAAAACTAGTTGCAAACTGGTAAATCAAATGGAATGGTCCCCAGAGAGTGCTGTCAGAGCTTTTATAAAAGCAAAGAGAGGTAAGTAAGTAAATAAATAAAAGTTGTGCACCAAAAGAACACATAAAATTCATTACTAAAGTCAGTGTTTAGTAACAGACTTACGTAAAAAAGAAACATGACAAAGTTTTTCATAGGAGCCTGGGTTTTGTTTTGTTCTGGGTTTTTTGAGAAACAGCCAACCTAGCTTGATCTTCCTTCTTAGTGTGCACGCCTGTATTTTATTTTTACAGTGCTGAATAGTGGCTGGGTGGAATCTGATATGTCAGTGGACTAGAATTTTAGACAAGGAAGAAGCAAGATAATTACATGCTCTTGGACAAGTGTTGCAGTCAAGCAAAAATTTGAGTAAGCAAGGTATTAGCAGAATTATATTAGAATGGGTGATACTTTATCTTCAGCAATATCACACCAGTTGTTACTTGTTCTTTCATTCTGTCTAAAACAACCAAAAGAGCAAAAGTAAATCCAAGATTATGATTAGTTTGAAGGGAGTTTAGGAGCTGTGTCTTCAGATATGTCTGGCCTCAATTTCTGAGCATCTCAGATCTTTGAATGATACAGTCAGCAATGATCAAAATGTGTTTTCCTGCAAAGTGTAAGTATCAAGCTTACTGGTATGAGTCTCTG
Organism: Aptenodytes forsteri; assembly: GCF_000699145.1. Taxonomy (NCBI): domain Eukaryota; kingdom Metazoa; phylum Chordata; class Aves; order Sphenisciformes; family Spheniscidae; genus Aptenodytes; species Aptenodytes forsteri. The sequence goes on along the minus strand of NW_008795334.1, from coordinate 1,586,560 downwards.
CCTTCAGAAGTTTGTAATTAAGAAACAACACATAGATGCGGTTAGAAAGGAAACAGAGAAACAAGTTATTTGTCAGCACAGTGTTATCAGCAAACTTGGGATCTAACTGCCGTTGGCTCTTCGTAGGCATAACTGGAATGCAGAATTTTGGGGAGGATAATGGAGTAATTCTAGTGAAATTTAGAGGAGGCTACTCATAAGCATGAGGACTGTGTGTGAGAAAATACAAAATCCAAAATCTGCCTAGAGTCAGCACCCACAGTATTAGACTAAGTTGGCTAGTTCCCAGGGGTGTTTGAGACCTTAAATGCTCTTTAGTCCTTACCCTCTGGTTGATCAGAGATTAATCACTTGCTTTTTTAAATACTATTACCCAATCTCTTGAGCCACCCAATCCTGATTAAAATTTACTTTCTAAAATACGATCTTAGAGAACTGAAACTCCTTGGATTCCAGACTTTCACATATTTTTTGAAGAACTGTGAGTTCTTGGTGTTCTTGTAGTACTTGCATCAAAAATTTGTGCAGATAGTTTATCTTCCCGAGAGTAGTTCACCTTGCTTATGCTATTTTTTTTGGCTGAAATTTGATGAGCGATATTAGAAATCCACCACTTAAGACTGCGTACAAACTGTTATGTAAGCAAATTGCAGACCAAGAACTTCAAAGACTGTGGTCAGTATTCTCCATCACAGATTCCAGTATGATTTATTCTCTTGGTATAACAGTGTACAAATGTTCTTTATTACTTTACAATACAAGTTGGAGGAATAAAAGTGCCAGACTGAGGTTAGGAAGCAGCTGGGAAGTAAATAAGAGGAAAAACAGTCAACTGCTCTATTCAGGATAATTGAAGGTGGAGTTTGGGATATGCCAGAGAATGGAAAAACCCTGGATAAACCTCCGTGTTCTGGGTGTGGGCAACTCACTGAACAGCCTGCTTGGGTTTGGCAGCAGCATCTATCACCCTGGCTCAGCACAGCCGCAGGACAGCTCTTGCAGGAGAGCTGCTCGACACCAGCACCTTTCCCATTTGGGGGCAAGTGGCCCAAAGGCATGAGATCAGCTTAGCAGTGCAGCATAGCACATTTAGGGATTTCCAGGTAGCCAAAAAGCCCCAGAAAGTGGGCACTGCTCATGTGCTAGCTGACTCTCCAGGCTCTCTGCAGTCATATGCAGAGCATGGGGCACACTGAAGCCCCTGTGCAGCTCTGGGCTGGCTGGCATGTACACACAGAGGTACAAAGAACATGTGTGCCCAGGGTCTGGTACCTCCTGGGTGGTTGGGCTCCCTGTGCTGCAGTTTGGGCAGTGTTCCCACATCACCTAAGGCGGTTGCATAGCCCTGTAGCCCCTGTATTTGGATGGGGCTACATCTGTTGACCTTGTAAACCCCAAGTAGCTCTTAGTAGGGTCTCTAGATTTTAAGGGCTGATTAGCTTCAGCATAGTGCTGAGCCTCAGCTGGGTCCATGCATTCAAGCAAGGCAGTAATGTGTCTGATGAATATTTCCCAGTCGCTAGGAAGGGCAGTGTAGAGGTGCTTGCCAAAGCCAGTAAGTCCCATTGGCCTTGAGCTGATTTTGGGTAGCCATGTGTAATGTTTGCGTTCTCCAGAAATCTGCGTCTGCGGGAGTGGTTTGGAGACATGTGAGGTGGCTGGGGCTCTGCAGTGCTTTAAATCATCTAAATTGCTGGCGGCTTCTTGTTGGCTCTGGAGCTAGTACTTTCATGGCCTGTGAAGCCTGGCCTAATAATCTTGCTGGACTCTACTGATTCTGCTGTCTAGAACTCTGAGTCCCTCTGTTAAGGAAGGGAAAAAAATCATATTTGCTTTAAATTTACCCTTTTCCTTTACATACTCTCATCAGCTAAGTTTTACCTCTATCTATATAAAGTGGCTTTAAATTGCAAAGGTTGTCAGAAGTAGCAGGTGAGGATTTGGAAGCTTGTTGTTTGAGGGTGCATGAACATCTCTGCTAGCTTTACTTGCGACTGTTCTGAGCAGGAGCCACTGGTTATACCCAGGTAAGCTGAATTATAAGCACGGTTAGCTGTTTTCCTCTACAAACAAGAGGTGATCTCAAGTCTGTTTAGGACAGAGGGTAGGGTATAAACCGAAGCTTTAAGAATAAATTATCAGTGATAGCTGACTTGTTTCCCCTTTCTTTTCCCTCCGCCAACAAATGTGACAAGCTATTTCTGCCATCTCCACTCCTTAGTTCCTGTTCCTAAAGACTTGGTGTGATGCATGTATTCATCTTCCTACCCTTGTTGCTTTGTACATTCCTAGGGGTGAGAGGATGTTGCAGAAGTATGCCTCAAGTACACCTCTAGTGTGTTGACAGAAAACTGAACAACAGGAATATCTGTCCTGTAGGAGGAGATCCTTTTCTGTCCTCTGTTGGGCTGCCCAGAGGAACCAGAACCAAGACATTGTAAAAGAGCTGAGAGAAAGCCTTGCAATGGGAATACGCTGTATTAAAGAGTTCCTTTCTTTCCCTCTTGTTTTAATCATTGATTTTATGCCCATTAATTTGAGGAAATTCTGCTTCTTAAATACAGTATATTATTGTACTACTTTTTATTCCTCCCGAAAGCTTAGTCTTCACAACTGCAAATGACTCTGACATCCAGATGTAATCCATGAATCCTGCTTTCCAAATGGCCCTTCAAAGGCATATTTGCATGACCTCTATAGACTTAACGAACAGTAGTAATTCAAGTTTGCATAGTCCATCTAGGTTTGCAGCTACCACAGCTTCATGAATAGTAGTGCCAGTTCCTGAATTACATCTAGAGAATGCTTTACTGATGGTTGAAAAGGGATGGAAAAGAAATCACTGCCAGACTATTGTGTAGCTCATCTTCCCTTCAATATTTACCATTAAGAAAACCCAAAACTGTAGCTATTCAAGATGATGACAGTTATGGCCATGCTACCTAGACACCAAATGTATGTTTTCAAATCTGAGAAACAAACAACAGGGACATGGATTGAGTGTTGTGTTACATAGTAATTTAGGCAGTTACACTATATATGGTCTAAGTTAAGAATGGGCACTGATTTACATAGCATGTTTTTTGCACAGATATTTTGGTTGTCTGTGAAATGCACTTGCAGCAAATTGAAAATTACTGATTTTCTTCCCCTTCCTTTTCCTCACTGAAATCATTCTAGACATCTAAATGTGAAAGCTTTCTATTTATTTTTTTTACTGGAAGTAAAAACAATAATGTAGGTTTTCAAAGTGGAATGTACTGGAACTTCATTCAGTAACAAAAGCCAGTTAAAAAAAAACAACAGTGTTTTTTTGACTTGAACAGTTTCTTTTAGAAGTATTTGCAAGGAAACCCCAACCTCTACATTAAAGAAGTCCAGTATGTTTTATGTAATGTTGGCATGAAAATGCAAAGCTGTGAGTGGGGGGAAAATGTATGTCAGGTATCATGTAACAGCAGCAAAGAGATTTCTGATGTTTATCAAACCTTGAACACCACAGATTATTAAAACATATTCCTTGGCAATAAAGAGTAGACGTTTAATTTGAAAGGAGAAATGGAATTTGTTGCTTTTTTTGCAGAGGTCACGAACTGAGCAGGAATGAGTCCTCCTTGGCGGTTTCACTATTTTGCTGTTTGCCTTGGGGAATAGAGATTTGGTCCGATTTTAACAGCTACTGCCAGGCCCCCGGCCCCCACAGGCAGCTTTCTTGCATCTTTTGAGGCCCACCTACAGCACTTGTACTTGGACATGGGGATGCAGAGGCCCTCCAATGGCTCCAGCTGCATAGTATTCTGATCCTTGCATAGTGGATTGCTGTCTTTGCTGAGAGAAGTCCGAGTATTGGCCAACTGTTACTGTTTTTTGGCTTTAAATGAAAGATAGCTTTGCTTAATATACCAAGCAAAAGAGAACATACCACGTAAAAGAAAGGGCAAGAAAGTAAAGTCATGTTAGTAGTGAGTGGTTGCTGTACTTAGCAGAAGCATTATGAGGCTGCCAGATGGTGGTCATACATTCAGAGGTTTCATGTCAAATTGATTTTAATTTTAGGTACCGATTTCTTTTGTACCTTTCAGTTTCAAACTTTAAAAATAAACTCTACAAAATTTCTGCTGTTCTCTGGCCCTGGATGTTCAAAGTTTTGTGCTCAGCTAGTTCAGTACAGCCGGATGCAGCAAAACTTCAAATGAGATTGATCATGCACATATTTTCATAAAAATCCTGTATTTTCTGGGATTATACAACTTTAATGAAATCTGCTTCTGTGCCTGAGTAGGAGGACAGCTGATAAACAACCAGGGGAAGGTAAAAATTGAGGCTGTAACTCCAATACAGCTTTGTGTCTCTGATTAATTAGGTTCTTGTGTATCAGAAAAGCATCAGGTGTAAATCTCACTATTGATCATTTCCAGTCACTTTTTTTTGTCCTTGACATCTGCTTTGGATGTAGTGAGAGAGGAAAACTAGAAACAGTCTGTAGTGATCACAGATTGAGAAGTATTTTTTCAGATAGTCATCTCTGAACGTGCATGCAGGTACACTGATTATGCTTTAAGTTACCTATACTGGTTTGTAATAGATAATGCTGGTCAGGTAATTAATGACCCTCAGACACACCTTTTCAGGTGGAGAGGCTCACATGATGCACAGGATTTTTCCTCATTTTCTTCTCTGCTAGCCCCACTCCATCCCAAAGGTCCTGTGGCAAGTTTCACCTGACAGTTCCCTAGAGCTGCGTCCCTTGAACGGTCAAAACTGCTCTTCCTGGAAAACAAGGTTATTTTCTCTACAGTCAAGTCAAAATATAGAAAGCAGGCATTGGGTAACAGTGTCCTGAGATATCAAATGTGATCAAAGGGATCCCAAGAAGCTTGGAATCTGTAGGCAGAGAAAGGAAGGCATGGTATGTGAAAAAAGGTAGTATCTTTTACTAGATGTGCTAATATAATTAAGGAAAACATGGAATAAATTTTAGCACATAGATTTGCTTTGCATAGGTAATCTTCTTTATCACCATAGTACAATATCTTAGCAGGAACACATAAATAGCTTTTTAAAAGCATCTGTTGTGCCATGGCTTAACACACAATTGCCCTGACAGCAGTCCGGAAAGGCAAAGGTTTGTTCAGCAGTGTTTGGTTGTAGTTGACAGCTGTACGTAACACGTAAAGGGCTTACCTGTGTTGGAGCTTAAGCTCTTTGCAGTGTTTCTTTGGATTACCTCAGGGCTGTACTTTTTGGATATATCATTCAGAAGGTAATTCAACTTTATTCATCTATGAATTTCCTTTTTTTTTTTTTTTTTTTAATTGTATGCAAGGTGATAAGCTTTAAGAGTACGTCTAGTGAAAAACCATACTCTCCCATATTTAATGCTTAGGTTAGTTTCTTTGGTGGTCCCATTGCTTGGACCCCCCTGACTTACAGACTGGTTTTGTTTTCACAATATCTGGTGTAGTAGTTCTTATGACTTATAACTCTAGATTTAAAGTTTACGTGGTTTTTGTTTACTTTAAGCAGTTTGTTTGGGATAGCTGCCTTTGAGACCGTTTACTTTCCTTAATGCTTTATTGTGTCCTGATAATTACACACAAATAAACCAAACTTAGAAAACAGCATGTTCTCCTTAGTTGTGAATTTCTTGCCCATTTTTATGTTTTGCTGTAGAGCTCAGTTGTGGGGGCAGCAGCCTCAGGGATGTGCCGAGAATGGAGAGTGTCCAGTTTCCCCATGAGGATGTCCTGAGGGAAGCGTTGTGGCACTAGCCGTGGTTTCAGGGTTCTTTGAAATCTGTGTTTAGGTTAGTCATACTCCCAGTACTCGTAATGTGAGTGCAAATAAAGGTCAAATTTGTCGTCGTGACCTTTTTTCCCTCCTTCAGATAGCACAACTATTGCCAGGAGGATGGGTAAGAAAGGGTAGATGCCACAGATGCTGAGCTCCAGCTGCACTGAAGAACATTGCTGTTGTGCTGTTTCTTTCTTTCTTGTCTTTTTTGTAGCTCTCTCCCCAACCTGCTCTGTGGTAAGTTTTGTATTGACCCACTTCATAGCCCAACCAACAAGGCAGAGCCGAGGTAAATAACAGTCCTTTCCATCACAGCAGAAGGAACCATGCTTTGCTTTTTTGGTGGTGTCTCTCCTGTCCTTGTGTTTTTATCCATCTGACTATGGATTTGCAAGGTGAATTCCCAGCAGCTTCTAGGAGTGCTTGGCTGCACTTCACTGTACGTGAGCTTGTTTTTAACCCTACTCTTGGTAAGCTTTATTCATCAAAAATGTGAAAAGTGGGTAACAGAAGAAGTCATGAAACTGAGGCCCAAACCCTCACAAGCCAAGTGCTATTATCTGGTACTAAAAAGCTGCGGAGAGGGGATGGAAGTGTTGTCCTCTTCCTTGACCATAGCATGGCTGTTACCATAGAATATGGCATCAGATAGGCACCCCCTCTCCAAGATTGGGTGAAATCTGACATCTTGCTGACATCTGGCTGACATCTGGCTGTGACTTCATCAGCATCAGAGCCAGTGAATACCCTGGAAATGCTTTGGGCTTTTTTCCCTGCCTGCCTATGTTCTGTCTTCATTGCTGTAAACAAAGCCATCTTACTCAGGGTGTATCTTGGGTTTGGCAAATCTGAGGGAATGCACATCATCTGATTGCTCTCTCCCCCAAAGACAAGGATGTTGACTGGGCCCCCATTTGTTTAAATGTTTTGTTTGTGCCTTCAGGGATAATGACCTGATGCAGCAAGGAGAAATATCAGGACCTACTTAACTAGTGAAGTCATAGGGTCAGCCTTGTGCTCATGCTGTGTGCACCCCTCCCACCCCCCCGTGGTTTGCTTTTGCCTGTTGAGTTGAAGGCTGCTCTCGCCCATGTTCTTCCATATGGTCCCCTCCCATTATTTTCTTCTCTCTTCCCCTGTTATCCTTCTCCTTTCCTGTCCACAGTGTCTCTTCCCTCCTTTTACATCGTACCATGCTGCAGGGATTTTAAGCTCGTTTTAAAAATTTGCGGAAATAAGATACATCATCCATTCTGTATCCAGCATGAAATTTTCACTACCTGCCCAGGGCCTGCAGTGCCATTTTCTATTCTGAACTCCTTGCATTTGCCTTTCATTGTACACAATATGGCTATTCCTGTTTGGGGATTTTTTGTTACAAACATCATAGAAGTGATAGTAATACACTGCATTGCATAAGAAGCTTATAAACGTGGTTGAAACTTGTTACAGGGCAAGTATCTTAAAAAGCAAATAATCTGATGGTGAAGGGCAGATTTAGGAAAACGTCAAAGACAATTTCTTGAGTATTGCTGCTGTACTTCTGATTTTTCTCAAAGAATTGCAAGCTTTTAATTTTCAACAATGTGCTTTTTGATACCTGGAGGACAAGTGTACTTACAATTTGATTTGCTTTACGCATCTCATTTATTTTGTGCTTGTTTTTTAGAGCCCTCCCATCAATTCTTATGGTGTGATTTTGAGTTGGTTTTGTTGTTGGTTGTTTTCAGTTTATTAACGTAGCTTGAATGCGCTCGTGTTTCATATGAGACTAATGACTGGAACTATTAGCAAAAGATTTTGCTGGGTGCCAAAAATGCTAAGAGCAGCTCTCTGAGAAGATAAATGGAGTATGTTCTTTCCTTTGCCCAGCTTTTCCTTCACACTGTCAAAGGAGGGTAAGTTTTATACTACCAAAGTAGTGGTATCAAAGTTGTGAACAATCTTCTTGCTCTAGGCACTTGCAATTTTCCGACCTAGCAAGCCTGGTTGGAAGCAGCAGGATCTAAGCACCTTGGTAGGAATTCGGCACTTCCAGCGCGATCTTCGGGGTCTGGTACTGAACATCTTCTGGCAGCCTTAGATATGATCTGAAGATTGCTTAGAGCCGTGTTTGGGGTTTCTGGTATGTTTTGTGTAGTTGCACTATGCTCTCAACAGACCCATTTTCTTCACAGAGTTCTTAAGGTGGTTTTTGCCTTTTTGTTAAGGGACCGGGGCTGCCGTTTGAGGAGACGCATCTTTTCCTTGTTGATTGCCCAAAAAGGAGGAGAAAAAGGCTTGGCTTTCTTTGCAAAGACAGTCTTTGCTGTCTTCTCTGCTGAGCTCTTAGAGGTACTGCTTTCGGGCATTCTGGCCTGCTGCTGCTCCCGGCAAGCCTGGCCCTTCTCCCTGCTATTCCTGCAGCCCTGCCTTCGGAGTGGTTGGTAGGGCTTCATCTCCTGCCAGCGTGCCTTATTCCTGCCGTTTTAATCTACTCATCTCTGCATTTGTTCTCCGGACCTATTTTTTTGCCTCCGGGTCTCCCACGAGTCCACACGCGGTGACCGTTTTCCTCCTTCGCCCTTCTGCTGCTTTCTGCCCCTGCGGGGGCCGGGAGCGGGGCCAGCCGCCGCCCGGCCGCCCTGCCCTGTCTCAGGGTTTCGGGGTGGCGTCCGGGGCCGCGCTGCCCGCTCTGCAGCTCCGGGGATGGCGGTGGGGGGAGTTTGGGGGTTGCAGCCCCCGCCAACGGCAGCGGGGG
>NW_008795334.1:1568359-1577905 GCF_000699145.1 Aptenodytes forsteri | reverse complement strand
GGCTGTCATTCCCGCCGCTCCGCAGGTTTATTGCGCTTTGGGAGGCGAGGGTCGGGTCAGGCTGACGGGCTGGTAAGTCCTGCTTTCCCTCCCTGGTCCCACGGTCGCGCTCTTTCTGTTTTTCTCCCACGTAGCATTTAATTTTCATTAGGTGAGGCTGTTGTGTGCCAGGATCCTTTTGGGGCGTACACAGCCTTGTCTCCCCTTGCTGCTCTGGTGGGGCTTGCCTTCAGTTCTGGTGTGCTGTCGTCCTTCATCTTCTGGAGGTTGAGCATCCGAAGTGTCTAAGCGAATGTGTCCTGACTACGATTGAGTTGCTTCTAAATCTATTGGTTTGGAATCTGTCACAGAAAACAATGTTTTGTGAAAGTGTAGTTTTACTGCATATACAGTAAAGTATACTGTATAAACAGTAAAACATATATATAGTAAAACATATACAGCAAAGCATATTGGATAAATAGTAAAACATATATACGTGTGTGTGTATATATATATCTGAAAATATGAAAAGTTCCCAGCTTCTCTCATAAAAGTTCTTTCCTGGTGGACTTGAACTGAATATTTCACTGTTTCCTTTCCCTCTGCTTGTGAATCAGTCAAGATCCATTGCTTTCATATAACTAAATTATCACCACTAATTATTTATTTAAAATGGAAGAATGAGGGAATTAGGAATAAATGTTGAGAGTAAATAAAAGGCTTTTAAAAGTCTGTATCGGAAATTGCTCAGAAAAGCAGTTTGGAAATTATATATATATATATATATACACACCCATATATTTTTAGAAATCTTCCAATTTATTCTGGAACAGGGAAAATTTCAGCATTCCAGAAATGAAAAAGGCCACCTGTTTGTCTGCAGCTGTCCCACAAAACAGCGTGGTGCTGCTGGCAACTAATAATATCTCTAACTTGCAGAAGTGCCACGCACTTGGCATTTTATTCAGCGTTCTGTGCAGACATACAGCTTGGCTTGCTTTTGTTTTCCCCGAGTTTATCTGTATATCTCATCCAGGCCATGTAGTAGCGCATCTGACAAATGATGGTTCCACAGCGATAAGCTGCAGGTCTGATTTGCAGCGTGGATACAGTGAGAATATTTTGTATACTATTGTGGCAGATGAAAGGAATGGAAGTGGGCCAAATTCAAGCTGTTTGCCATTGCATCTGATCAGCAGATCCTATGGAGAGAATTTGCCTGCTGTGAATATTTGATTCTCGCTAGCTTGAACTATCTTGTGTGTTGGCAGTGCTACTGTGTGAATTTGCGGTGGCTTTCCAGGGTGTCTGTCCTGCACAACTGCCAATTTCTGGGGCTTTTTTACAGGGTTCAGGATTTTGTGCTCCACATCATGTGTGAGGAAAATGACCTAATGCTATACAGTGAACACTTTTTCATATTTATAGCACATGGGTTATCAGTCTTCTAAAAACAGGAAAAAAAAAAAAGATTACAGGTGAGCAGCATATTATTTCGTCTTCCCTCCCCCCACCTTCATGGAGGTGTAACCCCTCTGCCTCCCGTTCTCTCTGCATTACCTGCAGGTGGTTGTCCTGGCAGAGTGGTTTTGTAGAGGTGAGTCGTGCAGGTTACACACCAGAAAGGATGAAAAGGCGATGGTGTTGAAATGCAGTTGTGAGAGAAGGAGCAGCTTTACAGTCCCTTCCTTCCCATGTGTCCTTCTGACTCAGGGAGTCAGTGCCCCACGCTCCTGTTCATCCTTCCCTGCTCCTCCCCAGCCCTTCTTGCTGGTTCGTGGCTGGCTTTGCCCGAGAGTTTGTAGTGTTTTGTGCGTTGGTTAATTTTTCTGTTCTGAAATTCAGCATAGCAAAACATTTACATTAATAACTTTTGCATTTCTAATACTTACAAGTAAATGACATTGCTTATAGTGCTGATCTAATAGTAACTGTCAGGACTCTGCTTAGGCAAGCAGAAAAGGGTTGGGGTTTAACCTATCAGTGTATCCCGTGCTTGTGTCCTCTGTCTGTCACCACACTGAAGCATTTGCCTTCTGTAAGCAGCCTATTTAGAGTTCATGTCATTTTATAGAGAAAACATAAAATTTTATAGATATCTATAGATTATAGATATAAAATTTTATAGACAAAAAATAGATAAAATTTGCAAAATAAATTTAGACTGTAATCTGTAAGCTTGCTCTTTCTCTGGGTGTACAAGGACAAAACCCAGAAGATTTTTCATTGAATAGTGGTGCGGACTGAAACCAAGCGGAGCCAGCAGGAGACAGTTGCATGTCCTCTGGGGCTGTAGGAAATGACGGGCTGACCAAATGACCCATCCTCCGCCTACTCCAATTCTGCAACTGCAGCAAGTAACCGCTCAGAGAGAGGCAATATCATCTCCATTTAATGTATGGAGGAAATGGTGTGTTAGTGCCTTGTAGGGGCTGCCAGAGGGACTGAATTCTAGTCGTGTGTCTTCTGAGACCACTGTAAAAGATACTGCCCTGTTAACTGAGGCACGGCAGCTGGCCGTGCTGCAATCCTTGCCATTGCAGTGTGACCCATTTGCACGACCTATTTAAGTCTGCCAAGTGGTAAGGAGCTGGACATGCACATTAGGTGTGTGTTTTCAGTCCCTTATTTAAGGTAAGGGTGTTTTATATATGTTGCTGCTTGTAAACTTGTTTTGTTGGGTTTTTTCTTTTTTAGTTTCTTAAACAGCAACGAAGAAGTGGCACTTTAGAATAGGTGACTAAAAAATTGTGTAGCTACAGCTAACAGATATGGAACTGTAATTTCTCTCAAAAAAATTAAGCAAAATTCTCTGAGAACTGAAGAAATCAGGACTTGGCCAATGGAAGGTGTAGTAATCCAGAGAGAAAGCTTTCCTGGGAGCTGGGTCTTCATGATAAGACGACTTTCTCCTTTTAGTGGCTTAGGAGTGGTGTTCTCCTGTGTCTCAATAGAAGTAACATAAAAATTTCAACTGTACTGAAGTAAACCAAGAAAAGTTTAGTTTTGCAGTAGTATGAGATACATTTTTGGCTTGGGGATATGCAGCCTGGGCAGGTTTACCTGAATACCTGTCATTTGAAAACAATTTCTTTGTTGGCCTTTTTTTTTAATCCTTTTAAACAAATTGCCATTTTTAGGACCATTGGGAAATAAAACTATGAGATTGTTAACAGAAGCAAAAACTTTCAGTGCTGACTGATTGCATCTTGTTGACATGCATGGTTATTTATGCCCATATAAGATACCAGCTTTCTGAAGAATTGTTTGGGTGATGGTGTTAGTGACTGTTGGCAAATGTTATTCTTATGATGACCATCAAAAAAAGCATGTACAAAAACAGGCACAGGGTGGTGACACTGTTTGTTTGGTTTGGTTTGGTTTTTTTTTTTGAGAAGTGGGCATTTCTTCATCAACAGAAGAACTGAGTTTCCAAACTACATGGCTGCCAAATGGCTGATATTTTTGTTGCTGCTTATCATAACTTGGATGTGAACTTTTGGCATAAAGATGGGTGCAATTAGTTATCCCCGGAGTTCCCCCTCCTTTGATTGTTTTCTAAACCTATTAGGTTACTGTGTCCTGTATATTCTGTATATTTTCGTTAGGAAATATTGTTAGGAACTTTTTTAATATTTTTGCATTTTTATTAGATTTACACATTGCTCCATCCACCATTTGGAAGTGACCAGGACTGTCCTCCATCAAAGGCTAAACACAAAAGTTATTCACATTGCAGTTGGAAAAATTATAATGCAAACAGTAAGCCAGATGGGGAGTTTTACAAGCATCTTTTCATGTCATGAATGATGCTGTCTCTCTGGGTTATGGGCTCTCTGCTCTCTCGACTGCTGTTCCTTTCCCCCTGGCTCCCCTCCAGAGCTGTTAAGTTTCAGCCAGGGAAGAAAGGGAGATTTGGACTCCTCTAAATTTCCAAGTCCGTATTTTTTTTGTGGTGTGGCTGGTGACAGCGAGCTTTGTGAGCGAGAGCGTTGGCATGCAGAGAGCTGCAGAGATTAGCATGCTGATCGCTGCGCCCCGACAGAATAAACAGGGTTGCTCTCGCCGAGCTGTGGCTGTGCCACCCAAACAAAAGCCTGGGAGCAGATGTGGGGAGAGCCCTGCTCACGAATCCTGCTCTGTCACGCAGGGTGGGCAAGAGCTGAATGCTGCCCAGGCTCCTCTGCTTCCAGTTTTTACAAAAAATTGAGGTTTCTGCCCCACGCTGTGCTTCTGCTCCTCTCTAACTCTTCACGTGGCAGCTTTACCTCCAGTTGGAGGTTTAAGAGGCCTCGGAGAATATCAAACTGTACATTGTATCCTTAGTTGTCCACACGTGTACCATTGCAGTTGCTGATCTAGCAACATATATATCTAAAAACTTGTTCTCTACTGACCTTCAAGATTTATCTGCATAAGAAAGGTTCACTGGTTCTATAAAAGGGGGGCAGTGTACATGCATATGTGTACGCAAGTATAAAACATATATTAAATGTACATGCACACAGACAGATTTATTCCCCTCAGTGCAAACCCATGTGTCATCACTTGTATTTGGTTTGAAAGAGGCTTATATCAGTTTGTGCTTAATCTCTCTTAGTTCTTGTTTTTTATTTTTTACACTCTGAAAAGTGTAAATCCTCCATAAAAAAGTGTTACAAAATAGGTGGTGTTTCTTCTTACAGACAGTGGTCACATAAAGTGTAGCTTCAAGCATTTTATTTGGGGAGAAGACACTTAGCTTTTTTCCCCAGTGGCTTCTGGCTGGTTAAGGTTGGAGAGGCAAGACACTGGTTGTGTTAATTAGGAGTAACTGGCTTGTTTGTATCGACATGCAAAATGTTTTCTGAACAAACTGCAAGCTTAAATGGTGGTGGGCTGTTTTATATCTACCCTTCCTGCTCCTTTCAGAAATCCAGCCTTTTCTTGTCTGCCCCGTAACACACTGAAGCTGTGTTGGCAGCCTACAGCAGTACATGGGGAAATTAGCAGGGCCTTTTCAGTTAAAGAAGTTGCCAACATCTGGGTTTGGAAAGAGAAAAGTCAACAAGCTTGTTGCAGTTACATATTTAAAATTAAAAAAAAAAAAAAAAGAAGTTTTGTTTCATATTTGGTTTTCAAACAGAACATTTACTGACTTCTTAAATTATGTGACTGGAAATGTCTTTGGTTCTTCATTTAACTAATGATACAACTGTTTGTGAGGTGTTGCTGAGTCAGGGAGAGGTTGGTTCAGTAGGATTATTTTTTCAATAAAGAAGAGTTAAAAGTATTTTATTTTTTTGCCTCATTTCAGGATAACATCATCTTATTCTTAAGAGGCTGCAAAGAGCTGGGACTTAAAGAATCTCAGCTTTTTGATCCTGGTGATCTGCAGGACACATCAAACAGAGTAACCATCAAGTAAGTACAACAGCAGTTTGCAATTAGCATGTTACAACCTCAGATGCATGTGATGCAATAGTAAATATTTAAGGATGAGCAAAAAAGGCTATAGAATTGTCATTTGTATAAAGCAAATGGGAAGCTGAGGTTTGGGAAACCCTCAGCGCTGGGAAGAATACATTGTTCCCTTCAACAGGCTTTCTCTAAGGGCTGTTATTTTTCCCAGAGAGATCAACCACAGCTCTTTTAAAATACTGTTTTAGTTAAGCAATGAGATTCTGTGGGACTTAGGGGTTTTCCTGAGTCTAAATTGATGGCATTCTTTTTTGTCTGTCCAACTAATGAACTATAAAGGCTGGTAGGGGGAAAAATCACAGCTCTGTTATTTCAGATTAAACTGTTTTGAAGATGCATTATAGGACATTTGTAGGCCTCTCAGACTCTACAAGGTGCAGACATGAGCACGGTCTGTTTATTTTCTAACAAACTATAGGTTGGGATGTGATACTTGGGCTGAGGATGTCTGTGTGAACTGGAAATGCCACAGTTTAGATACTTTTTCACCAAAGCCACACACCTACTACCACACAAATTACCACACACATATTAAGAGGTTCTCCTTCCTAATAACTAATTCATGTTTTTTGGGGGGTGAAGTGATTTTTTTAAAATTCTCCTTTCAATCAACAGCTTTTTAGTGATGGTATGTGCACATCCCTCACTGCAAAGGGTACTAGGTGCTTAGACTCCAATGCTTGTATTTTCAGCATTTCACCCCACAAAGTGATTTAAAATATAGATGTGAAACCAACACAGAAAGTGACTTGCCTAAGGTCACACAGAGCAGGCTTGAATCAAAGTCCATATAGTCATAGATTGAGGTCTTAAATAGGAACTGCTGTCCCTTTCAGGGAAAACTTTGGCATCGTGGACTAGAGGAACAGCAGCAGTCAAACTGTATTTTTCTCTCGTTTATATTAATGGCAATCAAGCTCCCCACCCCCCAAAAGCAAGAGCACCCCACACTTTCATAAAATTAACAAAATTTGTAATTGGTGTTACTTAGAAGTTTTCCTGAAATTTTTGGGTCTATCATGTGTACTATTAAAAAGTTACTGCTCTACAGACAAGCAAATACTGCTGAGTTGATTGAATGGCCTTGTTTCATTTGGCCAAAAAGATCACTAACGAAATCCTGGTCAGACATACCCATTTTAGAAAAGTATATGGAAACAATTTACTAAATTTCAGCGGCATTCTGTTTTTTTTTCCCTTCTGGCAGTGGAAGCTGGGCAAGTTTTCATGGTGTTCAAGCACTGTCTGGGAAAATTCAAAGGTTCTGAAAATGGAATTGGCCACTTTCCTTGTTTTAAGGAACGGTCTCCCACTTTTTGCTCCCTTCCAAGTTTCTGGCTGTAATATGAGGTTCTTCTCGCCTGTACATACCAGTGAGAGGGGGCTATGTAACGTATTTCTTGTAAATCTGGAAGTATTGCAATGAAAGAGGTTCTTCACGACATCCTGTAAAATCATGACAATGAGTGGCTGAAGAGAGTCGCAAAACAATCTCTAGTCTCCATATAAAACCAGAGAGAAAGGGTCTTTCTGATAAGAAGCCTTGATCTTTTGGGGTTGAGGATGGTGGAGTACCTCGGAGGAGGCAGGTTGAGAGGCTGGGACTAGCATGGAGCTCCAAGGAGAGCTGTCCAGCACGTAAGCAAGTTAAACCAGGAGTAATAAACTCTGCGGAGCTGGCTTGGCCCTCCGCTGAATATGATGCTAGATAGATGTGAAGTGTCTCACTGGCATGGATTTTTTTCCCCGTCAACTCTTTAGAGAAAGCAGCTGTGGAAATGAGCCAAAGGTTTTCTTAGCACTGTCCAAGTTCATGCTGAGTAACTGAGTTGAGGTGTACAAGCCAAGTCCATGACTGTTGTAGAGAAATATGTTCAAGACTGTCTTCTGCTAGCTAGTTCCCAAAGCATGAAGGTGATTTCCCCCACCACCACCACCTTTGAAGACTTTTGGGTTATTTTTTAAACATGGTAAAAGTGGTATTTGTTCTGTGGTAAAGGATGAATATGACATTATTGCACATGATTAAGATAATGACATTTTTAACCAGTTTTTTTCATACAGATGTTAATGGAAGTATGCATTAGATCTATTTTTTTTGGAACATTCAGCTTATAAAAGTTATGAGCTAGTGCTGTAAAGCATTTCTTCTTGACTTGTTAAGCAAGACTCTCTTCCATTGCTATTTTATAAAGAAAAAAATAGGACTGTTTTATTTTTCTTAGTATGTGGGTAATGGTGGATAAAATTTTGGCTTAAAAAAGATGTTATCAAAAATACTTCAGTTTAGTATTGCCTATATTTAGGCTTTTGCTGTTCTCGCAGATTTAAGTACATTTATTTTTGTTTTTATCGGGTAACCTTTAATGCTGGTGTGGGCTTACTGTTATAGTAGAAGGCAATTCCGTTATAAATAATCAGGAGACAATCTATACTAAATCTGAAGTGCTCTTACTTATTTTTCAGCACCTAAATGTAATGCACATTTCCTCCATTCTTTTTTTTAAGGCTTCTTTGCTGAATTTTGAAGTGGTGTTTATGTTTGTGCAAACTTTGTGTTTTGTTGTTTCTAACATAAAACTTCCACCCTTTGAAGGTAGGTGAAATTGAGAAGGATGCCAATGTTCAGTCTGAGTGCTCGAGTATACATTCAAAAAATAAATGTTTTCCACAGCAGGTTCTCTTGCAAGTGGCAGGATCTTTGTTGCTTCACCCATCTACTTTGTTCTTTGTGATGCTTGTTTCCACAGAAGCACCTGCTCCATGTCCTTAATGTTTGGTGATGATTTCCTCAGTCTCCTATGCATATCCAGTTGCTTCCAGAATCTGTACGGGTTGCATGATTTATCACAGAGCAGGATCTGACTGTTGGATTACTGCAGAACGCATTTTAGCAGTGAGGACTTCGGTCTTCTTTTTTGAAGAAATCAGCAATACTGTTTAAAGGAAATATTTTTGGCACTGCCCTACTTTACTGTGGGACCATTATAAACACATTTGCTTTTTGTACTTCCAGAATTCTAATTTAATGATTGAAGTAATGGTGACAAAATACTCCCACGTTATGAATAAATGAATGTGTGAACTACATCTTCTTAGCTTTCATGTGTTTCCAGCCAGCAGAAGCATTCTGCAGGCTTTTGTTAGGGAAAACGTGATCTGCTGCATACACGCTCTTGGAAAGTGTGTCTGCTTTCTGATTATTTTTTTTTTCCTCTTTTTGTGTGTGTATGTGCAACCAGGAACATTGACTATAGTAGGAAGCTGAAAAATGTAAGTACATCTTGGAAAGTGTGTCTGCTTTCTGATTATTTTTTTTTCTCTCTTTTTGTGTGTGTATGTGCAACCAGGAACATTGACTATTGTAGGAAGCTGAAAAATGAGTACATGACTTGACTTAGAGTATTTTTTTTTTGTCTGGTTAATCCTGTATTTGGCCTGAGCAAGAATTATGTCAGTAAAAACTTAGTACAGATGAGTATCGCTGAAAAGTTCTTCTGAACCTAACCAGGTTCTACTGCAAACTTTGGTAGAGCTGCTTATGGCAAAGCAGCCTTATGATAAAAATACAATGGAGAATGTTTGCCTCTGCTTAATTAAGGGATAAAGAATGGATCTCTGTGCTGTCCATCATGGTTTTCACTGGGAATGGTCTGACTCACCCATGAAGCTACGCTTTGGTAGCCTTTCATGAATATATAGGCATAAAGTAAATTTGCACAAAGTATTTAAAATGAGGCAAAATGATCATTAGATCTGGGTGCAAGTCTTTGCTGTCAAATTTGCTAGCTTTCTTGTTGTTCTTCCAAATAAATGAGTGTTTTCTCAGAAAGGCTAATTCCATTTAACTTTAATTTCTTGTTGATTGAAACTAATAGCAATGATATGGATCCTGTAATTGTTAAGTAGAAAAGAAAATGGCTAAACTTTGCTGGTCTCAGAGTTTGTTGTTATCCTAAAGCCTAGCAAGCTAGCTGTCCTTAGTCAGCTGTAAACTGCTATAAATTCATTTTATATTTAGCTCACATCCCTATAAACTGCTAAGAAATGCCAAGACCTTTTCCTAATAACTTTGCAACGCAGTAATCATGACTGCAGGTAAAA
>NW_008795334.1:1521131-1568067 GCF_000699145.1 Aptenodytes forsteri | reverse complement strand
GGGAGGAAGTGGCTAAAGAAAGGAAGAAGAGAGAAAGTGATCAAATGCTAGCAGAAATAAATAAAAATACCACAACCTTCATCAGAGAACTGAATGGCAAAATGAATTGGACAGTTTCCTTGTTGCTAGGAATACTATATTTGCAAGTGTTTTCACTTAACTTGAGAACATGTACTGTAAGAATTTTTTACATAAATTTGTTGAGTAGTGCTGGTTGAAGGAATACAGCTCAGATAAAGGTTGTTTCAAGACAAAAAAAAAATCAGTATTGGCAAACCCACCTCCTTTCCCTCAGCACAGTAGTATCAATTTGGATGTAATTTTAAAAACAAGGGGAAAATTTCTGAACTTTATTAAAAATGTTATTCAGTTATTTCATGGCATGTATATTATTTATAAACTAAAGGAAAATATAAACTATATTTATATATAAAATATGATATATTTTACATTATGCATCACAGTTGGTTTTAAACAGGGGATCTGTGTGACACATGCTGTATCCTTTTCTGGCAGGACCTCAGCTGGAGTGCTGTGTGTGATTTTGGACACCACACTTAAATGAAAAATGGGGATGTTAGAGAAAGTTGATGAGAAAAGGCTAATCGGAAGTCTAGCGTATGTGACTGAGGAGGAGGCACTGAAGGAATCTGGGTTTCCTAAAAGCATGTTTTAGGGAAGAAGAGTCTGACAGAGATGTCTGTCCCCAACACCCCCTCGGGATTTCTCCTAGTTCTGTTTTCTTTAGTTCACTATATAGTATGAATTATATGGCCCTGTCCCATCAAAACATAAAATACTATATTTCCGTTTATTTAACTTTTTTGAGACAGTTAATGGCAACTATTATTTATTATTGGTTGCACATCTTTTCCGCATCAAAATATTTCCTGTTTGTTCTGCAGTTAAATACTTCGCAATGTCATGGAATATGCAGAAATGATGAGCATTAAATGAGAAAAAGCCCTAAGTTCTGAGGTGGTGGTTTGGCATTTTTAACCAGTGCAAAACACTGAACTGAATTGCCTTTGACAATCAGTTTCCAGTCCAAATTGCTACTGCACAGGTACCATTAAAGACATTGCTTTAGGTGGAGACATATGTGGGTGCAGAGGAAGACTGTTTGCTTTCCCTGCATAATATAAATATCAGCGTTTTTGGAGGTGTTGAATTTGACCATCCTGAGCATCTTAATTTCTCCTTCCCTAAAACAAGTGCAGCACCAGCAGTCTCAGATCAGATTTCTTTGCTACCTAAAGGAGTGAGAGGGTATAAAAAGATTTGCAAGAGCAATTCTTGGCTTTTTTCCGCGCTAGTTTTGAAGTGACTTTTGAGTTATGGAGAGACATCAAGTCAGAACTTGAATGAAACCACTAACTCTGTCCGCTTCAGTCTGGTAGAAACAACCAGATGCTCATGGCTTTTGATTAATCTTGGGCTAAGCATTTCTTAAGCTAGCAGAAGCCTGGAAGTAAATGTTCCCATGTCATCTGGTTAATTACATTAAAATGATTAAAAATGGAACTACCTTTTCTGTCCTTGAAATAGGCAGGCGCACGTTTCAGATGTTTTATTTATTCCATTAGTCTTAAAGTTTTTAATTAATGACCACTAGTATTAGTACTCTTTAGGGATTTTTTTTTTCCTATTGGATTTACAAACAGATATATTTATAAGTGTGTCTTCTAGACAGTTTCAAATATCTTGCCTAGATTTTCTATTCAGATTTATTTTTGCTGTTTATTTTACAGGCAGACATGACAGTTTGATTTTTTTTTTTTTTTTAATAAAAATACCAGGAAGATAATGTGTTAAGTTACATATTCTGTAGGACTGTTTAAATTTTCGTAGTTGCCCGATGTATTTATGGTTAGCCACTGACAGACACTTCCCTTTCAATTCTGATTTATAATAAAATCTTGTTCTGCTGTGCAGTTTAGAATAAATGAGAGATGCTGAAGGGAAGTAAATTTAGCTAAGTGACTGTGTAGATGGCTTCAATTAATTCTTATTAACTTCTGCAGGTATTAGTCACCATTTATTGGCTAGGGAAAGCGGCAAACAGCTGCACATCATATAGTGGATCAACCCTGAACCTGAAGGAGTTCGAAGGTTTGCTGGCACAAATGAGAAAGGTATCTTTTTGTTATGTTTTGGGAATGGAAATTTCATTCGAATTATTACTCCCATAAATAACCTGTTTGTTGCTAAAAATGAGCGAAGTAGGGGGCTGGAGTACAAATTACTTAGTAAACCCCTACCTCCTTTGAAAATGTTTCTGACTCTACCAAGCCATGAACACAACTTTCTTTGGCAACCAGCTTTGTGGTGATATCAGTGATGCAGCACGTGATGTCAAACAGGGCTTTAGAATTGCCACGTGGCTCTGTCATCTTCATTTCCATAGGTTTTGGTTTGAATTATTTTCATTTGTGACACAGAGTTTCAGCTAGGAGAGCTGAGACTCAAAAGTAAGGTGGCAGGACTCTCAGGAGCAGCGATTTTTCTTCTTTAAAACATTCAGTCTCATGGGCAGCTCTTTTGTTTTTAAGTTGCAACATAAAGCATCAAACCGAAGTATCTAAATAAAGCTGAAGGGTAGAAGGAAGAGATTATGTTTCACCAAGGGTATAGTTATGATGAATCTGTGTTTTGCCAAGCTCTAAATTCTGGCTGAAATCATATTTGGTGGTTTATGATGAGCTGAACTCTGTTGGAAAGGAAAAGTTGTGATCGCTGTAGGGTGGTTTGGGGACTTTTGGTTGAGCGCTCCAGCATGCCCTGAACCTCGACTTGAGACACTTAACCTCAGTAATGGTTAGCGTTGATATCCAAGCCTGCATTTACTGGGGATGGAAGGGGCAAAGAGCAGACATGTAAGAAGATGGCAGCACCTGGTGCTAGCATTGCATGTGTTGGACATACTGCTCATGAAAGGCCATGCAGATACATTCTCCAGCCCACAGAGAGCTTCGTGCCTGCTGCTCCCTCCCCATCTCACGTAACGGCCGAGTGACCACAGGCAGTAGGGTTTGGGGACCATAGGAAACTCTTTGCTCTTTACTCTCCTTGAGCTCTGTGCTACTGCATCTCCACCAGCTGCAGCTCTTCATTCTGGGATCTCAGAGGGCCAGCACCAGATTGCTACTAGAGAGGAAGAAATACCTGGCTGACCGATAGCAGTTCCTACACCCTAGTGTGACCAGAGAGCCTTAACTAGACGGGTAAAATCCCTGTTTGTGAGCCCAGTTCCTGTGAACAAGCAGGTGGAAACGGAGGGGAAGAGAAAACATCCTGCTTCTCTGTAGAGGTTTATTTTTGTCTTTATTTGAAATGACCTGCGCTAATCGCTCGGGACTTTGCCACTGTGATGGCAAAGTGATATCACTGAGTGATATGAGTGAGACCAAGCAATAAAAAAATTGAAGTTAATACTTGAGTTGTTTCCAAATAGAAGATGCAGGGAAGGAGCAGTCCCTGCTCCAAAGAGTCTGAAAGGTGAAACAAAGACAGACAAGGGAGCTAAGGCAGAAAGATTGCCAAAGTGCAGGTTGCTATAATGTTAGTGCCACATGGTATCATGGTTTTTTTTTTAATGTTTAATCTTGCAGTATGAGGCTCCTCTTTCTCCAGGTGATGTTTACCCATCAAACTATAATCATCAGAGCATTTTGAAGGTCCTGTCTTGAGCACTTTCGTGGGATGAAGTAGGCTGGGGCCAAAAGGCAGTGTTCTCCGGGGAGCTGATGATCGTGGAGCGCCTGGCTGGGCAGTGCAGGGCGCTGCAGGTCGAGGACAAAAGCAAGAGGCTGGGACTTGATTCATTGCAGATGTTGGAGCTGGGAGAAGAGTAGATATCTCATAAAAGCTGAAAGCTATATATTCCATTAATGTAAAAACAGAGCACTTTGCAGTCCTGAAAGGTCTTGTTTAGGTGGTACTGTTAGGAGGGCCGCTGGTGTCTTATGTTAAGGTCAGTTCCCTACTCCTGTACCCCTGCAGTATTTCCCACTGGCAATTGTGGGCTTGCCTGTTACTGAATTTGAAGAGGATTTGGTTGTAAAATAGAACATGTTAATCATGCTGTGCAACACTCTGATGTTCTTTATAGCTGAGGTCGAGTGATGAAAAGACACTTTATCACATTCTCTACTGGCATTTTTTTCCACTGAATTTAATAATTAAATCGACCATAAATTCAGTGTGGTTTAGTTTTTTTGTTACAAATCCTCTCTGCCCTCCTTTTTTTATAAGCAGATCAAAAGATGGCTCAGATGTAAGTCGTCTCAGACCCATCTTTTTCTACTTCTCATACTGAAAGGGCTATTCATTTCTAATTTTATTCATGCTACTCTGTTTTTAATTTCATTAACTATTTGGATACACATTCTTCTTTACTTTTAAACTAGAAATACCCAACGACAAAACATCCATGGCTTTATGATTATATTTAGTGGGTGGAACTTCCTGGAGAAATGTATCTTATATTTGGCAGTCACACTTTTACTACCACTCGGTAACATACTGTGTTTTTAATTAGATAATATGAAAGACTAATGTGCTGTTGTGTGTCATGTTATGGTGTTATCAGTCCTGCAGATAACCGCTTTCTTTTTCCCATTGATAACATTTGGGAGATGACGTTTGCCCCAGAGCAGGACAAGTACCCGTCTGTGAGACGGCATCGGGCTGGGAGAGTAGCTTTGCCAAGGGGAAGGCTGTAAAGAACATGTTTACAAAAGTCTAGGATCCCATCCTGGTGCCTGCCTCCTAATTCCTGGTGAGCAGCATGCAAAATTAACATCAACAGGCCTTTGAAAGTAGGGTCTGCAGAACTCATTAGTTCACAATTGGACTGTTTTCAAACACTGGGAGATAGTGAATGCAGGATGAGGCTTTTTGCCTGAGTTTAAGTCACTGTAGCTGCTGAGCAGTTCTGTGTCATTCAAATACAGTAATTTAGGAAAATGGAAGTGTGCCTGAGGATTGAGAATAGCTGATTGGTATGAAGGGATGAGGGGATTTAGGGAATTTGGATTTTTAAAAAGATTTTTGGATCATGTCACAAACCGGATTTTGATAGGATTTTTAGATTTGTATTTGGATGTGTGTAACTCCTGCAGATTTCAGGGAGACAGATATTTGTTGTCTAGTGTTTCTGTCAGTATTTTAGTTCACTAAGGAGGACTGGGGAAGGAAATTACATAGGATCCAATTACTACTTTGTTAGATGAATTTTACTTGTTTTTAGAAAATAATTTCACTTCAGTTTGCAGTGAGGTTACTTACTGACATTACCACAGCTTAGCTTGGCCTTAGGGAACCTTTGCCACTGCCCTTAATGTGGTATTTTGGTGGCGTAATAGTGAGTGGCACTAATTAAGCCTTCTTCCTGAAAAGTCTGCAGGACGTTGGGTCTGATCTCTCCGTCTTGCTTTGAGCCTCCCTGTTTTCCAGCGCGGAAGCTTTGGTGTGTTACTGCAGGGCTCTCCTCCCTCCATCGCTTCTACAGCAAACCCGCTTTCTTGTGGAGGTGGCCTGCCATAGCATACTGTGATGTTCTTGATTGATGATCTCAATGGCGATAGTAGCAACGGGTGAAAGCTTAGCAGTCAAGGACAGTGGGAGCTGTGCTCAACATAGCCATTGTGCTCCAGCTAGTGGTAAGCAGGGGGTGCTTCTTAATTAGGAATTAATATTCAAATGCTTCTGGGGGAAAAAAAAAGAAAAGAAAAAAGCTTGGCCTTAGGGAACCTTTGCCACTGCCCTTAATGTGGTATTTTGGTGGCGTAATAGTGAGTGGCACTAATTAAGCCTTCTTCCTGAAAAGTCTGCAGGACGTTGGGTCTGATCTCTCCGTCTTGCTTTGAGCCTCCCTCTTTTCCAGCGCGGAAGCTTTGGTGTGTTACTGCAGGGCTCTCCTCCCTCCATCGCTTCTACAGCAAACCCGCTTTCTTGTGGAGGTGGCCTGCCATAGCATACTGTGATGTTCTTGATTGATGATCTCAATGGCGATAGTAGCAACGGGTAAAAGCTTAGCAGTCAAGGACAGTGGGAGCTGTGCTCAACATAGCCATTGTGCTCCAGCTAGTGGTAAGCAGGGGGTGCTTCTTAATTAGGAATTAATATTCAAATGCTTCTGGGGGGAAAAAAAAAAGAAAAAGAAAAAAATCACATTCCAACCTCTTTGGGTCACAAAATGTCAGTCTGATAATGGCACCCACATCTCTGACTTTACTTACTGTCGGGGGAGAAAAAAACAGATTTATCTTTGCATAAAAGTAGTTATTTTTGTTTTTTCTCAGCCTGCGCGATTGTAATTAATGTTAAGATGCTCTCTAAAACAAGGGATTTATTATAATGCAAGGGTGAGGATGGCTTCTATTGACCTTTTCCTCTGCTGGAGTTTCAGTGTTTTAGTATGTGCTGCTTGCACTGGAAAGAATTTATAATCACAGGGCTGTCAAAGACAGCCATTGTTCTCCCTGCTCTGAACATGTGGGTCAGCTACAAGTGCTTTCATATCCCCCAGAGCCAGGAGCTGGCAAAGAGTAAAGAGCACAACCGAATTCTTCTGAGGCATCAGGAAAAGCATTTTGCATATTTTTCATTGCTGATTGCTTCAGAAAGACATCCCTCTTTCATAACAGGAATTTCTCTTCAAGGTAGAGGGAGGCTGGGGCACACTGCTTCATTATTTTGCCGAGCTGAAGCAGCAACAACAAATGCTGTCTGCTGGTGTCCTGGCCAGATACAATAGATGGGCAAGGGGAGGCGGGGGATCTTTTGGAAAGCAGCAGACTTAAACCTGATGCAGGCACGATGTTAAAATTGTGGTGCCTTTGCCTGTGCTATGGACTATGGACAACAAGTCAAGTTTCAGGTTACTTTCAGTTCTGATCTGTTTGTTAACTTGCCTATTGCAACTTTTTCTCAGTTCATCTTACTAATCTAATGAGCAGGGTTTCCTCTTAATCAGCATAAAATTGGGGTTTATTGCAAGCTTGCACTTTTGTTTTGAAGGGGAGAAGGGGCAGAAAACAAGGAAACCCTTTTTGGGGAGGAGATTTTTAGTATTTGGGAAGATGCTTTGTTGTCTGGTGTGTAATGGATCTCTCAGGTGTGTCAGTGGCTTCTTTATGAAGGGGTACCTGCTGTACTTCCATGTAGGAAACGGAGGATATTGAGAGCCCAAAGCGCAGCATTCGTGACAGCGGCTATATAGACTGCTGGGACTCTGAACGCAGCGATTCCCTCTCCCCGCCTCGCCACGGCAGAGATGATTCCTTTGACAGTCTGGACTCCTTTGGCTCCCGCTCGCAGCAGACACCGTCTCCAGATGTAGTGCTCAGAGGGAGCAGCGATGGTAAGTACCGGTCACAGTGCAGCACATGCGTAACGTTGTGACATATAAGTAACATTTCTGGAGCAAACGTGCCCTTCGGAAGCTGGACACAGCCCCTCAATAGTGCTCATCTGGTGGGAGAACTTCTCTGTGAATGCTGATTTGTGCTCCCTGAGGTTTAGATGACTTTGCCAACAACTTACTTGAAGCCTGTCTCAGTTAGGATAGCGTAGTGTTGGAAAATGAGTTACATCATTGCAGTGTAATTTTATGATGGGAAGAGTGCTTTTCTGGGTTACGGTGTAAGAGGTTGTTATGCAGACTCGTTTTAAGTTATAAACTAGGCTGGAGCAAGAAATAAAAGCACAGGAACAAGGCGAATATTGAAGTGAATAAAATGTTTGCCTAAGTAAACTCTGGGCAGATAAATGACAGAAATATCTTGGAAATGTCTGATACTTGACAGAGTTTTGAAGTCTGATGTACAACATTTTACCAAATGTCATATTTGTTTTCATGGTATTTAGAAAATTGGGTAAATTAATAGCTCCCAGCATCAGAGCTGTGGCCATCTTTGTACACATTTGAGTGAGGACATGCAGCTCTAGGCTTACAGAAGGGGTGCTGCTCCTCTACCTTTCTTGTCTGATTCCCAGAGACTTCCAGAGGCTTGTAAACACAGCATGCTGGATGAGGAAGGATTTGCTAGGGGTAGGTGTGGAGCGTGCACTTAGGTTACCTGTTGTGAGCAGGATTTCTTGTTCAGAACAAAAGGATGCTTGATTGAGGCTCCCTCTGCACGGTTACATTCCTGATGAATGGATGAATCAGTCAAACTTCATCATCAGATGAAGTTATGTTCCACACATGAATCACTTCTCCTCAGTAATGTTATTTATTTAATAAAAAAAGGAAGGGCAGAAAGACTTTTTGGTAGGAACCAGATGTTCATACTGCCTTTGGCAGTGTGAAAGAAACTGGTGCTAATCATAACCGGACACATGAGAGATTTCCTGAGGTGATGGGGAACTCCTTAAAACTGAAAAGCTGGCAGGGATATCTGGTATCACAGCAGAATTACGAAAGAGCTATGGGGAAAGCAGGGCTAAGATCTGCTCTGCTGTTTTGAGTGGCCTGTGGTATTGGGGCTGTTGCTGGTTGACCATCCAGAACCAGCTACTGGGACTGATTCCCTGAAACAGCCTTGTGCCCCCTCAGACACTGAACAGAGCACAGTCTCCACATGACAAAACATTTTTCTGCCTTCCCAAATGAGACAGAACTGTGGTGTTGGCAAATAGGAACACCTCACATGTCCTAATCAAGAAACGTTGCTCCATCCTGGGTGCTGAAGGAGTGTCCAGTGTCCCTGCCTACGTGGAGCTGGTGGGCAGCCAGTTACATATGTCCTGTAGCTGCTTCCTATCAACTTCTGCTGTATTAGCAGATTTTAGTAAGGTTTTGTGGTTGGTTGCCACAGCTAAGACATGTTATCTTGTCACATTCTTGAGTCCATAACAAACACAAAATAAGATGCAAGCATTCAAAGCTTGTTCTTGAAAATTAGTCTTTAACAATATCCAGACCCAGGGTGCATGCAGATGCTGTGTGCACATGTATGACTTGTCTAGCTGGCCCTTTCTAGTATGTCCCGTTTTCCCTGCTTGCTGCTG
The DNA here is from genome assembly GCF_000699145.1 of Aptenodytes forsteri. Lineage (NCBI taxonomy): Eukaryota > Metazoa > Chordata > Aves > Sphenisciformes > Spheniscidae > Aptenodytes > Aptenodytes forsteri. Next base: position 1,559,049 of record NW_008795334.1, on the reverse strand, counting down.
CCATAACTTCACAGCTGTCTCCTCCAAGGGTTGCAGGTGAGGTGTAGCTTGGCTGACCTCTTTTCTGTTGAACCTCTTCCTGTGGCCCCAGCAGGCCAGTGTTTCGCTCAGCTGCATGTAGTTTTTGATAGAAATAATGTATATGCAAAGCTGGATGAAGGAAAAGGTTCTGCTTGCATTACTTCTCCCTCCATTCAGATAGGAGCTTTGTAAACCCAATAATATGATAGTGAAATAAAACTATGATTCCTTCCACTCCTAGAAAAAAAAAATTAATGAATGGAGATCATTTCAGTGGTCCTAAGGTGATGATAGTTTAGGTGGAAGCAATAAGTAATACTACCTTCACGAATGCCAACTGTGATTAGCCCCAATGTTTAGAAACTGCTCTGGTGTCCTATGCAGACCCTGTCCCTTGGCAAAAAGCAAACAAAACCAGTGGTATAGCAGAACAGTTTGTTTAAAATGCAGTAGAATTGCAGACTGACCTGCCTGTAGAGTTGCTAAAGTACTCAGGAATGAATAAAATCCTCTGCTTGGCCGGCAGTTGCGCACAGATCCTTGTACGAAGGATCTGTGCGCATCTGTGGTATATAACTGCTTGTTACGGGTTGTGGAAACTGGCTGCTGCTTCTTCTACTTGGAAATGCAGAGCAACAAAGTTAAGGTTATAAATGTAGAGCATGGCTGCATCTTCCATTCGGTGCTTTGGCTTCAAGTGCTTTTTTTGCAAATTTGAGCTGAAAATATTTTCATGAGTAAAATATGAATAATTAAAGAAGCTGTTTGTCTTTGAAGTACTCAGCTTGGGGATACTGGTAGGCACATCAGTAATGAGGGAGAGGAATCTGTTCTAATTCCTCTGCTACTGTGGTTTTCTATTCCAGCATTTCTGTCTGCCGGTTCAAGACTGGTTTTCATGTGATACAAAAATAAACACCAGAACAAAGTCAAGAGCAAACAGAATAGCAAATAACAGTAAGGGATCTTTTCATTTTCTTTTAGCTCCTCTGTGGCCCTGCTCAGTCTAATGATTTTACAGCTCTTCAAACCTCAGCTATCCTCAGACGCCCATGATTCTGTGGTTGTGTCTCCACTTTTTGTTTAGACATAGACTCAGGTTACCAATCTTGGTGCTAGTTATCATATGCTCTTAACCAAAATTGTTCAAGCAAAAGATTACTGGCAAAAAGTGCATTGTGATTTTTGTCTGTCTAGTTCGTTTCCATTGTGTCCTGTCTTTTCTTACTGTTCCCTTTCACTCTTCTTCGTCTCTCTCCAAGCAAACATTGAATAACTCAATCTGCTGCAAAAGCTCTTTGCAAATAACATTCCTAGCATATTTAGACCTCTTTTCCTTCCCCCACTTTGAATTATACACAAGCTACTTGTGATTTTTATTACTTCATTGTTTTCAGTTGTTCATTAGGTAGCTCAGTGAATTAGCTAGTAATTTACTAGTGTGGTGAATTAGCAAGAGGACACAACCTGGGTGGCTTCCCCTCACCCAGAGGGGAACAGCTATTGCATATGCAAGTGTTACAAAGGGGCCAAGGGCCAGAGACATCCAACGCTCCAAAGCTGGGAGAAGATTTGAATGCTGGTGGGAGAAATGGATGAATATGCTCCATTTCACTCAGCAAACCAGGGCCTGTGGTGATGTTACACTGCTGGGAGAGAACTATTTGCATATCTTCTTTGTGAATTACTTAAAAAGGCTCATGATGGTGCAGGGAATCTAGTGAATGTCTATGAAGTTGCTTCCGAAATGGCTATGAGGGCAGTTCCACTGAAAATGCTCTTTAAGGTATTTGTCCTACCATTTGGGAGTTTTGTTTTCAAGTTGGAAAAATGTTGCCTAAGTTTCTGTGTTTTAAATGGGTTGTAAATATCAGGAAGCTTAGTTCATTTGAACAAAATAAAGTAGTCACTCAGCTCTGTTGATCTCCCATCTTAATTCTCTGTAACTCTCAATTTTTCTCTCTCACCTTCTTTCTTTTCTTTGCCAGCAAGTATTCTTCAGTCTTTGCTGTACTGATCTAACCTCTAAATCCTGAGATCCCTTCCCTCTCTCCTTGCACCTTCCCATCTGAGGATCAAGTCTCTCTGTCTATTTTGCAGTGTACTAGACTGATTGACCAGGCAACCGATGAGACTGGAGAGAGACCATCTGAGTCTTCTGGTTTATAGCAGCTGATGCTTATTCTCAGATTTTGATCAAAGCTGATGCTGCGTGCGTTCAAATTGCCATTAATATGTGTGTGTAGAAACATCCACAGATTCCTGCCATTCTGTAAATATACAGTATGCAGCCCTTTTTTGCTTGAGCTTGTGCTATGCACATGTAAGTGTAGGTTAAAGAGTGTGAATCAGGTCAAACGTACCCATATGTACAGCTAGGAGTCATTTGGGCTTTAGTCAGGTAAGCTTCTGTAGCTGTCCTGTGTGATTGACAAGTCTGGCTTAATCTGACCCTGAGTTTTTTGATGTGGCCTGTGGCTGAAGATGAGTTTTTCAGGGGTAGAAAATAAGAGTTGATGGAAAAAAATGGTTACTGTCTGTGTAGATATTATGGCTACTACCTTCAGTGACTGATTTTAAAATATAAATACAGGTAAAAGTGGCCTCATTTTTTGGTGCTCACATGCTAAATGTAATTTTTTGGTGGTGTCTTCTCTGATTTATAATTTAAAAAAAAAAAATGGATGAAAGTGAAAAGAAGAGGGGTTTTTTTTCTCCTTCCTCACTAGGGAGAGGAAGTGACTCGGAAACTGACCTGCCACACAGAAAGATGCCAGATGTGAAAAAAGATGATATGTTGGCGAGGCGGACCTCACATGGTGAACCTAAATCAGCTGTGCCTTTTAACCAGTACCTCCCTAACAAGAGTAATCAGACTTTCTATGTACCTGCTCCACTTCGGAAAAAGAAAGCTGAACGAGAAGAGTACCGAAAGAGCTGGAGCACGGCGACTTCACCACTAGGAGACAGACCTTTCAGGTAAGACTGGCCTGTCCAACTTCTCCCTTCCTCAGTGATGATGCTTTAACACTTGTCTAACTTTTGTTCTTCTCATAACATGTATGAAGCGCCTTCTGCTGTAGTAAATCTCTTGCTGAGATGGTACTGATAAATTGTTTGTAGCAACAGGCAAAGGTGGTAGAAAAGCAATGAGTGGAAAATCATTGTCTTGATGTCATTATTTACCATACAATGCAATGTATAGCTTATGTTTGACAAGATGTTGGTTAATATAAGTACCATGGACGTTGACTCAAACCCAAGGCTGGACAAAAATGTTCTGGATGATCTGTCTCGGTTCTCAAGACGGTTACTCACTGACAAATGATACTTAGAAGTAATGTTTGATGTATTCAGTCGAAATAGGTAATATTTTTGCTATGTTTTTTTAAAATCAATTTATTTGTATGTTGTATTCTATATACCAGTACAGTTTATATAGCTGTGACTATGTGTTTCTGCATGCTGGTTTTGTCAACTGGTATTTCACTTTTGATTTGGCCTAAGAAGCAACTTCCATTAAAGTGCATAATTATCTTCCCGGATCATTCATCAGAATTTCCTTTGGCATCTTGGTATCAACAAAATGTGCTTATAATAAATAAGTGTATATGTTTCAGGCACAGCATACATTAAACTGCCTTGTATAATTCAATAGCAAACCCCACCCTGAAACCATAGAAGAAGAACAGAATGAAACATCAGGACTGTGTGAAAAGGAGAAAGTGGGCTCCCTGGCTCCTGAGGCAAGCTCCCTTAAAAATCAAGTAGGTTTGAATCAAAACGAAGGAAACTCCATAGACCAGTCTCCTTCATGTAGTGCAAAAGAAACATCAGCACCCAAGGGGAAAGATGCAGAAGAGATCAAAAAGTTAAGAAGACTCGAACAAGCTGGCATTAAGGTCATGTCAGCAGCCCAGCGCTATGGCAGGTTAGCCCAACAGTGCGGGAAATTGTGCACGCTTCACATTTTTAGTATTGGCTGAAGTGTGGGTTTCCTCGATCCACTGTGATTTCACTTCTTCTAACAAAAATCCAGTCTGCTAAGCACTCACAATTGCTAGTGAAGGTCTTGGTCTGAAAAGGCTTGTGATGTGGCAGAGTTGTATGATGCTAACTGCATTTGTGTTGAGAAATTGTATTGTCTTACAGCATAATGTAAACAGACTCCAAGAAAACTACTACACAGACTGCTTGTCACATTCCACCTAATGCTTTCTTGCATTTAATAAAAAATACATATAAATGTACATTAAAAATGTAAAAATGCCTTTTTAGGCAAAAGTTTCAGAAGCTTACTTTACTTGTTGCCGATGGAATGGTTTAGTTTCCTGAACCACGCTTTTGAGGTGGTTAATATTTTTAGCTGGGTTAATAAATGATGCATTTATTTTTAATGGCAGGAACTATAAAAGTACAGTGCTTGTTAACACATGTACCAGTTAAAGCATGGAGGCATAGTTCAGCAATCATAGTTTGACTGACTTTGGCATGGAGTATCAGTAGTTATTCACCTATTACTTGTGTTATTTATTTTTGGATGTTGTTCAATTTCGTTATTTCCTGTTCTTTAACTCGAGAGCTGAATGATGGCTAGGCTCACTGCCCATGCCTTTCCGTCATCTGATATCGGGTCCTTGTGAAAAATCTCTCTTTCTCATGGGGATGGCCCACAAAGCAGAGTTTTAACCGACATATCAGAAGACTAGGCTCTTAAATGATCAAAATGGTTTGACTAAAGGGTAAGTGTCCAAATGTCCTCCTGTCTAAAACATTTTATTTTGGATTGTGGGGTGAAATCCCAACAGTGAGCAGTTTAGCAAATGCTGGTTTACAGTCTGGGCTTTGAAGTGTAGTAGTAAAAAGTACAGCTCTTATGTGATACAGCCTGTTTATAGGTACAGTGAAGCTTGTCTGCAGCCATATATATAGATGTGCCGTATGCAGTTAAAACAGTCACAGTATATACACTGTCATATGTCCCCTTCTCAGGTTTGCTTCACTGTTGTCAGGCTGTAATGAACCAATGTTTGTGTGTGGTTGTGGGGTACTACTTTAACAAAGCCAAATACTAACGAAGAGGAACTATCAGTCATAAATGAGTCCTTCAGGCTGAGTTAGTGTGCTAGTTGATCAGGAACCTGTAAACTGGTAGGATACTAGTATAATCCTGTTCTGAGTCCAAGGCTGTAGCATTAATGTTAGTGATGTAGTAATATGCAGTAAAACGTAGTAATAGCTTGTGTCTCGGGTCTCCTCTTTCCTTGGACAATCTGTTGTCCTGACAGGGCTGAAGGAGAAGGGAACAGAAATAACAAGGCATTTTCCCTCCTTGCTCTCAGCAGAAGCAACTCCTGGAATTTGGCAGCTGGAAGAAGGAGGTGCTGCTGGTTTTCTGCCCCAGCTGAGGGTCAAAGAGCAGAGCTTTGTAGCCCAAGCTTCACCATAGTGAAGTAGGAGCCTGTTCCTGGGGACTGTAGGAAGAGACAGCAGAAAAGGCACTGGGGTCAGAGGTCTGTTAAGGAAAAATATTTGTATGTGTAAATAGAAGAATAGTGGGTGAGGAGAAGGGAAGAGTTCAGTAGTGACACTTCAGGATACAAGGGAGCATTTGATCATCTCTCTTAATGTCTCATCCTCGTTCCCTGTTCTTTGAACCTCTCAACTGTCTCTCTCTTCTTGGCATCAAATTCAAATTTCTGTGCACTAATGGCACTGAGCAATTCTCAATCCCTCTTGTTTCTGTATTCTGATCTTTTTTTTTTTTTCTTTAACCCCTCTTACTCCCTCATCTCTCTATGATGCCAGCCTCTCTTTTTTTCACCTGAGTTTGTCAGTCATCTTCCACTTGCTTTGAGTTGTTTACAGGCTGTTTCCTCTCAACATTTTGACCTCTGGAGGACACCCAGTGTGACTTTGAGTTCTACAAGGCATCTAATTGTTCCTAAAGCTGAAACTCAGTTGGGGACCTTTCTGGGTCCAGCACAGGAAGGATTTGAACTTGTATGCAAATGCATTTTTTGCTTGGAATCAAAGTACTTATCTCCATTGCTGTAACATGTTCTAGGAAAGGACTCCATTGGACTAGATGCTATACAAATGCATGCCAAAAAGCATTCCCCCTTCCCAAAGGAGTATATTGTCTCTTTATAGCACATTGTTTTATTGATATGTAATCCTCCTTGCTTGCTTGTTGTCTGCATCTGTCTTATTTACACTGTTGTATCTGAAAGATAAGGATCAGATTCATGGCTACTCCCTAAAAAGAGAAAGAGAATTAAGTCTGTTCTAATAAATGATGGAGAGGGGGAGGGTAAGAGAGAAATGTGAGCAGATGAAGAATCCTTGGCACATTCATTGCAAAAGGGACATGGACTCTTATCTTGACAGTGCATAAGTATGCAAAACCCTTTCGTTGTTCTGAAATGCAATAGAAGGATCCACAAACCTGTATGAGACCCTGCTTCAGTGAGTGCAAACACCCATGGTCTGACACTTTGGAAGCACCTGCTGTACGAGCATGGACCTGTGTGTGGTTTCTGCAAGGGCTGGGGCTGGCTATGCAAGAGTGATTTGCAAATCTGCAGGGAATTCTGATCCATTGCAAGCTTCAAATCTACACTCTTTGCTATCTCTGTGGTGAAGCGACCTTAAAAGGTACTTTTGAGACCTCACAAAGCAGCTCAGAGCCATCTGTTCCAGCTGTTTCTGAAGCTGTTGTAAACAGAGGTGCTCATGAGGGAGAGGGACAGCAGCTCCCTTTGGAGCGCTGTCTGCCAGTGATGTCTATTGCCTTAAATGATATCTTGATCCTGCAGAGAGATCTAAGGACAATGTTGCCTTTGGCTAATTTGAGAGCATGCTCCACATTGTGCTAACAGGGTGGGGGGGCGGGGGTCCTGTGTGTTGCAGCGCAACAAGGCGAAGGCAGGCTGAAGATGTTGTAAACAGAGGTGCTCATGAGGGAGAGGGACAGCAGCTCCCTTTGGAGCGCTGTCTGCCAGTGATGTCTATTGCCTTAAATGATATCTTGATCCTGCAGAGAGATCTAAGGACAATGTTGCCTTTGGCTAATTTGAGAGCATGCTCTCCACATTGCTAACAGGGTGGGGGGGCGGGGGTCCTGTGTGTTGCAGCGCAACAAGGCGAAGGCAGGCAGTTTCATATTGCTCCTCTGTCCTCCGAGGCCTGAGCCAGGCTGACCTGTCAGGGATGGTTTATGGCTTCCCCATAACTTTCTCCAGCAACTTTGTTGAGCAGTACTTTGAAAGGGCAGCTGGGGCCGTAAAGTAAGTGGCTTGTATAGTGGGCTTGCAGGGCTTTAAAATGTTTTAGAAAAGCAGCTAATTATAGCACCACTGTTTTCTTAAATAGAAGAGAAACTTGAAGCAACCCCTGAGCTGTTTAGATTTGCTTTCTTAATGTCACTCTGTTTAATCCTTTGTGATACCATCTTTTTCCCTTTGTGTAGCAAGGTGGTGCTGTATGAAAGAGGAAATGCAAGGTATTTGCAGCCTACAAAAGTACTGCATGGAACAGTCTACTATTTGATATCCAACTTCCTAAAATATCAATAAATAACAATTTGATTTTTAAATGGGAGAGTCGCATAGCTCTTGCCATCTGTCTTTTCAGTTTGTGCAAGAGTATTGACTGTTACAAGTTAAAATAAGCTTAATCTTTCTGGGTACCAGCTGTCAAGGGTCTTCCTTGTCGTAATCTTTAGTAACAACAAGGCTATGTTGATATCAGTCTCATTTCTGACCAAGGCAGACGGCAGTGTGTTCCAGCATATGCCAGTATCATTGGCATACTGGTGCTATCGTTGTCGCTACTGTATGTCAGCATTGGCATAGAGGGCTTATTCTGGGGGAAAGGGAAGGCTAGTTAGGGAGAGAATCAAGCGTGGATGTGTGTGAGCAGAAAAGCAGTTAAGAATATTAGGGTAAGCACCCTCAGTGATTACTCAGGTCTTAAAAAAAAAATAGAGCCATTAAGAATAAAAAGTGCCAAATGTCTGGTATTTCAGGATTCAGCAATGTTGGCCAAGGATCAAGTATTTGCATCAAACCTCTTTGTTTGAAGTGTTCGAGAAGTTTAATACTGCCATTTACAGTACTACATTCACTCCATCTAGTATGTTAAACTAGTTCTTACTGGTTCTTCTAGCTATAGCTAAAATAAGTAAAGATCCAACGCTACTGATTTTCTGCGTGAAGTCCTTGTGGATTTGTTACCTGTATATGATAAGTTTTATTTATAACAAGGCTTTGCCCAATCTAACAGCAGCCTGAAGCATATTTTGATTAACTGTGCTTGTTTTATGACCTGGAGATGAGTGCTGCCACTCCCTTCTCCTCCCCTGATGCATCAAGAGCTTTCTTTAATTTTGCTCTGTGTCAGTAAAAAGCCAACATGTGAAGACAACGGAAGCACCCCAGACATCATCCTTCGCAGGGACAACCCCTTCATGACACATTACCAAGGGAAGGATTCTGGTTCAGAAGATGAAGCAGCCAGCAGAGTTCCTGATTTAGAAAAGGATGACTTTGCCACCCGGAGAGCCAGAATGAATCAACCCAAACACATAGTTCCGTTTAACCCCTTTTTAATTGGACCCTATACAAGTAAAGATAAAGGTAAACTGGAAGACATTAAAAAGCCATTGCAGATGGAAAAGCAGGAACATGCAAGGTGTGCATTCATGGTCTTTTTCTTTCTATTATAATGCTTAATTTCACATGGCTTATTGCTGTGTAGGACTAAAGCTGTCTTGGCTACAAAAAACTTACAGGCTAAAGTAAATGCAAATGCTTTATCATAAAGTGAACAAAAAAAGAGATGTAGATTACTTACTGTAATTTTTTTGTTAGATTATTAGGACCAGGAGCTTAAATTGACTATGAGTGTAAATAACAAAGACTAGACACTTTTGTTATCTCAGCTCATGAGCATGAATAGTGGAGAATAAACTTAGAAGATATGTTTTGCATCTCAGCTCTTTTGCTGAGCGTTTTCAATGCACGTTTTTGGATGCATTTTTTCTATCTAATGCCATTCTTTTAATACCCTGCAGAAAACATGGACTTAGTCTTTAGTTAACGCACTGAATATATATACCTGCTATACTGCACCGAATTGTGTTACACATAGTCCTAATGTTTCTTATATAGCATTGTTTTTGGAAGTGGTGCATGGCTTACAAGGTTTCAGCCTAGAAAATCTCTTCTGTCTTCAGTTCAGTGATACAGACCTTTAAGAAGTTGCTGAACACACATATCTACTAGGCACACATCTTCTTCAGGAAACAAGTATATTTGTTGTATTTGTGCAAAGAGGAGTGATCCTGGATAAAACCACTATATACACATTACAGTGGACCTTAACTGTACTAACTGATACATTCAGAAAATTATCTTAGTATCTAGTAGCTCTTTTCATTAATGCAAAATGTGCCTTTCAGCTGCTGGTAATTTGTTTATATAAACATTTTCTAATGACTAGTTTGGCAGGGCATCTGAAAAGCACATAACCAAATTTTAATATTCTAATGCTATTGACATGACTAAGATCAAAGAAATTCTGTAGTATGCTTGCAAGCAAAACTTGAATTCACTTTGCTAATAATATGAAAATGAGATATTTGTAACTATTTATTATATAAACATTTTCTAATGACTTGGTTGGCAGGGCATCTGAAAAGCACATAACCAAATTTTAATATTCTAATGCTACATGACTAATGACTAGTTTGGCAGGGCATCTGAAAAGCACATAACCAATATTCTAATGTCTAATGCTATTGACATGACTAAGATCAAAGAAATTCTGTAGTATGCTTGCAAGCAAAACTTGAATTCACTTTGCTAATAATATGAAAATGAGATATTTGTAACTATTTATGCTGGCTGAGGTTAAACCACAACAAAAGCTTATTGCAGAAATGCTGAATACAGTACTAACTTAAAGATTTTTCTTGCTTGAACTAGGAGTAGAAGTCATGTGATGAAGTCTCAATAGTGCATGAGCGGGGTAGCATAGATGAGAGGTTTCAACTTCAAATGATTCCTTGTTTACTTCCTAAAATTAATGTAAAATTAATCTGCTTATAAATTCAGTTTTATCTTCTTGTGCTCTGAACCTCTTCTATTGACACTGATTTATCATTGCTCCCTCGAAATACCTTTTCTTGCTGAACTTGAATGTGCGTTAAATTAGAAGAAGACGGGTGCATATGGCATCAACAAGGCAAATAGTGACAAGCAAAGAGAACCCACTTCTGCAAACTGAGAAGACTGAGTCAGAGGAGGAACAGCAGGTGAAAGTGCCAGATACTGAGAGCGATGATTTGGCTAAACAGAAATCTCAAAGTACCCTTCCTCAGCTACGAGAAGATGCGATTTTTGTGAATGCCTCTATAACAAAAGCAGATCTGGAGACCTGGAAAAGATTGAAACTGTCAGGGGAGCCCAGGTACGGTTTCTGCCTGTGGACAGGATTGGCACCCTAGGAAGCATGTTTAGTATGTCGTGATCCACTGTGTGTGCTTGTGGTTTTAAACTTGAAGAATGCCTTGATGACAACCAGTCCTTACCTGTTCAAATTTTCAGGAGGAATCCAAAATCTGTACAGGGATGCTATCTATCTATCATGAAATGAAAGTGTGTCCATTATTTAGAACTACTACAGTAGTTTCACAGTCACTTCCCCAGTGAACACTCTTAACGTCATATTAGAAAGGTCCCTCTTGTCTCATGGATCAACCTGCTTTGAAGCCGCTCTAAGTTGAGTAGCACAAAGGTCCATGTGGCACCACTAACTCAGTAGCACTGTGCTGCTGCTAACCAAGCTATCTTCAGGGCTTGGGGCATTATACCTTGGGGGTATTAACTGAGGATCAGCATCTCTTTGCATTATTGTGGCTATACTGCTTTTGAGATCTGAGCTAATATATCTGCATGGCATTGTACTCCAGTGCTGAGTAAATACACCAGCACTGTTTGTCCCTGCAGCAGGAGTTTCAGGAGCCTCGTTGTATGGTGTAGACATGCTCTTATTGTAAACTAAACCTCCAGAAAGGGAGCCAGTATAAAGCAGTTATTCTAAGCTATTTCCCTATGGAGGTCGGCTATAATGTATGCAGGTGATTTGTGACTCAGTAGGAAAGGATAACAACTCCTAGCCTTCCTGTTTAGGCGCATGCCATTTTCCAATTACAGGTGGCCATCTGTTCAGGCATTCTTCTAACAATGTGGTTACTGTGTGTCATTTTAGCTTTAATACAAACCATCAAAACTCAATCATTCTCTCATCTCAAAGATGTTAGTACTCTCTCTGTTACTTTTGAGGTGATTTGTTAAAATCAAGATTCAGTCCCCTTGGTTTAGGATAAGCGAATTGCCCTTCCTGGTGCTCTCATGCCACTGGAACTCCCCCATGACAAGGTGGGTATGGTGGTGCTTGTGCAGTCCCATGTAACACAGGGCCCAGTTCTATGTGAGCAGATGAGAGAACTGTGGCTTTGTTAGGGTGAATAACTGAGTCTGGAATGGGCCGTATGCTACGTTCCTTCCCCTAAGGAAGGGCTTCCATGGATGTCCTCCCAGAGCTTCCCCAACAGGTCTGTGGTATCTTTGGATTTTATCTGTCATTTGGGCCTCAGTATACCACAGCTGTTTGTACTTTTGTCCTTGAGTTTTAAAATAAAAACCCTCCAAAACCTTAGGAGCATTTAATTTGCTTTATTCTGGGGTCTTATTTGGGGGGGATTCTTTTATTCCTCATTCGTACTAGTGAAGAAGATTTCAAATGTCCCAGTGACACTCTGCCACCAGCTGAAATCACGGTGAAAGCAGCGGCCCACGATGATTTTGCTGTCCGCAAAGCCAGAGCAAACAAAAAGGCTGGTAGCCCCAAGCAGAAGTTTGTGCATTTTGGGCCAGTAACTGAGATTGATCAACAGAAATGGGACAAGCTCGTTATTGGCAGAGCTTCATCCAAAAATGGAACAGAAGAGGAAAGCAAGAAAGACAGTGTGGAGAATCACTCTGCTGTTGAAAGCTCTCTTTCAACCACTGTTGGCAGTCTCGGGTTCGCTGAACACAGCGATGAAGTATCTAAGCCACAGAATGAATCCAGGTATTTGGTGTGGCTTAGGAAGTGCTGCTGAGCTGGAAATGAGACCTGTTCTTGCAAGACGCTGATCTGCATGGGGGTGGACTGCAGCATAGACCTAAGAGCTGTTTACACGCACGGCCTTGTTCAGAAGTCATCTGACGCCTTCACAGTATCTTAACATGTTTAGGGTTATGCAAAACAACGCTGTGCAAAGGTCTTCTGAGAGCTTGCCTCAGAATTTCTGATGAGCGGTGAAATCACTGGTATCTCAGTCTGAGCTGTCGTTTGAGCTTTTTCTGCTTCTTGAATTCCAGCAGCTTTGCTCTGCCTGCTTTCAGCACAGTAGGAATTTGTCCTTCAGCTTGGCCTGAAGGACAGTTGGCCTTGCTGATGTTCAAAAAATGCTTTCTTCAAACCTAATGGATTTACTTTCTTTTTGAAGATGTAATGCTGAAACCAAGGTGTATTGGTGCTCTGTGTTTCTGGCATTTATCTGGAGGAGAATTACAGCTCTGGGAAGTTAACATATTAACAGAGCTTAAATTTATTTGGCTTTTCTTTAATCGCTTAGTCTGTGGCTGTAGCAAGAATTTTTAATGAATGCTTTTAGTGAGCAATTAATTCAGTTAAGTTTGTGTGTTTATAAAACATTTGCAAACTGAGTTGGAGGACTCCTCTTCTTACCTTTCATTTGACCTGAATGTGTTTTGTCTGTCACCCTTCCTCTCAATCGCATCGTTAGTGAGGTAGCCACGTCAGGTACAGATGACTCTTGCAGGAGAATGCTATCACCTGTCCCGGCTTTTGGCATCGTCTCTGAGAAACAAACCCTGTGCAGTTTGAACAAACGGCAAGAAGGCACCGAGGAAGACTGCGTCGGGCATTTACCAGACATTGAGAGAGATGATATGTTGGTTAGAAGGATGGGAACTTTTCAGAGGCGTACCACTAGCCCTGTTCCCATACATTGTCCTCCCCTGTCAGTAGCTCCTCATCTGCTGCAGCAGCGGCAAGGGGAGGCAGTAGCTTGTGAGAAGGATTTGAAGACTCCATGGGAAGCAGAAAGGTCAGAGAACAGAAACAGATCCCTCTGAGCCTCATGCCTGGTTTGTGTGTGGTGTTAGGTTGGATCAGTCAGCAATGTTGTTCCATTCTTCACACAGCCTTTAAAGATGTGTTTTACTCATTCATCATGGCATGTGTTCTGTTTTATGAAGTTACTTACAAGAATGTATCCTATGAACATAAAACAGTCTGTTTTCTTCAATAATATTGAAGTACTTCAGTTGTTAATTGCTGTTCAGCATGAAAACAGTCTTTCATCTTTTGGGGGGATTTCTTTTGCAATCAACGGTGCTTTGTCCAGACTTTTATGCTAGCTTCCAAGTGAATAATTCCTCGCATACATTTTTATGCAATTCCCAACTTCTAACGTATCACCTACATAGGTGTGGCATTCAACATAGTTTCCTCTTGCTCTCACTCCCTGCGCTGTAGCTAAAGATGCCTAGTTGTCCATCGCTCCGCAACTGTGTTTTGAGTAACAGTACCCCACGTTGCCTCAGCAGCCGCTTGCCTTTGGGCTGCACAAGTGAGCATTATCATGGAACAGTGTCACTTGTCTCTCTGAGCAGTACTGTCACACGAGAAGAGAGCCAAGAACAGCCTGAAATCCCTCAGCAGCAGAGCGGTGGAACAGAAAACGAAGTGAAATTTCCAGACCCGCAAAGAGATGACATGTTGGCCAGAAGAACTGGAGCTTTCCTAAAACAGCCTGGGCCCAGTGTTAAGCAGTTCCTTCCCATGCCATTTTCAAAGCAGCAGAATAAGCAGGGCACAGCTAGAGATCTTGAGAAGAAAAATACGAGGTAAGAAAGTTGTGCTTCTCTCTTTCCCCTGGAACTGGCCCTGTGTGCTGTTTGTCAAGATCTCTTGATCTGGAAGACTTGCTGTTGGCCCAGCAGTGGTTTCTTCTGTACTTGTCCTCGATTCTGTGCCGACTCTTTCTGCTCAAAAGAAGGCAACGCAGGGTTTCTGGCCCTTTTGGTAGAGCCCTGTAAAGACTTGGAGCAGAGCTCTACCGGATGCAAAATTCTAACAGTGTGTGGAAATGGATATGCATAGCAAGATTGTGTTACGTTTGCAGAGGTTTCTAGTTAAATATGAGCTAATCATTACAAATGTTTCCAGCTAGAAATAGAGGTGCTGGATATGGTAGGTTAGATGCTTGTCTGTGGCTTAGCTGATGCCAGTGACTTCCAAACAGGAAATTTAGAGATCCCGAGATCCCTCCTGATAATGCTCAGTGTCTTTCTAAGCACTTTTGTTCAGATGCGTAAGGCTATGTGGGGAAGTTGGCGGTTTAAGCCTTTGAACAGAGTTATCGTTGGCTGGTTGAGCCACATGCAAGCGGGAGCGGAAAGGTTCTTATTCATCAGCCTCTTCAAAGTACATGAGGAGAAGGATATGCATGCGTCTGTGCATACACAGATGAAAAACTAGTATACAGCTCAGCCAGGAGAAGAAAAACTGTCATCTACGGTAGAATTGAACTGTGGTTTGGTGTTGAGAAGACCTTAAGTTGAATGGCTTAGTTAAAATACGTGCTTAATACTTTAATCTTTGGCGGTGTCCAGGACAGCTTGTGTTTCTGACTTAGAGGAATGGAAGTACAAGTTTTTGACTGTTTCTGACTTAGAGGAATGGAAGTACAAGCATTTGAGACTCTGTTAAAATTATTTTGTGCACCTGCCTCGCTTACCTTGTTACCTATCAGCTCTTTTTTTTTTTTTTTTGGGGGGGGGGGGGATGTTAATTTACAGTTAGACTTTTTATTATGTATATGTGATTTTTCAAATGTTGCTTAATAAGTCTCTTTGCACTGCTGCCTTTGGCTCATTCAGGCCTGAAAAGTCTCCACAAGTCTGCATTAATAGCTCTGGAAAACCTGTAGTACAACCGCCGCAAGAACAGCAGCAAGGGCAGGAAAAATGCAATCTCCCTCCTGCAGGACAAGATGAGACTATTTGTACTGCCCAAGTGGGTGAAGGTAGCCTTAATGAAGTCCACCTTGGTCAAATGTCTAAGCTTCAGGAGGTTCCTGAGGAAAACAAAACGGAAACATTGTCATCCAAGGATGAGCATCTGCAAACGTGAGCTCTCTGTGGTGTGAATCACGCAGCTTGTACGCCCCTGTGTCCACACTTCAGAATTCAGATTGTGCATTGCCTGGTGTGTTTTCAGTCCAGACTAAAATACTGATTGTCAGTAATACACGTTTTAGAAACAAACAGAATAGTTGTGTAATGTATTTTCTTTTGAAATATTTGAAATATTGAAATGAAAGCTAATTGAAAGGAAATATTTTACTACAGTATATATGTTGAATTGCAAAAAAGGTTTATGAATAGCAGAGGTTCAATTGGACTCTGCTCTTTGAGATGTGTCTTGCTTCTCCATGATTAGAAAATGTTACGTGTCGACTTTTGTACTTGATGTTCTTTTCTGATAAATCCCAGATACAAATATGTGGTTTGCATGGCTCTAAACAGGACTGTCACTTTAGTGAATGACACTGATGCTAATTACCAGTACCTTTTTTCAGCTACGCGCCCCCCCCCCCCCCCCCCCCCCAAAAAAAAAAAAAACCAACAACAAAAAGGAAATCCTGTGGCTCGCTTTCTGACTATAATATTTGTCTCTTCCTGCTTCAGTAACGGTGATTCTGAGCACTGCTGTGGAATGTAACTATTAAGTTTTGTCTCCATTCATCGCATGTGTGGCACTCAATATAAATGTTAATATATTGTCTATTTTCAATAACCATTTTCTACACCCATTTTAGGTATACTTCAGCAGATTTTTATAATGGGGGCATTAGTATGGGGTCAGGGAGGGATGGGTGGTGTTCTTACGTAGTTTGACCTCCAAATGATTAGGTTAAATCTTGCTTGCTGAATACGTAATCCCTGAACAGTATGATTCTTTTTTGGTCAGCCTTACTAGTACAGGTTGGATGGTAAAGTGACAGTTACCCAAATTGTATGGGTCCAGTTGCAACTACTACTTAATGTATTTACCAACACTCTAATTTTATATTTGGTCTTGTAGATTCGGCCCCAGAACTGCTGTGTCTGATGACGCAGAGTAAGTTGTCTTGTGTTCACAAGATTTTATTTTAAACAACTTACACTGCATGCTTTCCCGTCTTTCTACTAATTTAAAATGCAGTTGATGCCTCATTATTATTTTGCAGTGTTCCAGCAAATAAATTTTTCAGAAAAGCACTGAAAAATGGAACAATATGGCTCCAACAACAACAACAAAAAGGAAATCCTGTGGCTCGCTTTCTGACTATAATATTTGTCTCTTCCTGCTTCAGTAACGGTGATTCTGAGCACTGCTGTGGAATGTAACTATTAAGTTTTGTCTCCATTCATCGCATGTGTGGCACTCAATATAAATGTTAATATATTGTCTATTTTCAATAACCATTTTCTACACCCATTTTAGGTATACTTCAGCAGATTTTTATAATGGGGGCATTAGTATGGGGTCAGGGAGGGATGGGTGGTGTTCTTACGTAGTTTGACCTCCAAATGATTAGGTTAAATCTTGCTTGCTGAATACGTAATCCCTGAACAGTATGATTCTTTTTTGGTCAGCCTTACTAGTACAGGTTGGATGGTAAAGTGACAGTTACCCAAATTGTATGGGTCCAGTTGCAACTACTACTTAATGTATTTACCAACACTCTAATTTTATATTTGGTCTTGTAGATTCGGCCCCAGAACTGCTGTGTCTGATGACGCAGAGTAAGTTGTCTTGTGTTCACAAGATTTTATTTTAAACAACTTACACTGCATGCTTTCCCGTCTTTCTACTAATTTAAAATGCAGTTGATGCCTCATTATTATTTTGCAGTGTTCCAGCAAATAAATTTTTCAGAAAAGCACTGAAAAATGGAATGCAATATGGCTTACATTGCAGCTAAAAATAATTTTTATATAAAAGCCCATAAAAACTGAGCGTAACACTAATGTCCAGCTGTTGCTTAAAGTATTGTTTCCTCTTTTTTTCTTTTCTTTTGTTTTTCTTCTGAATTTCCATTGCCTCTAATCAGCTACAGGTAAAGAGAGTTGGGTTGAATCTGGGCTGGGTGTTGAGGAAAAAAAATGAAGTATGACCTATACAGGAAGAAAAATGAAATCCCAAAGTAAAATAAAATCCATTGTGATCTTCAGAATAATTACCAGGAAAATACGTCTTCAGCTGTTCCTTTATTGTCTTTTAAAAACTTTCTCTTGAATCCCTTCTAGGTTGGGTTTAATTTAATAATATACTAAACATCATTTTTTTAAGCTCTTCACCTTGATGCTTTACTTTTGGCAGAAGGAGTAGGACTGTGACATTTATTGCACTCAAACATTTTAATTGTGTGTATATGCATGTAAACTGTAGTTCAGAATAGTATGCAATGCCATTTAGAAAGCTCTGTGAAAGTATTAGCTATTCTTACAAAGTGCAGGCATTTAGAAGCAAAGAAATAGTTGGGAACTACCCACATAGTAATGTCCTTAATATCCTTCTTCTGTTCACAGAAACGCACATCTGTCTCCCAGATTAAATCACAAAATAGAAACAGCATGGAGGGTTTTTTAATAACAAGTATATACAGAGACTCATATATAATGTTTCACCCTTTCCTCTAATGATAAAGGCTAGAATCACGGGCTGAATATTCTTTACAAGATCTGTAATACCTTTATGCTGAGCAAAGCCTGTGTCCTCTGACCACAGAGTAAATGTGATCATTTTCAAGCAGCAGAAATCTGTTCAGTCAAATGAAGAGATGAGATAAAAAGAGCATAACAACACAGAAGTGTTATACTTAACAATGGAGACTTCCCTGCCATTTCAGAAAGCCTACCTGACTGATTTGTTCAGTTGTTTTCCAACATTTTTGCATGTCTGTATTAAATGCAAACGTGAGAGAAGGTACATGGAGATGCCTTCAAAGAGGCTTTGGAAGGCGTTTGGTTGTATAATGTGAGAGTAGCAAAGATGAATAAATTATATTGTTTATTCCGTATTGATTCTGATTTTGTTTTAAAAGGCAAAACAATAAATGTTAAAGCCTCGTTGTCATCATTTCCAGATGTGCCACAGTTTCAGAGCAACTATTTTCCTAAACTGTCTCTTAAGTTCTTATAAACGTAAGATTGTGTTTTTCCTTCTGAAGACAAAGTACTTACAAAGAATCTAAAAAAATTTGGCTCTCAAGTAGGAAAAATAAATTGAACTGACATTTAAAATGCATCCAAAATGTTTATCAAGTCTCCTTTGAAAACTCTGTAACTTGAATTCAGTCTTAGACTAGGTGCTGTTTATTCCAGGAGCAAAACTAGAAACCCCTTTATTAGACTGACAAAGTTCCCTTCGCTGGTTAGTGAATGCTAGATATTGTCATCAGCCCTGCTCTGTCTCAAGGTCCAGAAGAGGCAATACTTAGTGTGTTGCTGCTAAGCAGCCCCATTCCCATCTCCCGAAGAGATGGGGCTGAATTCTGGTGGTAGTGTGACAGTCCAGTGTGAGTTTAGGCTTATGCTTTATACGTTAAGCCTGACAAGCAAATAATAGTGAGCTGAGATTTTTTTAGTATTTGTTTACTAGAGTCTGATTCTTTAGCCAGTCTGTTGCTTTTTATGTTTTGTTGGGGTTTCTTAAGTCTTAGCATGCCTGTAAAATGGTAATGCAGCCACATAATAAATGCCTTGCATAAGGATTTTTAACAAATTCTCATAAAAAGACGTTTTTTACCTTATTTCTCACTTTCAAATTAAAAAGTCTGAACACTCAAGTCCTTGAGGACTTTTTTTATCCAACACTTGTTCAGAGCTGTTTAAAAGAAAAAAAAAAAAATTGCTGCATGATATCACTGACAAGAACTGTAATTTGAGAGAATAAAGTAGCATAACTTAAAAATCACATCATCCCAAAGATCTAGCCCTCCAAAATACACTGTTGGTCTGCACAGTGTTTTTTCCCAGATCTTTGTTAGAACAGCAGGTCTGGTACACTGGTCAGCAGGAAGGTCTCTTGATTCCAGACAGAGTTTAGATAAAATCCCCAGAGCTTTGCTAATGGCAGAAAATTCATGAGCATGAATACGGTACAGTTACATCTCCCCCATCTACGTGCATGCTGTGTGCCTGCTGGCCCAGCACATGGTTGAAGGAAGGAGTGAATCTAGTTCTGTTCATGCAGGTGTTGGTGATGGGCTGGAGCTATTTGTAGTTTATATAGGACAAAATGATGTGGGATTCATAGTGAAGTGTCTTTTGGCAGAAGCTCAGAGTTTTGGCCTCTTTGGTTCTTTTCTAAGGATGAACTTGTCAGGCAGAGAAGTTGATGTAGACCTTTCAGTTGGCCTTGTCCATGTATTCAGGAAAGTAGGTGGTTCTCCTTAATGGTCACTACATGTTGGTCAGAGCAGAGCACAGTGCTTTGAGATGTGACTCCTTCAGATTGCTCTCTTGGGAAGATACATTTGCGCAATAACATGTTGCTGCAGAATTGATGTTTGAACCTACCTGGTCGCTTATCCATGGCAATGAAGGCCCAGCAGCAGGAGGTGACAACTAGAGTAGAAGGTGCACGTGGGGTTGTAGCGTATAGTTTGATTCCTGGCCTGGGCTGAAGCCTTTTCCAGAGTACCTTTTTTTACCGCATTGTTAGTAGCCATAAAACCTTTAGTTTTGCTGTCTCTGTGTACCCTGAGAGACCCGAATGAATGCAGGGAATAAATACTAGCCTTTCATCAGGACATCAGGGGATTCTTGGTAGAAAGTATTTTTATTTTCCCATCCCAAATGGCAGAGGGCAAGTACTCGTGCACTCTACTAGAACCAGTTACCACCATTTCAGGTCTTCTGTTTTCTTCTACTGTGTATGAATGAAACATTCTCTGACATGTGGGAAGGGTACAAGAAAGGAGCTACACAACCAGTTTGACCCAGTAGGCACAAGGTGGTAAATACTTAACACTAAAGGTTTTTCTTAGTGTGGGTTTCAAAAGCTCTTAAACTGGAATAAACCCTTTAAGGGTGACTTCATTACAAGTTATGCATCTCCCAGCCTACCTCACCAGTCTGCAAAATATGACTGATATTTAAATGTTCCTTAGTAGGTGGTATGCCTTTAGTTTTAAAAACAACAAAACTTGCCATCTTTTTAGGTTCTGTTATTTAGGAGTGCTGCAATCCAATCTTGAGCAATACAACCCTTAAACTACCCACAGAGAAACCCAAATTAGTGTACCACTCAGCATTCTGTTTAAGGGGTGAAGCACAGTAATACGCTAACCTCGCTGTTCGTGCTTAAAGGCAATAGGATGTGTATTCTGTCCTTCATTTCTGAGTAAATACCTACTAACAGGATGGGATCTGTGCATGGCCTTTTCCATCCACTGTCTAGATCTTTCAGTTTTCCCTTGAGAGTGGTTCATTCCCATCTTTGCTTGCCTGAATACAAATGTTGGCTAAATATATATATGCACAGCTTTCTGTGTCTATTCACTTTGATTACTGTGGACACAGCCACCTACAATTTTATCCTCATTGGGTGCTTCTCCTGCTGGTTGGCTCGTTGGCTCACCTAAAGCTACAGATGATCGTTTGAAGACTGCTGTGAAATCACTTCATGTGGAACTGCATGGCTTTTTTTTTTCTTTTTGCTTTTAATGGCACAACTGAGGTCATGTTTTACTAATAATAGGTAGTAGGGGGGGAGTAATAAGTACGTTATCTTCATGTGAAGATCTTTATATAATATGAATTGATGTATAATATCAAACCATGACCTTTTTTTCCTTTAAGTCTCCAAAGGTCAGGGACAGAAATAGAATGTGTAGGACAAAACAGTTTCTTTCTGAACGTCAGCTTTTCCTTGTTAGGCTAGCTGTATTAACAAGTTGGTGCTGATAGCATTGAGTTTCTTCGAGGCAGGGAGGGGAAAGGAGGAAGCACCATGCTGTTTGTGCTGCGTGTACTTCTCTGGGCAGGCTCTCCCCAGTTTTGTAGCCATAGCATTTAGCCTGCTATGCTGCCCCTAATATACTTCTCAAGCCTCTCTTGTTTTACACTGAAATGTAAACTTCTGTCTGTGGTGTTAATTGGAGGGGTCTTGAAAACTCATTGGGAAACAAATCTTCAGAAAGTAAAATGTTCTGAACTCTGCTCTGAATAGAATGATTTTAATAAGAACTATTGATGGAGGTGTAATGTTAGTAATGCTTCTTAGTGAGAGGCAAAGTTGTAGTCAACTAACAAAAACAAGAGAAAGTTGAGGAGTATAATTCCTGAAGTACTATGTGGGAGCCATAGGGATGCTAGCTGGTCTTTCTAGGGGGACTGCTGCTTTTGGGAGCTTCGTAATGGTGCAGGTGTCTGATGCTGCTGTACACCCTCATGTGGCTTTAGCTCTAACAAGCTGGAGCAATATAAGCCTCTAAATAACGCCGCACTTCTTATTTTCCCCTTGTTTAGGAGTATGAGCATGTTTGACATGAGATGTGAAGAAGAAGCTGTGACTCAGCCTCATAGCAAAGCTCGCCATGAGAAACTGCAGAACGTACACAACCAGCTGAAAGAGGATGAGACCAGATGGCAAGATGTGAGTATGCAACATTGTCTGCAGTGCTGGCGTTGAGGCCAGCTAGGTAGGCAAACAAGTGCAACCTGCTAAATCTACAGTTGTTCCCTAGCACTAAAATAATCAGGAGCTTTTTTCCCCTCCCCCCCGCAATGGATTGTTGCTAAAAGCATAGAAGTTCATAATTTGATGTAAATTACAGAATACAAGGTCTTCTGGTGCCTCTGCCTGTGCACCACGTATTTTGCTTTTTTAAAAAATGTAATTAAACTGTGATTAGCTAAAAATGGAAGCAGAACAGCTTCTAACTGCTGATTTCTCTAACTTTTATAATTAGTAAATGCCCAAAGTGACAAAATACAAGACTCAGCAGGACAGTGAATAAATAGGTTTGACTTGGCTTTAATAAATTTGCACAGATACAGAAAATGCTAACATTTTCCATTTTGTCCAAACAAACAAATTACCCTTCAAGTTAGCTACACCATGCTTGGGTTACAAGTCCTTTCCAAACCCTCTTTCCTCAATGTTTGGGTTTTTTTAAGCTGTCCTGGCATTTGGCATTATCTTCAGCAAATTAGTAAAGACAGAAAAGCATGATTTGCAGGTAATTTAGTATCAGGAGTTTTAGTATCAATCCTGTTCATTCCTAAAGACTGGTTTTAAATGAGGAATTTTGGGCATTTTTTTTTTTAATTTTAAAAAAACCAAAAAAACCCAAAAAACAACAAAAAACCATATCCCTTCAAGCAGCTAGTACAGTAATTTCACATTATAAGGACAGCTACTGTGAAACACCTCAGAGAGGTTTTTGGTAGAAAATTTGAGGAAAAGTCTAAAAAAGAACAACTAAGAAATAACTTTTCGTAGTAGAACAATGAAGGATTTCAGCTGAGAGGTCTGTATGTGTGGGAAGCCATAATTTCCCAGCAGAGATAAGAATGAGTCCAAAAGCATTCAAGAGGTTTGAGAACTCTTTGCTGTTGAATGGAAAATCCTCTGAGCTGAAGTGCATAAGTTTTCCAGGCCCTCAGCACCTTCTACACTGAACTAAAAGTTCTGAAGAACCACTAAAAATGCCCTTGCTGGAATGTCCTTGGCATTCAAAGGGCATTACGGAGACGACACCGCATTCATGGTCAGATATTTTTTTATATGCCCATGCTGTAAATTTGCCAACAATTAACAGTTTCATGGCTTTTTTTAATTATTGTTATTCTAAAGCATCAGAGCTGGAAAAGATAAACATGTCTAGTTTTTAATTACAAAAAGAGGAGGAGGGCTTATGTTAGGAAATTTGCTAATGAAAAACTAATTTCCAAACAATAGGCAATAGTGGGAGTAGCTGAATAAAGAAATGCTTTGGTACTTCAAAGAGAATAATTAGTAACTGAGGAAAATGAAAGGCCTATGTTTCAAGAAGGGGATTATAGGCTGATATATGTAGGTCATGTGAAGAAATACTTTAATGAGCATTCCCTTGAGTGTAACGTCAATAATTTGTGGTTTTAAGCTAAATTAAAAGTGACAAGGTTTGTTCCTGGTTTTAATAAAATAAGTTATGCTTGCAGTACCTTCTGCTGTTTACCAATAAAAATGCAATTAAAATATTTGGAAAACCATGTAATTAATGAAATAGCCTTTGAACTGAGTATGTGTGCAGAATCTCTGGTTTTTATTAAAACCAGAATTTGTTAAAGTGCATGAAATACAATCTGTATACTAATCTCCTGATGTTGTAAAGTTAATGACAAATGTGCCTTTGCAGTTACCTAGGAAGTTATTTTTCTTTGCAGACGTTCTGTAGAGGTTATTTTTTACATATAAAATTTTGTTCCCTTACTAGTTGGCTGCAAAGAAATTTTACAGCTTAGGAAACTCCTTTTCTGTAATACTCTTACTGTGAAACAGATCTTGTGTCTGTACCCTCCAGGACTTGTGAATTCATAACCCAAGTAGGATGCAAGACATAGGTGTTCGTAACAGGTTTCTGCTGTGACTCTCTGGTTTAGTGTCAGGCTGGTTTTGCAAGACAGGTAAAGAACCAGAATCAGTGGATCTTCTGGACAATTTTGGGCAGGCAGATTCCAAAGAGAGTAAGATCATTACTTCAACAAGGACATACCTATATAGCTGGATACAAACCATAGACTTTTTGCTCTGCCATGTCTCATACCAACCAGGTGTGAGCCACTTTAGTCCCTAGCCTGTGTTACTCAGATCTGGGTCCAAACTATTGGAAGGTGCCCATGAGGAAGAATTTAAGTTTGGATGCTTCACTGGATTTTTCTGTCAAAAAAAAAAAAGAACGTGGGCCAACCAGGCTTGCATGTAGTTGGCTGATGGCATGGGCAAAGTGTGGGACTATCAGCTCTCCAAGGCAGACTGTCAGTGCGGCTGTAGTTCATGATGAAACGACATCCCTTCCTCCAATGAACTCCTGCCTCCCACACATCTGATTATTAAAATTCTTCACCAAACATAATTTTTCTACTTCATCTTCCTGGGGAATCAGGTTTTGTCCCTAATGTTGGCCTGAGTGGAAATGAGTGCCCTGGCTGGTCCTTTTAGGCCAAATTTCCTGGTGTTATTACCTAGTGTGCTTCTGCTACACTACAAAGTCAAGAAGAAAATACACCAGTGGAGTTATGAAATCCTTACTGGATCCTGCTGTTAGGAGAAAAATCAGTCAGGCAACATCTTCATTTTATGGTATAATCTCCTTTTCTTTTTAAAATAAACATCGCTGCCTGCAGGTGATGGGAGCCTGGGCCACAACCAGGAACAAGTATTGCAAAACGGCTGGCTGGGTTCATTGGTTTCTGTGGCCAGTTTTTAGCTATTTGCAACTCTGCATTCAGGTGCCTTCCTTTTCTCACAGGACCTGGCTCGGTGGAAGAGTCGTCGAAGGAGCGCTTCACAGGATTTAATAAAAAAAGAAGCTGAAAGGAAGAAAATGGAAAGGTTATTGTCTGGAGATGGAACGAATGAGCGCAGAAAAAGCATCAAAACCTACCGAGAAATTGTGGAAGAGAAGTACGTTGTTTTACTGAAGTGCAGTGGCATGTCTGAAAATACTGTGTGCTCCATAGGTGATAGGTAACTGTGGGCAGCCATGCCTGCAGGCCTGGGGTGAGGGAGAGGGAAGGACGTTGATGGAGCAGAGGAAATAGGAGTGATTTCCAGCATTAATTTTAATGTGATGGTCTCCCTTGTGTTGTCTCCCTTGCAGAGAGAGAAGAGAGCGGGAGCTTCATGAGGCATACAAGAATGCAAAGTCACAAGAGGAGGCTGAAAGCATCCTCCAGCAGTACATCGAAAGATTCACTATCAGTGAAGCTGTCCTTGAGCGTTTGCAGATGCCAAAAATTCTGGAAAGAAGCCATTCAGTGGAGCCAAATTCCCCACTGAAAGACCCAAATCCTCTGAGATATTTAAGGCAACAGTCACTGCCTGCTCCAAAATTCACTGCCACCGTTGAAGCAACTATTGTTCCCACCACTGAAATAGAGCCCAGTGGTTCGGCGGGCCGCACATCTCCCAGCAAAAGCATTGTCTCCAAGGCTGTGCCTATGCTGACACCCAAGCCTTACTCACAACCCAAAAATACACAGGAAGTTTTAAAGAACTTTAAGGTAGGATACGTTGCACTCCCCAAAATCAATCAGGAAGCAAAGAGATCCTGACTAAATCATCTGAACATATAAATGTTTAATGTAATTAAGTAGAAAATGATTGCAGCATTCTGATGTTATAAAACTCAGCTTCGTGCTCTGTGCTGCCCGGTCTAGTGGTCTCTTCTTGGTTACCAACCTTCTTAGAAACTTGACCTGTTCAGACTGCAATATTTGTGCTGGTCATTTTTCCTCAGGCTAAATTTCTTTGGGGAAAGACAGGGAAAGGGGGGGCTCTAAGAAAAAAGCAAGGCGTTTTCTGAGAAAGAGGGTAGGAAAGAGTATGTTGTCATGTTTTTTGTTTATAAACAAAAGGGAAGGGGCAGGGAGCGTGTAGGCCCTGACTTTTGGAGCAAGACCTGAACTGGCTTTTGTCAGGGGTCTGATTTTTGCCATATCAAACAAGTCTGTCCCATTCAGCCAAGTCATAAGCTTTTGAAACACTGCAGTGTGCATGTATTCAGTGTGGAGAGTCCCCTGCTCCTTCAGAGTCAAGAGCCAGCTTGCCCAAAGATACTCTGTCCTAAACATGCTTCTCACCAGGGATGAATGGGGAAAGCTGCTTTGCTGGCGTAAAGAGGGGATATAGGCTGTCCATGCAGGTTTAGGGAAACAGATTGGTACTGGGGCAACGGTGTAACTGGGGATTGCTGGTGAGAGAGGGGGAGCGACTGCGTTGGGTTGCAAGAACTGCACAAAGATGATGGGAATAAAGGAAGTAAGAGAGCTTGGACAAAAGCAGGGCTGCCTAGAATAGGGAGCCAGCTATGAGATTTGTGGGGGAAGGGGATAGAAGAAAAGACACTAACTGGGATATGAAACCTGAGGAGTATATCTTTGGACTGGGTGGGTGTGGAGAATGGGAGTAAGGTACTGAACCAACGATGAAGAAAAAGAACTGGGATGTGTTAGAGAGAACAGGCCAGAATAAGTCAAGTTTGAAGAAATCTGCTTCTCACAGTGCCTGTACCAAAACTGGAGCTTCCCGAGGTCTCATTGTAGCCTTGTTGTAAGCAGTGCGAAGCCTACTGGCATGTGTGCCCCCAGCCTGTAGAGTTCTGGTCCCCTTGTGTCTGCCATTGCTATCTGGTACTTTGCTAGTGGCATGGAGGGGTCCCTGCAGCCCTGCTGATGTCCCAGTAGCATTGCTACCATGTATATTCAGGTTGTTTACTTTTTTAAAAAAAAGTCAGCTTTGTATAGCTAGTGAAAAAGCATCTTGTGATGTCTGTAATTTCTTGAAGTCTGTCCCAGCTCTTGTGGAAACCCCCCCACCATGTTTCCTAGTTGAAATGTGAAACTGGTAATTCCTATTTCTCCTATACCTCAGTTGGTATTCCCCTAGAATTTACATTTTAGACATCAGTGAACCACAGATCTTTGGTTTTTTTCTGATCCATGCCACTTTTTTCCTCAGAGGACCAAGATACATGTGTGTATCACCTTCACATTAATGCATATATAGTTCATGTATGTGGGGAGAAACTAACCCACGGATGCTTCTACCCCCCACCAACCACCATTAAAAGTCTCTCTAGATCTTGTTCGCTTGATGTGAAGAATGTGATTTGTCTCAGTAGGAATCATTCCCTAGCACATGTAGCTGTAGCATTATTTTCCCTTGAAACACCAGTCTGTCGATGATTTCTTGGCTCTGGTGACAATGTGTTGACTTGCTCCAGATCAGAAGGAAAGAAGTATGTTTGTTTAACTCTGCA
Source organism: Aptenodytes forsteri (assembly GCF_000699145.1). NCBI lineage: Eukaryota > Metazoa > Chordata > Aves > Sphenisciformes > Spheniscidae > Aptenodytes > Aptenodytes forsteri. Next base: position 1,531,868 of record NW_008795334.1, on the reverse strand, counting down.
GCCAGGGCATCTGTCCTGATCATTCAAACATTTGGTTTTCCTCCCTAATATAAATAGAGAAATGTCTTAGTCTAAACAGAGACACTAAAATGGATGGTGCGGCCTGCCAGAGTTTTCCTGGCTTTTTTATTTCTGAGATCTTTCATGACCTGCCTCTCTAGTAGATAATCCAGCACACAGTCCCAGAAGACCTGGGGCTCAGTGTCTGCTCACACTTGCATTTGGAAATAAACCCTAAGAGTGGTACTGTGTTGAGTGGATGATGGCAGTGAGGAAAGGGAGGGAACCTTTTCGTCTGAAAAGCAGTCAGAAGGGGTGAAACCGCTTGCAGAGCTGGGCTGTTTCTCCTCTGCCTGGGAGCTGATCACGCGAGGTGCTAACTGCCTTCACCTCCCTGCATGTCCATCAGAGCTGAGGATGCCCAGCACCTCGGAGATGGCCCCTTAATTAATCACCCTCAGATAGAGAACAGACCTCTGGATGCATGTATACAAGTCGTCGACGGAAGGAGTTTGCCCTCAGTTTAGCACTGATGGCATATACTAAGTTGGAGTGCTGCTCTTGAAGCATCCAAGCTGTTTACTCAAGAAGTAAAGTACTGAAGATAAGTAAATGGTGAAATAAGGAGTGGGGCAGGGAGGAAGAGATGGGAAGAACTTTGTTTTTTTTAAACTGTGTTTCAGTTCGATAAGCAGTTTTGACACTTGTTGCATCAGTTTTCAATAACAGTGAAATAAGTTAAAAGTCCCCATGGAATGGCTTACCTCTGAGCTTGTTTTTACACGTGATTTTTGTTTATGCAGTACCTGTGGAGAAATCTGAAATGACTAAGCACCATATATATCCCAGATAGCTTCTCTAAGAAATCACTGATCTATGCCATTATTTCCCCAAAGTCCAATGATTAGCAGAGAAGAGTCTGTCCGTATTTACTCCCTCACCTTTGCATTGTCTCCCATGATGACCGTTTTGCAAGGAAGGATCTCTGTGCACAGAGTAGCAAAGCCCTCCTTCAAACCTATTTAAAACTCACCCCTGCTGACAAGCCTATAAACATCTGTGCTGTAGCTAGGCAGGAGCAATATTGTGTTGCTGACACCTGGTCCTCTCCTGGTCTCTCTCCAGCTGGGCCCTCTTACGGTGAATGGCTTGTGAGTTCTTTGTAGCAAGACTTTTTTCATGTATACCATGGCTTCTACAAACAGCCCTTCAAATTGAAGGAAGTCTTTGCATGCCACCTCCATTCAGAACATAATTGCGAAGTATTAAAGTCCCGAGAGGAAGCTGTATCAGTGCAGAGGAAGAAGCTAGAGCTTATTTTGTATTTTCTTCCTTGCTTAAGGGTTCCTTAGCGGAAATATATGCCCACCAAGGAGCTAGCCTGACCCTGAGAACAAACTGTTTCTATGCTCTCCTTTTCATGGAGACGGCATAAAATCATTTTCTGGGAAAGCAGCTATTTATTTTTTGGCCTCATGGAGAAGGTGGAATGCCCAGTTTTATTTGTTCATTCCTTGTTTCCCTGTTATGAACAGTAAAGAAACAAGTGGATGAACTCTGCTGCTCCTGACCCTTCAAAGTTCACATGACAGTGCTTCAGAAAGCACTGTCTGCTAATACTGTGGTGAGGTCGTCAGGGTACATAGCAGTTCATCAGCGTAATTAGTCCTGGAGAACCTGCTTGCTTCTTGCATGAGGCAATGCAAAACCCAGCAGTTTTTGTCTAAATTTAACATAAATCTTTGTTGTTCTTCTAAAATCCATTGATCTGTGATACACACAAAGGGTGTCTGTATGTTACTGGGAGAATGAAATGTGGGAAACCAGGGAATCCAGAAAAATTATTACCTTCTGTCTGTATTTTGTTTATGACCCCCCCTAGAATTAGGGTTTTCTTCTATCTTGGCCCATTGAATGAAATGTGTGCTTGGCTCTGTCCTTCACTGATGGCACAGACTGTGTTAACAATTGTAATATCATGTTGAAGTCCTAATTTCCTAAATTCCTTTGAATGCTAATCGCCTCCGCATATTTATTAACTGTATTCTGCAGGTAGATGGAAAAGTCAGCATGAATGGAGAAAATTTCAACGGTGTGGAAGAGAAGGATAAAGAGTGTACAACAGTAATACTTACTCCTTCGCCAAGCAGATCTCTGAAATTTGACGGAGTAGCCAGAGGGGACAGGCCCCCGGTAGAGTTGAAGAAGGACCCCACAAGTGTTGAGCTCAGTTTACAGAGGCCTGCCACTCAGAGTGTGCACAAAGAGCCAACAGTAAGACCAACACAAACAAACCAGCCTTACTTTCTCTGCCAATTTTCTATCTCATAACGTATTTAATCACTAACTAATGAAACCCAAGTGCTTATGTTTGCTTTATTTCAAGAGGGTGTGCCCAGACCAGGGGGGGAAAAAAAAATCCTTTGTAAATTAAAGGCTTCTTTCTTTGGGATGTGGGTAGAGGAATGGGAAGGGAAGATTCAAAAAATTTTTTGCAGCCAGCATCTCTTTTTTTTCGGATGTCATGCAGCTGATAAGCATGCTTTAAATGTGCTGGGCCAGGGAGAAATTGACTCTGTGTCCTAGCTATTGTGCAGATTTATTCAGCGCTTCTCCTGATGTTAGCTGATTAGATCAGCAACATAATTGGACTGTGCGAGCCATTATAATTAGTCTCAGTTTTCAATTTTCAAAGAAGAGGATGTGGATGTGCTGGCAGTTTTGAGCATTCAGCTTTCATTCCCCTCTCAGAAATATTAGAAAAGGGGATAAGCTGTTGAAATGCTCGGGGGGACCAACATGCTGCTTAACTGCTTTATCAAAGAAACAAATTAATTTTACCTTTTCATCTTTCTCTCCCCCTCTTCCCCAGAGAAAAAGGCAGGAATAAAACTGAGCATATCACAGCGGGAATCTAGATGCTGTAATAAAAGTAGATAGTAAAAACAAAACAAGAAATAAGGACCGGCCTGCAAATAAAGCATGTAAAAGGGTTGCATACAAGTGGCAGGAGAGGGAATTCTCACTGCTTTTTTCTGTGTAACAACAAAGAGAATCGGAGATGTGGTGAGAGTTGGAGTATGATGATTTTTTGCTTTCATCTCAGATTTCATCGAAGCATTGGCCAGATGGATAACAGGGAGCGGGCAGGAATCTATCCCAGGGAGTGATGGTTCATTCATGCCAAAGGCCTTGTGTCTTATCTTACTCCCCTGCTTCATGCCAGTCTCTGGCCATGGACAACCAAGCCATGGAGCCTGCAGCAAGCACGGGAGCTGGGATGTGCTGTGAGCACGGACTTGATCCTGTCAGAGGGAACTGGTATAGAGTCAAAAGTGAATGATTTGCAGGAAAGCAGGCAGGGATGGCAGAGCAGAAGCTGCTCAGAATGAATTGGCTGTAAGGGAAAAGCCAGGTAAGCATTGTATCTGATATGGGAGAGCTGGTAATGGGAATGTTTGGAGGATAGGGAAGAGCCTTAGCTTGCTGTAGATTAGAAACACAATGGTGATCAGAAAAGTAGCCGAATGAAAGTGTTACTGTCTCCTTTTTTAGGATTTCCAGACCAGTGTAGCTGTGGAAGAGTTGAGAGGAAATTCAGCAACAGAAGCCACTGTTAGGGCTTGGGTGTGTTTGTACCTGTTTGATGCCCTCTCATCCTTCCCTTTCTACAGCTTTGAGGATGATGTGGCCAGCTGAACGCAGATTTTTCTGTGTCCGGTTTCTGTTTCCAGTGTCTTAGTCCTCATGGTGATATTGGCAGAGGAGGCCAACTGAATTCTTAGATTCCTTGTGACTCTTGACATTTGCAGAATACCTCCTGGTTTGTAAGCTTGAGTGCACTTAATGATGAAGCCTTCTAGAGAGGAGGAGTGTGCACCCAAATGGTGCTATTGACAGAGTTTCTCTGCTCTAACTAAGGATTTTCTATCGCTAGCTTCACGATTTCATCAATAATGTGACTGGGTAGTGCAAATCATTATAATTACTCCTGGTGCTTCAAGCAAAGGTATGTGTGTCAAGCATGTCAAGGGCAGAGCAAGGAGAGGAGACTGCTTTGAGGGGGATCTTACATGGGGAAACAAGTGGAATACACTGAGTGTGATGGGGGAAAGAGAAGGAGACCTGCCTGTGGCTAGAAGGGAATTTGCCAGCCTAAGATAAGATTACAGGTTCTGTTCCTTCTAGATGTTTGCTTCTCTTTACCCAGCTGCTTCGTTTTAATTTTCCAGGTCCCAATGCATTAGACTAAGGCATGGGCAGTAAATTAGCTATTGAGCATACAGGAGTGCCCTGGTTCATGGATGGGAAGGGCTTAGATGCCAGGTTACAGAGATGGGGCATGGTACTGATGCTTGACTTCTTTACTGTGTGTGTTGGGGCACAGACCAGCACTGCGATAGGCAGCTCAATATGGATGCAATTGGTCTGGGGCCTTATCTGCAAGAATCGGGCAGCTACGCTGGACTCACTTCACTCAGCCTTCTCCCTGTACCTATTTTACTTCGGTTTCTGGACAAACACAACGTCAGCCTGCATCTGCAGAGTCCGAAATGCTAAACTCCTCTCTGAAGGTATAACCCCTCCTCGGAAGGTTGGGAATCCAAATTAGGAAAGAAAAGAGCCTCCTGGGCTTGTCCCACGCCTCATAAAACGTGGCCTCTTGCTGAGTAGGATGCTGAATAACTCTAGCTGTCACTGCGAGCCCTCCAGAGGGGAAGAAGGGGTTTGCTTTCTTCCCCAGCAGGATGGGGCTTCCAAGCTACACATTCTTGGAAGTAAGAAAGCCTTCTGAAGCTGCCGCTGTAGCACCTCCCGCAAGGAGAAACCAGGGCTATAGTTTTTGTCTGATGCTTAACCCTACTGAATTTTTAGGAGAGGAGGAGAAGATGACAGAAACAGGGATAGAAAAGTAGCTGAGATGAAGAAGCAGAGCTGTCTGGAATGGAAGAAATGACTACATTTCTTTTGCCTTGAGAAAACTTTTACAAATTGAGCATGTTTTCAAAGCCTTTTCTAAACTTGCTTTCACTGCCTTTATTTGTATACTTTATTGATATAGTTCTTGTTAGCTATGTCCTTCCCAGGCTTTGAATAAGATTCACAGGCACTATTTCCTCTGCCTGTTGAGATGCTGTTTCTAGGGGGTTTTCCCCCTCTAGTTGCTCTGAGATTTGTTTTGGGTTTGTATTTTATTCATTCATTTTCTGCCCCGAGTCTCTTTTGTGAAGTATATATTCCTTTTCATAGATACGTTACCTTTGGCCCTCCTGTCCTCCCCTTCTGATTCTCTTCCTGTTCTTTGCATGCCCCTTCCTCCTCCTCCATCCCTCTTATGGCTGCTCCCCTGCTGTTTCAGTTCAGTTGTCAAATGGACTAGTCCTGTCTTCTCTCCGCCTGGCAGGCTTCCCTTTGAAGCTCTGTAGCCCTGCTCTAAATCTGTCCGGCTGGCCTCAGGCGTCGTCTGCAGTATGGGAAGATGCTGTGCAGCTGTATTTCAACAGCTCTTTTGGTCTGAAGTTTGGAAAACGGTTTAGTCAAGTTGCACCACTTAAAATGCTAATATGATTGAGGTTTTTGGGGAGCTAGAGAAATGCAGGGATCATTTCATATGGGTGAGACCTCAGTGTCGGTTGTCTTTTTGATAGAGAACCCCCTCTGTATGTGAATCAAATAATGATTGGCAATCAGAGACTGCCTGGGAAACATAGGTAACTCCTGCCTAAATCTATGAAATGAGATGCAAAAAGCTGCAGCAGGTGGGAAGGACGGTAAAGAAAAATATTATCAAGAAACTATACTTGTGTCTGTAGTGTATAGGTAGAGTACTTAGATTTGGGGGGGGGAATTTTACAAAAGCCTTACCTTTACTAAAAGTAGCTTATGAAATTTTCCCTATGATTTAAGGCTAGAAAGGATAAATTTGGCCTATAAGCAGGATGAAAATATCCCACTGGTGTTTGTGGAGCGATGTGCTGCTAAGAGAGGCGGTAGGTAAAGCACACCTCTCTTATTGCAGCTGGAAAAACTGGGGCAAAGGCCCAAAGACTGACTGATCAGTCAGTGCCAATGCCGGCAATAACATGAGAATCATCTCCTCACCCCAGTCCTACCTGTCAGCCATTAGGTCGTGTTTTCTTTCCATTATACAGAACAATTAGGCACATTACAAATGCTGAGAAGTTGTATCCTCTAGCTCTTTGAATCAGAAGTTGGCAAAGTAAATGTTTTGTTTTAAAACAATATTTGTGCAGATTTTAGTGTAGGAGGGTTAATTTGTCAGTGAGTAACATCACACTATTTTACCAATCTTTGTATGAGCGTTTAGAAATTATTGGCTTGTTATAGCTCTAATTATAGCATGAGAATCATCTCCTCACCCCAGTCCTACCTGTCAGCCATTAGGTCGTGTTTTCTTTCCAGAACACAGAACAATTAGGCACATTACAAATGCTGAGAAGTTGTATCTCTTTGAATCAGAAGTTGGCAAAGTAAATGTTTTGTTTTAAAACAATATTTGTGCAGATTTGTGTAGGAGGGGGTTAATTTGTCAGTGAGTAACATCACACTATTTTACCAATCTTTGTATGAGCGTTTAGAAATTATTGGCTTGTTATAGCTCTAATTATAGCCTTGCTCTGATCAACCAAAAAAAAAAAAATATATAGACAGCAACTTTAAAAAGATCAGGGCGAGGTGGTGATGGTGGGGAGAGATTTTGGCTTTCTTTTAATTTTTCACTAGCTAGCTTAAACTTGTCCATTTCTACTCACTGCATGCTTGGCATAAAATAAACTTTTTTTCTATATCCAAGTAACACTCTCCTTCATCTTCAAAAATCCCCTGATTGAACTGAGATTAAAGTATAAGCTTTCTTGTGGTTGAGGATTGTTGGCCAAGCTACAGGAGAGCAGGGTTGAAATCCTGATTTGTACATATCTGGTAGGACAAGTCTTTGTTCTTTGATTCATTACAAGAAACACTTGTAGAGTAAGTACATCTGTTCCAGATTGACAGCTTTGCCTTGAACCACACATGGGAAGGTGGGTGGAGGGCTGGACTACCTGAAGGGAAGAAGGTTTAGGATGAGAAGTGAGAGCAGCAAAGCTTCAAAGCAGCTAGAAGGGAACTCTGCTCAGGATGTGGTTACGAATCTAGCGTCTGTGTCTCCCATCCTCCAGACACCCATGCACTTTTCAGTGTCTGTGAGTGACAGGAGCTTATTTTACATCCCAATTGAGCAGTAATAACTCTAGAAAAATGACTAGCAGGAATACTTAACACTATTTCTTGCAACACTTTCAAGGCTTCTCTGTCAATTACTGATCCACCCTGATCTTTGATTGTAATAGCTGGCCTGAGTATAGCATTACATAGCTGCCAGATGAGGCAGATGACTTAACGTGTCAGAGCAGCGTTCTGGCTGTAGTACTATACTGGCCTAGCATGCAAGGCACTTAGCTGTGGCAGCCCAAGGTCATGCCACCGTTACAACTCACAACAACAGAAAACGCTAGCTTTGATGAGGAAATCATCGTATGAAAATTCTAAAGTCAATGATACGTGTACAATTTTAGTCACAGAAGTTTGAAAGATGTGTCAGGCAATTTCTACATGTGGCTATTGATACTGCAGCCAATTTCATTCCGGAGTGTTTTTACAGAATTTAAACTGTGGTTCTAACCTGATTCTTCCCAATACCTACATTCTCACTGGTTCCAGACAGCTTGTTTTGTCATGTTTTCATAGAAAATACAGTAAACGATATTTCATGTGATTTTGTGTACAAGTAGTGTTACCTGACCTACGTTTTGATTTAATTTCCAATAAGGGTTAATAAAGTTCTACTGTAACTTCCTTTGGAGTTTGAATTCTTGTAGTAGTTGTGATGTTCTGTGTTTTAGGAGTTCCTAGTTATTTTATTTTTAGGGTTTTGTAAGGATGTAAGGTTCTGCCACAGCAATAGGCAATGTGGCTATTTCTGGCTTGTATGGTCTTAATTAAAGAAATACTTGGACTGATATCCTAGTTTATGGGATAAAAATTCTGTCTGCCACAAACTGAACTAAGTTATTTTCATGCCTAGTAGGTGTTTGATAACACTATATAGTCAGCTGTGCTTGTGTCTTTGTTAAATGGATACCTTGGTTAGCAGAACTGAGGTGTTGCTTTGTTCTCTGTTACTGATGTGCTCATAACTGCACCTGCAGTCACGGTATTTAACTTTCCATCATGGACTAAGGCTCCTAAATCCTAAATGGGGAAGTTCACTTTAACTCCTGGGTAGCTAGGTGCATGGGGTAATAAAAACACCAGTCCAAGTAGACAGCATTCTTCAGTTTTCAGGAGTTAACGAGACAGAGTCTTCACACCCGCCTGGATCTGGGGGCAGAGATAACCACGGCCCCTACACAGCAAGGTTTTTCCTACTTCCCTTGAAGGCTTCATTGCCTGAGGCGGTGGACCAGCAGGTGTTGTGTGACCTTCCCTCGTAGGCACCTCCAGCAGAGCCAGCGTATGGAGTGGCTCTGTGGTCCTGCAAAATGACACCTCTGCCCACACGAACGCATGTGACTGCAGCGGGGTGGTGCCAAGAGGCTGTGTGGGTCTGGTCCTTCATCCCAAAGCGTGAGAGCTCCTCTGAAACACCTCAGAAATGTCGCTTGCCAAGTTGTTCGGTTTTTCAGTGTCCATGTCAAAATATGATCCTCTTAGGTACAATGAAATGCTTGTATGCCTTTTTCATGTTCAGTGATAACATCATCATTTGATTACAAAATATTTATGAAAAGTGAATGATGATAGTCTGTGGTAGAAAAGACATTTTATCGGCTGTATCAGTACAAGAATTTTCTTAAATGTATCATATATCTGTGGATATTGGTATTATAAATAGAATTAGATATACTGGGAATTAGAGAGTTCCCCAGTGAAGTTGACTTAATTTTTTTTATAAATTACTTACTAATCAGTTTTATATTTTTAGCTGTATGTCGCTAGCATTTAATTGCTCAGCAGAGGGAGGAGGAAGAGTCAAGTCTCGTGAGCAGGAACAGAACTTCTGCAGCATGCCATTGCAAAATTCAATTTTCCTGCAGCAAGTTGGTCCTTTTCCTTTTTTTTTTTTTTTTTTTTTTATTTCTCTTTGAAAGAACTTCTATAAATAGCATCTATGTCTATACCTGGTTCAACCTCCTGGATATAGGTTATGGGTAGATTTAGTTATTGCACTTGTGCAGGATAGCTACATGACACAGCACCATGTTGAGGTTCTCGAAGTAACTCTAGACCCAGAAGTGATAAAAGTACGTCATGTCTGTGCATTTGCTGAGTTTTTTAAACCCTCTGAGAGGCCAGTGTGGCTGTGCTCTTTCCCCAGCTCCAGATGCCATCGGCACTTGACTTACCTGGGTGTGTGTAACGCTGTTTAACACTTTTTGTATCAGCCCCAGTTTATCACTGTTTATAGTTCTAAAGCCTCTGAGGTTGAAATTAAAGCTGGATTTCTTTTTTTTTTTTTTCCCCCCATTTGGAGAGTTGCTTTTTGAGAGTGGAGGGTGAGTTCCATTGCTTTACCAAAAATAATAACAATATAAACATTAATTATTTACATTTGCAACAATTTCTTTGGAAGGGCTTATGCTTTGGAGCAGTGGGTAGAGTTGTCAGGTAGGTGCCTCTTGCTTTTCCAGTTAAAATCTACCTTGTTTAGGGCAAACCCTGAGCTCTCGATAATAGCCATTTGTTTAGGTTTTACAGAGGTTTGTAGAATGACAGAATAATTCAGGTTGTAGGTCTCTGAGTCTTCTGCTCAAAGGCAAAGGCTCAAAGGATCAGGCATGAGATCAGACTGGGTTGCTAAGGGTTTGACCATTCAAGTCTTGAAAACCTCAAAGGACAGAGATGGCACAGCCTGTCTGGGCAGCCTGTTCTGCTGCCTGGCTGTCCTGATGGAGAAAAGAAATACTTATTTCTGCATTGAGCAAGGTCGGGAGGGGTTTCCAGTAGCTTCTCCCCTGGCTGCTGTCATGTCAGGAGCCAGAACTGAGGCTGAAGGAGACATTTTCTTTAGTTGCAGTGTTCTGCTGGGCTTTCAGTGAGAAAGCTCTCACTGAAACACAGGCTGGCATCAAGATGGACTGGGGAAGGGAGAGGTGGGTTATAGAGGAGAAAAGAGCAACAGAATGGCAAGGGGCAAATCTCTGGGACACAGGACTTGCAGTCTTTGGAACATTTCTCTGGGGCCTGTGCCTCATCTCCAGTGACTGTCCCTCCTTGGAGTGTGTATAGAGGGGGAGCTTCGTGCCTTGTTTGCTCTTGGTATAGGCGCGCTTACAGGTGGACATGGCAGAGAGGAGGTCCTCAAATTTTCCATGCTGCCTTTTTGGAGTGTGTATTTCACCCTCTGCCTCGTCCAGTTTGAGAACCGCTTTTAGGCAGAGGGGGATGTGTCCAAAGAAGAGCAACAAAGTTGGTGAAGGGCCTAGAGAACAAGTCCTGTGAGGAGCAGCTGAGGGAACTGGGGTGGTTTAGTCTGGAGAAAAGGAGGCTGAGGGGAGACCTCATCGCTCTCTGCAACTACCTGAAAGGAGGTTGTAGCGAGGTGGGTGTCGGTCTCTTCTCCCTACAAGTGATAAGATGAGAGGAAACAGCCTCAAGTTGTACCAGGGGAGGTTTAGATTGGATATTAGGAAAAATTTCTTCACCAAAAGGGTTGTGAAGCATTGGAACAGGCTG